>NW_022589797.1:1532565-2111553 GCF_004348235.1 Phoca vitulina
TTTAAGATTTTATTTATTTATTTGACAGAGAGAGAGAGACAGAGAGATCACAAGTAGGCAGACAGGCAGGCAGAGGGAGAAGCAGGCTCCCTGCTGAGCACAGAGCCCAATGTGGGGCTCGATCCCAGGACCCTGGGATCACGACCCGAGCCGAAGGCAGATGCTTAACCATCTGAGCCACCCAGGCATCCCTGTGGCTATTTCTCATTAGTAGCAAGAATGTCGTACCTAAACTGTATTTTCTTTTTATTCTACGATAACCCTTTCTCTTTCGTAATTCCTACTTCTCGTGCTTGTAGCCTTCTCAGGCAAGCCTCAATTTTATCTCCAACTTTAGGATAGGACCGTAGTCCTTTCTGGCCCCAGGCCCTTCCCCTTGAAGCAAGCACTCTGCTTATTCAAAGCACTGTGCCCCCATGTCCCTGGGGGAGATAGGACCAATTTAGTCTCCAGAGAAAAAAGAGACAGGGGTACAGAGAGGGGAGGAGGGAGCCCTCATGGCTGTCCAGCCTGTTCTCTGGCCTATTTCTCTCACTCCATCTTTGTCCACCTCTCTCTGATTCTTGTTTTCTCTTTCCATTACCCTCTCTCCTTCCTTTCCTCTTTCCCTCCATTCCCTCTCCCCACACTCCCATCCGGCCCCCTTCCCCTGGACTCCCCCCACCCCCAGACGAAGTCTATGCACAGAAGATGAAGTACAAGGCCATCAGTGAGGAACTGGACAACGCACTCAACGACATCACCTCCCTCTGAGTCCCACACCAGTGTGGCCCCCTCAGCCCCTTCTCTCTCCTCTTTCCGTTCTCTCTCTGTGGGGAGGGGGCAGGTAGGAGGAGCAAAACGGTCAGCATCACACAGCCAGGCTGGGCGCGGCCTTGGAGAGCCCCCGGCACACCTCCCGCCCACCTTGGCACTTGCTTCATCCTTCTATCCACCACTCCACCCTCCAGCCTCTACCTCTTTCTGCTGCTTAATAAACTCAACTTGGTCTCCGTGCTGTTTTCCTGCCCTCCAGAGAGCACTTCCATCACCCCTACAGAGATCCTGGCTCTTACACCCCCAATCTTGTGACCCCCCCCCCGCACTGAGCTCACCCACAGAACACCGTGGCCCACGCAGAACCCCCCTCCACACAGCACTCTCAGTCTGTCAGTGTCTCACTGCTTCACGTGGGCACCTATCACCCCAACCATCCCCGCGAGCCCTCTGCTGCCTCTGAGAGACGCGCTCTTGTGTGGACCCAGGCCTGTCACTGACCTCAGAGCACTCCGCTGCGGTTCCAGGATAAGGAAGGACTGGAGGGGAGACAGGTGGGGAGGTGCCGAGGAATGGCAAGAAGGTGGTGAAAGGTCTGGGGTGACGTTTGGGAAAACGCTGGATGCCAACAACATGGGGCTTTCCCTGCAGGTCTGTTTTCTGCCTCAGGTCTGTCTGTCTGTCTGGCCCTCCCCTTTCTGGCTCAGTCTTTGTCTTTCCTTCCCTTTCCAACTCTCGTAAACCCTGTAAGGAAGGAGGTAAAGTAGTTTCTGACTCAGGCCCTCCCATCCAACCCCATGACTCCGAAGCCTTGAGTGAGGCTTCCGTGTCTGTCTTGGTCAGTCCGTCCATTTGCCCCTGGCACGGGATCCTCAGATTCCTTCATGCTTATGTCTTCCTGTGCCTCCATCCCATTCCAAGTCTGCCTCAGCCCCCATCTCCCCTCATGTCTCCCTGCCCCTCCTCACTCGCTGCTTCCCCTCGCAGAGACCTTGGCCAGTGCCAAGGAGGAGAACGTGGAGATTCACCAGACTCTCGACCAGACCCTGCTGGAACTCAACAACCTGTGAGGGTGGCTCTGCCCCCAGCCAGGCTGCCGTCGCCGCCCCAACGCAATAAAGTGGATGTTACCGGCATCACAGGGCCCTTTCAACCTTTCTTTGGTGTTGGCGACGGTGGTGGTGGTTTTCCAAAGTAGAAAGGCTAAGAAGATGCCCGAGGGGAGCAGTGGGGTTGAAAGGGCCCCTGCGTGACCACGCTCCACAGTAGGACTTCCTTTGCTAAGGGAGCCAAGAGGTGGGGGCAGTGGGTTCACTGAGGAGGGTTGTGACCAGGCTGTGTGAAGCAGAGAGGCCCCGCTGGGCTGGGGGGACATCTTGGCCCTTTCTACCCGCAGGGCAAAGGAGCTGCTGTCCTCGGCACTGCCCCATTCCAGCAGGCCGCCAGTCTGAAGGCAAAACTGCAAAGCTACACAGATTTTACTTGAGCAGGGTGAAAGCCCAAAAGCCTCACTATGATTTTAAGCCTAGAGGCTAAGCCTGCCCTACCCCCAGACACATACGCTGCTGTGGGTGTGCCCACGGTCATTCTAACTATCTCAGTCACTCCCGCCCCTTCCCGAAAACATCTGTGCTAGGCAGTAATCCCCCCACCAAATTGTCCACACCTTAATCCTGTGAAATGTTACCTTACGTGGGAAAAGGAACTTCGTGATTAAGCTAAGGATTTTGAAATTGGGAGATTATCCTAAATTATCCAGGTAGGCCCAATGTAATCACAAAGGTTCTTACAAGAGGGAGGCAAGGTCAAAAGGCAGTTGTAAGATACAACAATGGAAGCGAGAGGCTGGAGAGATATGAGGAAGGGGCCACAAGCCAAGGAATCCTTGGCTTCTAGAACCTGAAAAAGGAAACCCCCTCCCCTCAAAGTGTTCAGAAGGAACCAGCCCTTACTGACACCTTGACTTCAGCCCAGAAGATTCATTTTGGATTTCTGACCTCCAGAACCCTAAGAGGATAGATTTGCATTACCATTAAGTTTGTGGTGATTTGTTAAAGGCAGCAATAGGAAATAAATACACCATCCTCCTGATTTGGGGAACAAAGCTGCCTTCCACATATTTTATTAGAAACATTTATTTTAAAAAATATTTGGACCTAAAAAAGGAAGTGGTATAAAGGGTAGGACAGGACAAAATCTCCCGCTCGCCCTCAGATTCTTCTGGCTGGCTTCTCTGCACATTCTCCCAGTTCCAAGGCCTCTAGGCAACAGTCTCCGTGACCTCTGCTGGGTGGTAGCTAACGTTCCCTTTGGTCCCACTTCGGAGTCTACACAACACAAAAGCCCAATCAGAAAACTCCCCCCTCCAGATGAGCTCGTTTGCATGCAGCGTTCATGAAACTGTTCCGGAACCATCCATGGAGGTGGGGCTGTGCCTGAGGAAGGGGCTCAGGAAGTGGGTAGGTATACCTTTGCTGCCTTCTCATTTGCACAAGGAAGGCAATGCTGGTGACTGCAAAGAGGAGGCCAAAAACCAGGGCCAGGATGTCACCTGGAGGGAGAGGAGAGGCTGCCTCAGAGTGACGAGGAGTCTGCAGGATTCCCTCAGCCTGCTGCAGTGTATCCCCCACCCTGCCCCCCAGGTTCTCCAGCTGCCTTCAGTGTCAGAATCCAGAAGAGGCCAGCAAAGGGATGGGGGTGGATACACAAGAAGGAGTAAGATGAGCACCTCTTTTTCTTAACCTAAAAGAGGTTGTTTGGGAAGGAGGATGCTAGGAGATTTCTGGAGCTTCTTTCTAATCAACTTTTGCCCTGGGGACAGGGGAACGCCCTCCCCCTTGATCTGACACTATCTTATTGGGGTTGGAGGTCTGTTATGCAGAAAAGGATAGGAGGTAGAGGTGGTGCTCGCCCCTGAGGCTGAACGATGCCAAGAGGTCAGCAGCCAGAGGGGCGCCTGGGTGGCTCAGTCGTTAAGCATCTGCTTTCGGCTCAGGTCATGGTCCTAGGGTCCTGAGAGCGAGCCCCACATCGGGCTCCCTGCTCAGCGGGAAGCCTGCTTCTCCCTCTTCCGCTCCCCCTGCTTGTGTTCCCTCTCTCGCTGTGTCTCTCTGTCAAATAAATAAATAAAATCTTTAAAAAAAAAAGAGGTCAGGAGCCAGAGATGGGGCACAGACTCACCAGCAGCAAGGCAGGAATTCAGGTGGACTGAAGAGGAAAAGGACAAATTAGAACCAGGGCCTGTGACTACCAGTGACAGACACAGGCACAAATGAAGACACATGGGAGGATGAGGGACCTGTGGCAGCCGCACACAGCAATATGGGCCACCAGAAAGCCACACCTGGCTCAACAGTCCTGGGGCTGCTCTCCACTTCAGTGGGGAAGGAGGCCTCGATCATTCGTCCATTCAAAGGCTGCGTGGCTCGGAAGTTCAGCTGTAGCCGAGAGTCATCAGGTCCCCACAGGGAGCCAGAGAGGGTGTGGAGCTAGGGAGGTCAGGAGACAGTGGGGGTGGGCTCATGACAAGAAAATGAAAGGGTCACAGGCCTACTCACAGCCAGCACCTCAGGGCTTCACCCGCTATGTCCTCTGCTTCCCCCATTTTGCTGCTTCATCTCTTTATCCACCCTGATCTCATCCTTACACCCCTTTCCCCCACATCCCCTATGCCACCATCATGCCCAGCCCCACCTGCTTAGCGCTCAGCCTCACTGTCTGGTTGAACACAGTCCAGATGACCCCCTGGGCACAGGGGGGTGTGGTTAGAGACCCCTCGTAGCGGAAGTAGCGGCTGAGGTCAGCAGGCAGCAGTGCAGATACGTCCAGTCCTGGGACCCAAGTCTCTGAGTCTGTAGAGAGGACCTGTGCTGGAATCCCACCTGGATTGCTTTCCTCCAAAGCTCTGGGGTACAGGGATAAGTTTCGCCTCCCAGAAGCCAAGCTGGTGCAACTTCCTGAGACCACTTCTTCACTAAGTGTGTCCCTTCCCATAACTCAGCACAAGACCTAACTCAGAAGAAGGTAAAGGGCTGTGGGTCCTCACAGAGTGAAAGAAGTGCTCCCAAGGTCCTCCCTCTGAGTCTTCGCTCTTACTTTGCGTTCTATGATAACATGCTGGACTACAGATTTAAACCCAAAATGAGTCAAAAGGGAAAATGAGCTGAATAACTTGTAAATCAATATAAACATTTGAAACCATAAAAAACAGACACAAACACAGTTCCCTCTAGTTTAGTAAAATGTAAGGCCCGGTAGTGAGGTTCAAAATTACTCAGAGTGGCTGAGAAGGGAAAGATTTCCAGCAAAAGTACAAATTTAAAATAGTTGATGCTTATGAAGGAGAAATAGACAGTTTTCAGAAAAATTTTAGCTCCCTGGACTCAACCTCTGAAGTTCCAAACGCTTTTTTTTTTCTTTTTTTTGTATCTTCTTTTGGTTTTTGTTTGATTTGGGGTTTTGTGGGGTTTGGGTTTTTTGGGGGGATGGGATGAGGTTTTCGTCTGTTTGTTTTCGTTTTTAGCCATAAAGCCTGTGGGCCTCTGCTCAGCTTTATAATTATTGTCAAGATCATAGTTAGTTCACACATTGGTTCCCTGCATTTGGGAGGGAGCCCATCTCCATCCTCACACCTGAGGCTCCCCAAGGAGAGTTCTTTATGAACAAGGGTATTGAGGGTAGTGGCCAAACCAACAAACTGACCTTCCTCAGTGATTTCTTCCAAATGTGACAGCAGCTGCTCATAGGCACTGTTTTCTTCTGGGCCCTCCTGAGAAATGACAGTACAAGACAGGTTCTTACAGGTATCTCAGGCCATGCATGGCTGGAGGCCTGAAGGTGAGGTGGGCTTCCCATACCTCCCCTCCCCCCCTTCCTCAGCTCTGAGAATGCTGGGAGAACACAAAATCTGTGTATTACTACTCAATTTACTTTTATTTTGCAAACGAACCTAAGCTGCTTGGTGGGCTGGTTTTCAAGGGTAAATTGGAGGAGGAGGAAGGTGGGCCACTCTCCTAGGATAGGAGGCCCTCAGTGACCTGGGTCCTACTATCTTTTCCAGTCTCACTGATCCTACCTCCACATACACACTCATGGTCTCCCCACAGAAAGCCATAATAACCTTTGTATTCACGTTTCCTCTGCATTCACCTTAATAATTCATGTGTTTGACTTTGGGAGCAAGGACATGCTATCTCAGAGGCACTGCTCTGGACTTTGTGCTGGCAGGCTGGCGTTAAAGTCAGGCAGTTACTGAGCCTAGAAAGTATCTCACCATCCCTCCATTTTCCTAGCCTCTTCTAATCACTGTGTATGCAGCCCTGATTGTTACAGGTCCAAAGACGTCACTAAATATTTCTGTAGACTTTATTGCATTTCACAAAATGGAAAGTACGGGTTATAGGAGTATTCAAGAAATTACTCTTCTCCCCTCCGTTCCATCTGCCATTCCCTGAGTGGGTCATATTCTTAGTCCACATACACTGTTGGCTCTGCCTGGAATATCTCCTTTTCTTTCCCACTACTGAAGGCTTCAAGTTTGACCTTTGTGAAGTTTTCTCTGACCACCTTTTACTATGTCTGTGCCTTTTTGTCTTTCAAGTCAGCCTCCCCCACCGGCTGTGGGCGGAGCCACGGTTTCGGAATCCTTTGTGTGGCTCAGTGCCTGGCCTACAGGGGGTGTTGAGTGAATTAATGAGTGAATGAGGACTACCAGGTGCCAGCTTGCGTGTGCCAGGATGGGGTATCTGGGGTCAAACTACCCTGAGCCCTGGGGCGTGGGGAAGCAGGGGATAGGGGTGTCCAGGGCTGGTACCTGCAGAAAGGCGGCCAACACGGCCAGCCCCCCCGGGCGTCCCAAGGCCTCATCAACTTTGGCAAATGCAGTGCTGAGGTGAACCACATGGATCTGGAGAGAAACAGAGGGTAGAAGTGGGCAAGGCCCCAGGCCCAGCGCCCCCCTTCGCCTCTCCGCTGTGCCCTCACCTCGGCTGGGAAACGGTGGCCGTCAACCGTGTGCTCCGAGCCCGGGCGACCCGCAGCCCCCCAGTGTAGATGCAACTGCAGGGCCCGGTACTCCTGCCCGGGGCCCAGGGACATCTCCAGCCCCGGAGGCAGAATCAGCTGCACTGCGAGGGAAGAGGCAGCTGAGCCCGGAGGGCCAACCTACTCCGGAGGGCCAACCGAACTCCCAAGCACAGGCCTGGCCGGCCCTCCGCACTAGACCCGGGCCCATCCCCAGATAGCCCCCCCCCCCCCCCGGAGCCCCCGCGCCGACCCCCCCCCCCCCCCCCCCCCGGCCCCCGCCTCACCCGTGTGGCCATTGTTGCGTAGGCGCAGCTCTGGGAGTGGCGGGAGCTCAAAGCCCAGGATTTCCAGGGGTTGCAGGGCCGGGCAAAATACGGCGAGCTCTGGGCGGATATCTACCGGCGATTGGAAGCGGCCTGCGCAGGCTGGGGACACCTGGGGCCAGGGCGGGTCGCCTGGAGAGAGTGTGGACAGGAAATCTGGTGACAAGATCAGGAACAGTTCGGAAAGCGGGGTAGAAAAAGTGAGGGGGGCGCCTGGGTGGCTCAGTCGTTAAGCGTCTGCCTTCGGCTCAGGTCATGATCCCAGGGTCCTGGGATGGAGCCCCGCGTGGGGTTCCCTGCTCTGCGGAAAGCCTGCTTCTCCCTCTCCCATTCCCCCTGCTTGTCTTCCCTCTCTCGCTGTGTCTCTGTCTCTGTCAAATAAATAAATAAATAAAATCTTTAAAAAAAAAAAAAAAAGGAAACCGTGAGGGGGTGGAGTGAGAAGGCATAGGGCGGGAAATAGAAATCAGGGTTGTGGACAGAGACAGGGAGCCGGCGGTGCTGGGGACTGGCAGACAAGGCTGCAGTGGGTGGGACGCCCAGGAGCAGAGTTCGGGATGGCTGGGGGCTCACGTCAGCAGAGCAGGGTGACCAGGTTGGGTGTGCAGGGCGTGGGTGTCTCACCTCCATAGCGCCAATGACCGTGGTCATCCCCTGCATCAATGAGAAGGATGAAAAGCTGATCTTTAAGCCTAGTCCCTCCCCAGCAGCCAGAAAGAGGTGGGTCCCCCTCACTAGTAGGGGTTCTCCAACTCAGATACCTTACAGGGGCATAGCAGGTAACCGAAATGCCTAACGTGGCCAGGTAGAAAGCACAACAGATTGCAACCAAACATAACACCATAGCTTGGTAGACCAAAGATCCTACTGGCCCCAGAGATAATCAGTTTGCAACTGCTATCTTAGTCTGTAAAGTGGGTGGGGGCCTCAGTCCCCAGGCCCAAATCAATACACCCTCTTCCCTTTCTCCTTGTCTCCAACTCCCTTCCCAAGGTTCCTTGTTTCTGAGTCAAATTATTAGGTTCCCCTACTTGCTATTCCTTCTTCCTAGATCTCAGTTTCTTCATCTGTAGACTGAAGATGAGGTGATCTCTACAAGCCCTTCTGGCTCTTCCTCGGCTACCCCCCACCCCGCCATCTTTCCTCTTTTCTTCCCTCATATTCTTACTTCTCTCCACCTATGTCCTCTCTTTCCACATCTTTCTCCTCTCCAACCTCCTCCTTTTTTCTTTGTCATCTCTTCCTGTTCACCTCTCTCCATCTGTGCTTTTTTGTCTCCCCATTCATCCCCTTCGAGCTCTGATGGGGGGTGGGGGGGGGAGGGTCTAATGGCATGAGATCCCCTGGGGATGGGAAAGGCTACTGTCAAAGTACAGGCTCCTTTCCTTCTCTGAATAAATCCCTGCCGGGGCTGGGGTTTAGTGAGGGGAGGACAAACCTCCTGGAGGCTAGATTTGGAGGGCTGATGACCACTTACCTTTGTTGTGCCTGTGGGCATTATTCTGGGAGCCTGGGGGGTCCCTGGGTGCCTCAACAGTAGGCAAATCCTCTAACTTCAGAGAATCCTCTTTTCCTGGTTCAGTCTTCATTCCAGATGGGTCCTCCTCTCCAGGTGGGTCCTCCTCTCCAGGTGGGTCCTCCTCTCCTGGTGGGTCCTCCTCTCCTGGTGGGTCCTCTTCACTGGGTAGGTTTTCCTCATCCAGCTGATCATCTTCCCCAGATGAATCTCCTCCCAGCCCGGCCGACCCCTGCATCCGGGACAGGCTCTGGGGATGGGCAGGCACCAGGAGCAGCAGTACCAGCAGCAGCTGCACGGCAGGGCCCGGAGAAGGGGCTGGGATCGACAGAGGGAGCCGGGGACTGGGGCACAGGGGAGCCATGTGGCTGACTGCGGGGTGTCCCAGACACGGTGTGTACGGGCTGTACGTGCATTGGAAACAGGAGCCGGGTGGGGGAGGAGCAAGCCTGGAGGGGAGCAGGCTGACTCACAGAGGGCCCTTTTGTAGAGATGGAGCCAAAGTCCTGTGGGTCTGCCTGGCCCTGTGCCCCTTCCCCGATACCAAAGCCTGGATGGGGGTGGTGTGAGGGGCAGGTATGTGCACAGGCAGGAGGTTATCGGGGTCACAGGCTCAGCCTGGAACCCAAGGCACCACCTGGCACTACACAGGCTCTCCCTGGCACCGCCCAGCTGCTCACCAGCCAGCCTCAGCTAACCCTGGCCTGCTTCCCAGCCCCAGGAAGAGAAGGGGAAAGACAGAGAGTTGGGGGCCCCACAGCCTCTGGCTGAGAGGGGAAGCAGCCCATGGATATATCCCTGGCCTAGCCAGGGAGCAGATAAAGGGGTAGGACAAGCTATTGGGGAAGCCTGGGAGTGGGTGGACAGAGAGGTAGGTGGGAGGTGAATCTGAGTATAAATGAAAAACTGAGTATATGTAAGAGAGGGACTGTGATGGCTTTAAACTAAATTTATTTTTCATATTACACCTCTGCTCAAAAACTTCATTGGCTTCCATCTGCCCATCTTCTTCCTGCAGTTGACTTTCAAGCCCTTCAAAATCTTACCCAAGAAACCGTTCCATTTTATCTCCCACTATTCTCCCTCGTACTCCAGCCAAATTAAACTATTCATTTTTCCCCCCAGACCTTTGACCACCTTTGTTCATCTAGTTCTCACTGCTGGGAATACCACTCACTCTTATATTTAACAAATATTTATTTAGCATCTACTATGTCCAGCACTGGGCTATGGACTAAAAGTACAGAAATGAATAAGACACAGTCCCTGTCCTAAGGAGCTCACTGTCTAGTGAGTGAGGGCAAACACTATCACAATATTCAGTGGAGAGAGATTAATTCTGCCTCAGAAAGTAATACAGAAATAGGCAAAATCTGATCGGGACTTTGAAGTAGCAATTCAATTGCTAAAAACACTGGGGAGAATGGTATTTTGTGCAAAGGAAAAGCATCAAATATCTTGTGCAGGAGAATGACAGAATCCAATTCTCATATTAGGTTGTAATGAGGGCTGGTGTGGAGCATGGATTTGAGAGGGAGAGCACGTGCAAGGAGATGAAGAGTGAAAGGACCCCAAGAATGGACTTGGGGTTCCCAGTATGCCTATTCATTTGAGAAACATTTATTGAGCCTCCTCCAGTCCTCCAGGTACTGTTCTAAGCCCTAGGGATGCAGCATTGAACTAGAGACCTGCCTCTGCTGTTCTGTAGCTCACATTCTAGTAAGGTCCCTATGGCTCCAACAAACCAAAAGAGAATAAGGCCATCTCAGGAAGTTCCTATCTGGGGCTAACATTCAGTAGATATGCACCAGTACGGTTGTATGGATTAGAGAAATTTGTTGAAATATTTCTAATCCTATCGAGAACTAGTCCCTAGCTTCAAGGTGCTCCGGCTACCTCCCTCCTCTCTGGGGACTCTACTGATCTCTTATCTAAAGAGGTAATGCCTGGCATAGCAGAGGCCCAAGGACCCCACTTGAACACCCCAGCCAGCTGCCACTGTCATGAATCAGTACTTGTGTACCCACTACCCTGTTAGTTTTACTCTCTGTCCTGTCTAAATCCCTTCTATGGTTCAAGACTCAGCTCAAAGGCCACCTCTTCCACTTTCTACCACAGGAAGAGATTTCTGGTGCCTCTGAACCATCACAGTTCTTTGCCTGCCCTTGCTAATAACCTTGCCCACCATCCAACTTATATTATGGTGATTTATGACATTTTATCTGCTCTAATAGCCTTGAGTTCCATAAGGGTAGGGTCCAGTATTTAATTCTTTTATTCACCAACCGTTATTGAGCATTTTTCTCTCTGCAGATCACCTTGCCACGACTTGAGAAAAACCACATTGACTAAGATGCCTTCCCTGCCCTCAGGGAGCTCAGTCGATGACTTGTGTTTGTCAAACCACAACTGTTCCAAGAGCATGATGGCACATTTTTACAGCACCCCAAATTATCTGCCTTGTCAGATTGTCACACTGTATACCAAAACTTTCACAGAGCTGAACAGCTGCTGTCCTCCAAGGAGGCAGTCAGCCTAACAATCTGGGTTGCTATCTCTGGGGCCAAATTAAGAGCCATCCATGGAAATCTGATCCGGTGTGCAATGTGGAAGGTCAGCTTATTGTCTGGTCAGCTGTGATGGCAGCACCTCGGTTAGACCCCGACGCATGGAGGAGGGTACATGGTAGTATCTGAACTGGACGGACCTGGACAAGACAGAATGTGGTAAGACGAATCTAGTTGAGGTGGAAGAGTTCATGGGAAGCACAGAAGACAGAAGCACCGTGTTAACTGGAGTCTGGAGTCTGTATGTGTGGAGATCTTTCTCCAAGGCCCATCCCAGCTTTACTTCACTTTCCCTCTTTCCAAATGTTCTTATTTCCATTGTTTTCCCATTTAGGTCTCTGTCAGGATTCCCTGGTACACTTCTCCGCAGCGCTCTATATGTCCACACGTCTCCCTGCCGTCTCAGCTGCTTTTAGTCAGTATTTCAGAGCCTAGATCTGTGTCTATGAGCAGGTCTCTCTCTGTTTCAGCCTTTTAATTTTCCAAACGCCGTTCTCCATGGTGCTATCTCTTTCTTAAGCGCTCTGTTTCTGTGTGTGACTGTCTCTGGTCTGGGTGGGTAGTATAGACTCTGACCCTGGATCATGCCTTTGCAGCTGGGAGACTGCCAAACTCTAAAACAGGTTTGAGCTCCCAGAGTCTTATTCAGGGAGCTTTCCCAGGTTGGGACATGGTGTACTCAGGACCAACTGACTGGGTCACCCCCTGCCTGATGCATGGCCTCTCTGTGGTATTTATGGCCAAGTTTTTGGTGGTTAGGGTCTGTGTCTTCAGACATGTAGGGCCATGTTTCTGCTCATCCCACGGCTGCAGAAGAGACTTGTAGTGATACTGACTACATGGGATTATCTGTCCCCTTCCACCCATGAACTCTTAGTGTGGACTGCCCCACATTCACTTGAGACAGTGTAACCAGTCCTCACCTATATGGTGTCACCAGTTTCCTTACAACCCAAGTCCAAGGTACAGTCTGACCCAAACTTTCTCTTTCCGCCATCCAACCCTTCAAGTTGTTTTTCCCTGATCTAAGTCCAGCATTTCTCCTTAGAATTCTTAGAATGTCAGTGAGCTAAAGGGGACCTCAGAACCCTAACAGTACTCTGGTTCTTGTCTTGGGTTCCAAATTCCTAGGAGTCCACAGTGGTAGGAATGCAGGGTCTGAAGGTTTCTTAACATTTTGGTCCTTAAGAGTATTTTTTTCCTAGTTAAAAAGTAATGCATGTGGGGCGCCTGCGTGGTTCAGTAGTTTAAGTGTCTGCCTTTGGCTCAGGTCATGATCCCAGGGTCCTGGGATCAAGCCCCGCATCAGGCTCCCCTGCTTCTTGCTCTCCCTCTGCCTGCAGCTCCCCCTACTTGTGCGCTCTCTCTGTCAAATAAATAAAATCTTTAAAAAAATAAATAAAAATAAAAAGTAATGCATACATGCTCAAGCAGAAAACTTGGGAAAAGAAGAAAAACATAAGGGAATTTTAAAAATCACCCTGTTTGTCCCATTCACCCCTTTAACCTCAGCGATCCAGTGCCTAGCACAGATTAGGTGCTTAAAAAAATATTTGTGGAGTGCATTAACTTCAATCCCATCACCCAGAGATAACAACCACAACTACCTCTTGACTACTTCCAGTCCTATATATGCTATACATATATGGGATCATATTGTACAAACAGCTTTGTTAGCCTGCTTTTTTTTGGTTTTGGCAATATACTCTGTGTTTTCCATATTGATAGGTTTTTTACATTTTTAATGCTTTCGTATTATTCCTTCAAATAGCTGTACCATAATTTTCCTAGTCAATTATCTCTTTTTTTTTCCCTAGTCAGTTCTCTACCACTGGACATTTAGATGGCTTCCAGTTTTCTATTGTTACAAACAACACTGTACCACCCATTCTGGCATATATATTTTTGTCCACATATCTGGCTCTTTAGGGTGCATTTCTAAAAATGGAATTGCTAGGTCATAAGAGTAAGCACACTTTAAGACTTCTTATACATCCTGGCAAAATGGCACTGCCAATTTACCCTCCAGGGCTACTGTCAATTTTTCGAAAGACCTAACGAAGTAAGGAAAATCTGGTCCATTTTATCTTTGACTAGGTAGCACAGACTAATCAACTCCAAGCTTTAGCCTTTGGCCAGAATTATAGCAATTCTGACCACCACGTTAGTTACTGACGTTTACTGACCAGGAGCTAATGGGCTGTCAGGTTTTGGATCAGTATGAAAGGAGAAAACGAGTTAGTAACTTAAAACCTAAAACTTTTTTTTTTTTTTTTTAAGATTTTATTTATTTATTTGAGACAGAGAGCACATGAGAGGGGGGAGGGTCAGAGGGAGAAGCAGATTCCCCGCCGAGCAGGGAGCCTGATGTGGGACTCAATCCAGGGACTCCAGGATCGTGACCGAAGGCAGTCGCTTAACCAACTGAGCCACCCAGGCGCCCAAAACCTAAAACTTTTGTCCATGGGCCAAAATATTTCAAACCGTGTGACCCGTGAGGTTTCCTAGTAGTTAAAGCACTGGGGACGACTGGGCCCCAGAGTCTGGCACAGGCCCAGGACAGAATATGTACGGTAATTATTGCCCCCTTCCTAATTTTACAGATAGGACACTGAGGCCCCGCTGGTGTCTGCACTTCCAAATCTCCTGACTCAAGGTCCAGAATGCTGCCCAAATTTAGCGCCACTCCAGAGGAGGGCCACCCACCTGCCCCACTCGGCGCTGCCTGAGCGGGCTTCTCGCACCTGCAGCGCCGCCCTGGCGGTAGGGCAAGGCCATAACGGCAGAGACTCGATGCGGGGCGGCAGGCCGCCGCGCATGCTCCGTCCTGCGTGCAGCCTCCCGGCGCCAGGAGGCGCGCTCCTCTCCCCGGCCCCGCCCCGGGAGCGGTTGGGATTTGAATCTCCGGCGGGCTGCGGCCGGAAGGACCGACCCCTCAGCCCGGCATGGAGAGGTCGGGCGCCAGCGGACGGTGCCCAGTGCAAGAGCAGCGTGCCCGTTGGGAGCGGAAACGCGCCTGCACTGCCCGGGAGCTGCTGGAGACCGAGCGGCGCTACCAGGAACAGCTGGGGCTGGTGGCCACGGTGCGGCCGCGCACGCCCTCCCGTATGGGGCGGGGCCCCCAGGGTATGGGAGGGTCTCTGCGAGGTCGGTGACCCCGAGTATGGTGGGTCTTGGGCTGTCCGTCTGCATGTAGGGAGCTCAGGAATTCTACAGTTTCTAGCTGCGGCTTGGCATTAGCCTCCTCTTCCTGCAGACTATATACCGGTATTCTCCTTCCGCAGTATTTCGTGGGGATTCTGAGAGCCACAGGCACCCTGCGCCCAGCAGAGCGCCAGGCCCTGTTTGGGCCCTGGGAACTCATATACGGCGCCAGCCAGTGAGTAGAAGGGGCGTGGGGAAAGAGAAGAGGGAAGGCCCTGGCCTCTGGCAGTGCACGAAGCTTGGAGTGGGGGGAGACCCAAGTTCATACATGGAGTCTGCCAATTACCTCACCTGTGCTCTTGGCCCAGTGCCTTACCGTGCCCCACCTTCCGTCTGTAAAATGGGGTAATACCACTACCTCCAGGGCAAGGTTATGAGAATTCAATAAGGTGGTGCTTGGTAGTTGCTGGACTGCTCTTTTACTGTCCTCACCCACGCAGAGAGCTGCTTCCCTACCTCGAAGGAGGGCACTGGGGGCAGGGGCTGGAAAGCTTCTGCCCCCACCTGGAGCTCTACACTCAATTTGCTGCCAATGCAGAGGTGTCCCGGACCACCCTGCAGGTAACCTGAAGATAATCTCAAGTCCTTCCCCTCTTGCCCCATAAGCTGCCTCTTCCTCTGGAGCTCCAAACTTCATTCATACTGTTCCTACATTTATAGAGCCCCGTGGGTGTCCCCATCTGTCCTAGGTTCACTCTAGGGCTTCTCTCAGTAGCACACAGCTTACAGAGGGCTGGGGGTGTGTACACAGATGAATACAGTCTAAGGAGTGGCTTCTCTCCCTGCTGCCAACCCTTTCCTCATCCCTTCAGGAGCAACTAAAGAAAAACAAACGTTTCCGGAGGTTTGTGCGACTTCAGGAAGGCCGCCCTGAGTTTGGAAGCCTTCATCTTCAGGATCTGCTCCCTCTGCCTCTGCAGAGGCTCCAGCAGTGAGTAAACTCACCTGGACTCAGCCAACTTCTCTTTTCTGAGTCTGTATGATTGCTGCTGTCAGCTTTGTGGGGTTTATGGCTTCTGTCCCATTGCCTCTCCTGGGACAAACTGCTCCTAAAAACCTCTTGCAAGAGTGTGAACCCACTGGAGTAGCTGGAGTCTGCAGCCTCAGCCCCTTAGCTAGGAATGTGGAACTCTGCATTGAAGTGAGGGGGCCTGTAATAGAGCTAGTGACAAGCAAGGTATGGAAGAGTTTGTTGAGATGAGAGGTTTGCCTACCTTAGACTTCTGTTCCTGGGGCTGTTAAGAGGATACAGTCAGGTTATCTCTAACATCCTCCTTGGGTGGATTAATTTTCATCTTGGGATCTAGACTCCCAAATTATGGTCAGTCTGCTCCTGACTCTTCAGTGTGGGATGGAAGAGGACCATGTGGTCTGAGCCCAGGTTCTGAGTCCCAGATGAAAGAGGGGGATGCAATCATCAGAAGCAGATCTTTCCTGGCCTTGCAACTGAAGTGTGTGTCGGGAGCGATCTGTATGGCAGGCAGAAGGAATTCTGCCCAGCTCTACTTCCCCTCATGGACTTCCAGCTGTCTTAATTCCAGATATGAGAATCTTGTCATGGCTTTGGCTGAAAACACAGGTCCCAACAGCTCTGACCACCAACAGCTCACACGTATGTTCTTGCTCCTCTGAAACACAGGCAGGAGGCTGCCTCTCCTGTATCCCTCTCTGGTTCTGACCAACAATGTCCGGTATGTCCCTGTCTTCCACTGACATGTACACAATGTGCCTGTCGCCCTGCCTGCTCTCCAAGAGGTTAGACCCTCACCCCAGTCCCCTCCAGAATAGCCTTTCCCCACCATCAGTCACCCAAAGTCAAAGCTGTACTGGGAGTAGGGCGGGGGATATTTTCCAGGGGCTGCCCGGCTGATAAGTGAGACCGCCCAGAGAGTCCACAGCATTGGTCAGAAACAGAAGAATGACCAGCACCTCCGGCGTGTTCAGGGTTTGCTCAGTGGCCGCCAGGCAAAGGGGCTTACCTCAGGTAGTCTGAACACTCCCCTTCTCCCCCCCCGCCCCCCAGTCCTCAAACTACCCTTTTCTGACCCTCCTTTTTCTGTATTGCCAGCACATACGCCCCATTTCCTTAGCCTCCCCTTCCTTCTGCTCCCATGGATCATGGTCCTGGAGCTGCACCAGAATAACAGCTCTCCCACCCCCCAGGTCGCTGGTTCCTACGCCAGGGCTGGCTATTGGTAGTGCCTCCCCATGGGGAGCCTCGGCCCCGAATGTTCTTCCTCTTCTCCGATGTGCTCCTCATGGCCAAACCTCGACCCCCACTGCACCTGCTGCAGAGTGGCACCTTTGCCTGCCGTGCCCTCTACCCCATGGCCCAGTGTCAACTCCACAGGGTCTTTGGCCACTCAGGAGGCCCTTGTGGTGGACTGCTCAGCGTAAGTTATGGGCGGGAGCCCTAGTTAGGTAGGAGAGGCTCAAAACAGACTTCAAATGCCTATGTACTATTTATCTCCTTGGCCTGGGCCCCCTTCAGAGGAACTAAGCCACCTGCATTGAGATAGTGGGGGCTTGGGGTTCATCCCTAGTTTTCACCTCAGCCCTGAATTACCTCCATGGAAATAGCAAGGCCTTCAGCTTTAGCCTGGACCTTTCTGAGCCATGCGCTAAGAGGTGATTTCTCCCTAGCTGTCCTTTCCCCATGAGAAGCTACTGCTTATGTGCACAGACCAGGAGGAGCTGTTGCGCTGGCACCACAGTTTGACTCTGGCCATCAGGTAAGATGTGCCTTCGCTCAGAAGACTGCTGTGATGAGGCCCATGGGCTAGGAATGAGCAATTCTAATCCTATCTCACGTCTTACACCTGCTGGGCCGCCCCACCCCCAACGCCTTGGGTGATTTTGTCTGAATAGAGTGCTCAGGCCAGTGCCTGAACTGTCTTCTCTCCACAGCAGCCAGAAGAACCAGAAGAATCTTAAAATTCCAGAACCCAGGATACTTGAGGGATAGGTCAAAGTCAGCAGTACAGAGAAATCTTCAGTACTAACTAAACAAAACACAGAACGCTTCATGGTTTGAGAAGGGTCGTTTCGGGTTTGCTTGGGACCAAGCCGTGCCAGCTTATCTGACCAGCCCTTAAGAATCAGGAAACCAAGTCCAACCCAGCTGAAGCTCTGCTGAACCAGCCCCTCCAACGCAGATGAGGGGATTCAGGACTGATAAGCTCGGTGCTGGGTCTCTGGCTGGTTGTTTATCAAGACTGCAGCTTTGTAAACGTGGATGTTTTTATGTTGTATGCAGTTTCTATAATTTATTTTCCCACTGGATTTCAGTAAAGTTTTTTTTTTTTCTTAACCTTTTTGGAAAGGCCTTTCTGTCTCAGCTCTGCGATATGAGAAAGAAAGGTTTTTGTGCCCCGAAGGCTGGCATGATGGTGGCCTCAGGAATACAAGGAAAAGAGCTGGAGCTCCCTCTATCTCTCAGCTCTCACACTGGAAGTTGGCCTCTTTTTATCCTAATAAGGGAAGCTTTCCAAGAAGGCCCGGTTGCTCTTGGGCACCTAGTATGGGTGTGTGTAGGACCAGCTGGAATGGAAAAAGCACACAGGAGTATCCAGTCACAAGAACAGACTTTGTTTTACTAAACCTTCCGCTGTCACTTCTCCTTGCCAGCGGGGGCTGTGACTGCGGCCCTTCCCACAGCCTTGCTGCATCTTCTCCTTAGCCCCTGCTCCACTTCCCAGGGAGTAGCTAGGGTTCTTGTCTCTGTGCTCCAGTTTAAGGGCTCCTCCCAGGCCTGACTGTCACCAGCCTGCTCCTCCTCCTCCTCTATACATAAGTCCTCAGGAAAGGGTATGCTGGCCTCTGCGAGGGGAAAGATCAGGCATATTCCTATCTCAGAGACTGTCTCTACCTCCACCAGACTCTCACCACCCAACCCTTTACCTGGTTCTGGAATGTCCACACCCTTGTTTGGCTTGCTGTCTTGTAACAGCTGGTGGATGGTCTGAAGCTTCATATTCAGAAGCTCTTGCTGGGCTCCAGCCAGGGTAGTCACACTGTAGAAATACCCACTCAGAGGCTAGCCGATCTCTGTCCCCACCTCTTCCACCTATCACAGAGCTCCCCTGGCCACAGGGCCATTGCTCTTCTTACCGCTCAAAAAGGGGGTCCAGTTGGGCCATCAGATTGTTCAGGTGTTGCTCTGTCTGGGCCAGCTGTTGTGTCAACTGGGCCAGCTGTTGCTCTGGGGGTAAGGGAGAAAAGGAGAGCAATGGTTATTCATACCTTCTGCTGTCCCCTAATCCCCTACCAAACACAGACTTGTGCAAAACCCACCTGACTGCAGTGATTCCTTCTTGCCTGCCTCTTCTTGGAGAACTGCAGCCTCATCTTTCCCCTGCTATAGAAGAAAGAGAGGGCTAGCCCGCAGCAACAAGCTTCTCATCACCTGGGTCTCCAAAGCCAGGGAGAGGAGGAGAATTTGAAGTCAAGAAAGCTATGGAGTTTTTCCTTCAAAGAATCACATCTAGCCTAGCTCCCCACCCAGGACCTCAAGCAACCTGTCAGTATGTCCCCATACGTGGTCATTCAGTCTAATAAAACTCCCAGGAATGAGCAGCTCTCTCCAGTTTGAGAACACTCTGGTTGTTAGTTTATATACAAAACCACAATTTTTCCTTCATGTATCTTCTTTCCATGTTGCCTTCCAAAATCCTGTATTTTCAACACGATAGCCACTCAGGAATTTGAAGACAATGGTCCTTGCCCACTCCCCTTCCCCATGTCTTATCTGGTTTAATATCGCCAATTTTATTCAGTCAGTGCTCATCTGACATGGTTTTCCCTGGTTGCTCTACTGGGCATGTAGTGTTCTTAAAAGCAATGCCCTGAAGAGAATAAAATTCTCCAGGGGTGTTCTGATCAGAAGATGAGGTGCAATACCTTGTTCCTAGCATTGATTGGGGAAATGGGTTGTCACATCACACGACTCAACTTTATTATTCAACTAATAAACTGCTGCTAAGTTCTGTTTCTTCCAGATAGTACTTGGGTCCACAAAGAGAATTTATTATCGATTCTCTTTAAATTTCCTCATTAAATTCGGTCCCTCATCCTAACCTATCTATTTGGAATTATGATTAGCTATCCCTTTTAATGTCATACCATCTCCAAACTTGTTCAGCCCTCTACTTCCCAATGCAAATAAGTAATCGGGCCAGGTTTGAAGATAGAGCCGTGGGAGGTATTACTTTCCATCTCAACCATTTACATACACTAAAATGTACTGTCAGTTTACATTTCAGGGCCTCCTTTCTAAGGAGAACATGAGACTGGTGCCTTGGATATTGTGGCTACAGCAATCAACACTTTGTGCCAAGATTGGAATTTTACCAGGAGCCACACTTTTATAGTATGGACACTTACTTGCTGGGTTCAAACCCCAGCCCTACCAGTTTCAACTAGCTCTGCGTGACTTTGAGCAAATGACTTAATCTCTTCATTGGACTGTTGGGAGGATTTATTTACAATTTACCAAGCGCCCTTTACATCTGCTACCTCGCTGGATGCTCAAAATAACCCCCTAGTGTTGGAAAGCTAAGGAACTACAGTCTTCGTTTTACAGACTGACGGAAAGAAGTGTCTTTTCATGGTACCATAGCGCCCCCATGGGAGATTCAGGCCCGGGGCATCCCCGCCCCTGGTCGTCCCGCACCTGCAAACACTTGTACAGCACAAAAGCCACGACAGCTGCGGTGTACAGCGCCCCCAAAGGCAGAGCTCCCGCCCGGGCCCGCTCGCGCTGGTCCTTGGGCGGCTGCCGACGCCGGGGTTCCGTGGCCTCAGGGCCGACCTGGGCGGGGTCCCCTGCGTTGGACGGCAGAGGTGGGTCAGTAGAGCTGGGGCCTGAGACCCGTGGGCAGTCCTAGCCTCCCTCCAGCAGCCCTCGCTGATACCTGGGTGTGCCCGGAGGTCGGGGCTGGGGCGGTCTCCGAGGACCCCGGGCAGTGCAGACACAAGTAGCAACCCCAGCAAACCCGCAAGCGAGACCGAGCCCGCCATTGCCGATCACAGAATGAAGGCCCCGCCGGCGCCAGTGGTAGCCGCGAGCCCCAGCGCGCAGGCGCAAGAGGAGCGGTGCGTGGGTCCCGCTCCAGGACGCGCGGGGAGGTCACGCCCATTTTAGTGTGTGGGCGGGGCAGGCTTATTAGCATAGGACTTTGGCCCAACTTTGCTAAATGAATTCATTTCTCATCTATTTAGAATTCCATTAGCCAGAATGTTTCTAGAAGCCAACAATCTCATAAGATTATGCTGGAAAATGGACTTTATTTCTCATGCTAGCAACCTATTCACCCTAATCAAAAAATGACTACTTTGGCCAACGTTAAAAGACTGGAGCGTGACGCTTGTGAGCAGTTCGTGCTGAAGGCCTGCTTCCTAGGCTACAAACGAGGGACTGGTTCCTTATTCGTGCCTAGGGGAAAGTCCCCGGACCCTTGGCAGAGAGTGCTGCGTGCGCGTGCACGTTGACTTTCCCTGCTTCACACAGTAATGTCCGCCAAGAAGCGATCCCGTCTTCGGCGGGGGAGCTGAGCGGTGTGTTGGCGGGGCGTCGTCCGTCAGCATTTCTAGTTACGCAGGCAGTGCGCCTGTGCGCACCAACCACACGGGGCTCATTCTCAGCGCGGCTGACTTTTAGAGATGTGAGTAAGCCCTCCTGTTAGGAGGGCTTGTGCCGGGCTCCTGTTGGCCGTTCAGACAGGGAACTGCTTTCCACGTCCGTAAATGAGCTAATTCACCCCTGAACTGTTCCCTGCTATGACTTAACACACTTTATGTGTCTTTTTTTTTTTTTTTTTGCAGTTCCCTCTTCCTACAATGGCCTCCTCTTCCCCACCCTCTCCAATTGGCAAATGCTTCTAATACCACCATTCATTGTGTAGCATGGCACACAGTAGACTATGGACTGATTGCCCGGCCTAGAATCCTGCCTCCACTACTCGAAAGCTAAATGACTTTGGGCAAGTTCTTAATTTCTCTCTGTGCCTCAGTTTCCACTCTGAGGAATGGAGATAATGATAATACATATATGTGCCTCACAGAGTTGTTATGATGATTAAGTGGGATAATCCAAGCAAAGTGCTTAGAACCGTGCCTACCTCCTAGTGATTTTAACTTGAGCAGGTGCTCCGAGCCAGGCACTTGAAATTATAACTCTCTTCGGAACCTTCCACTGCTATTTCCTTTCTGTACAGTTAACGTCTACACAACCCTTCAGATCTCAGGTGTGTTTCCTTCATTCAGAACCCTTAACTTCGGATTTATTCATTAGTGCAGCTATTGTACTTTCTTTAAATCACCATCATGTGTTAGTTATATCTGCAATAAAACTGGAGAAAATCCATTTTGGTTCTTTAAAATCAGTTAATTAAAAATCAATCAATCCATTAAAATTAATTATAAAAAGAAAATACCGCTAGACTGTAAATTGCAGGAGAGCAGGCGCCATATTTCTTTATCATTTTATTCCTACAGCTTAGCACAGCACCTGGCTCTAGCAGGCACTCAACGAATCCTTGCTGAATGAAATACAACCCAACAGGTAAATATAATTAAGCTTTTTTTTTTTTTAAGATTTTATTTATTTGTTTGAGACAGAGAGAGCACAAGCGGTGGGGAGGGCAGAGAGAAGCAGACGCCCATGTTCAGCAAGGTGGTGGGGGTGGGGGCTGGATCCCAGGACCCAGAGATCATGAGTTGAGCTGAAGGCAGACATTTTACTGACTGAGCCACCCAGGCGCACCTAATTAAGCTCTTTTAAAGAATGAGTCTCCCTTGGGTTCCATGTTCAGAGGGGAGTCTGCTTCTCCCTCTGCCTCTGCCCCTCCCCTTGCTCGTACTCTCTCTCTCTCAAATAAATAAATATTGAAAAAAATAAAAAATAAAAAAATAAAAAGGAAACAAAGGTTCAGGACGGTTAAGTAAGTTATCACGTAAAAGGCAAGTCAGAGATTGCAAAGCTTTTCTGTTTCCCTATCAGTTACTGCATATCACCCCCCCACCCCAACCCCCAGCCCTTCCTTTCACTGCCAAGACCTCAGGTAGACTTGCAGAATTTCCTTGTGTTTCATGCTGCCTTTTAATTGTCTGGGATACATTGGGTCATCTTCCTAATTAGATCAAGAGCCCTTTGAGGAAAGAAACCATTTCCCACTCACATCTTTATCTCCAAAGCTTGGCACATAAGCAAGCGATCAGCACACGTGACAAATGAATGAGGTATATGTGTGCTAAATAAATGAATGAACTAGGAGTGTATCTTCTGTTCTTCCAGAAATGGAGGGGGCAGGGCAGGGAGGAGAGACCCGCACTCAAGGGAGTTACTGTAGTCTATCTAGAGACAGCCTAGTTGCAGAGCAGTGTAGTCCAAACCTTGACCCTAAGCCAGTTGGCACAGTCAACGTAAACAAGTGGTTCAGGCCAGGTATAATATGATAAATGGCCCTCAACTGATCGTAGCCTTTAGGGAATTTGGGCCCACTATTGCCAGACATATCACTGACCTCTGGTCTAAGGAACTTGAAATCCTTCTTCCACAGCAGAAGCAGTCCATGTGGTTGGGCTGTATCTGGGCAGAGCAAGTACTCCACTCCCTGAAGTGAACAAGGGCGAAGACATGGCTCAGCTTCCCAGGATATACTGGGGTAGAAGTTTCTTTAATTCAACTAACTTTTTTTTTTTTTTAAGATTTTATTTATTTATTTGACAGAGAGAGAGAGAGAACAAGTACGCAGAGAGGCAGGCAGAGGGAGAGGGAGAAGCAGGCTCCCCGCTGAGCGGGGAGCCCGATGCGGGGCTCGATCCCAGGACCCTGGGATCATGACCCGAGCCAAAGGCAGCCGCTTAACCGACTGAGCCACCCAGGCGCCCCTCAACTAACTTTTGAGATTGACAGTTCTTAGGGACAGTTTGGATGAAGTGGGTCGGGAGGGGGGACTCTAAGTTTCCACTAGCCCCTAAACTATTATTATCAGTAATAATAATGACAATGGTATCTTATCCTCTACAGTCAGTCTTAGGGTGTGGTGGGATTGTAGGTACCAGGAGGCCTCCCCGTCTCATTCCTCTTTGTAGCATGCTCAGTGAGGAACACATTCTCTCTCACGGGTCTCAGAGTTGGAGAGAAAAGGCAGACACCCTGTGGCAGAAGGGAATCTCTGTCCTGAGGCCTGGCTTCCTTATCTTGTTGGTCCTGCCTCATGCTACTTGTCTCCTGTCTTCATGGGCTCACCTGCACACTGGCACAGTAATCTCAGGCCTGCTTCTCTCTTCTCTGGCCAAAGAAGGTATAGGGCCATGGGGGGGGGGGGGGGCGGAAGCTTGGGAGATGCTGGGTGGCGCAGGTGCAGGCACAGGGCGGTGTCTTTGTTCTTTCACTCATCCCTCCCCTCCCCCTTCCTCCCCGGAAACCAGTGACTCTGCCACCAGCAGTATTGGGGATGCTGAGCTGTGGGGGCCAGGCCCAGGGAGGGGTGAGAGTAAAGGGGCCTGCAGCAGCTATCAGGCCATAAACCAGGCTGACCCCTCAGCGCAGGGCTTGCAGACTCAGCTCCCAGGTCAGCAGTCATGAGCAGAGGTGACAACAGCACAGAACTGCTAGTGCCCGGTGAGCTGGGCGGGGCAGGGGCAGGGGGAGGGGTCACATGGCCCCATGTCCCACCTGCTAGGACCTGGAGGGTTGGGCTGGGCAGTAACACCCTCCGTCCGCTGGCATCCACAGGAATCCCCACCGTGACCCAGGCCTGGGGACTGTGGGCCCTCCTAGGGGCTGCGATGCTGCTGCTTCTCATCTCAGTGGCTGCGCACTTGTTCCGATGGGGTAGCGGCCGGAGCAGGAGCCGTCCGGGACAGGGACGGTGAGTGGGGGACAGCAGAGATAGGTGATCAAGAGCTCCCCCTTACCAAGAAGTCCCCTCATCCCCTAATCTCTGTCTTGCAGCTCTGGAGAATCTGTGGAAGAGGTCCCCCTATATGGGAACCTGCCTTATCTTCAGACTGGTAGGCGGCTGGCAGAGGGGAGGGGCACCGAGGCCACGCATGTCCCGGGTGGGTGGGGGTGGGATGAGGGATTGCAGGAGGAAGAACAAGAAGTGACCAGATTACTACTGTTCCCTCTCCCAGGTCGGCTGGCTCAAGAACCAGGGCCAGACCAGCAAGATCCGACTCCTAGAGGCCCCGTCACGGTGAGTCAGTTGGGGCTAAGAGGGGAGGGAAGGAAGTGGGGGCTTTTCCAAGGGTCCAGTGAACTTCTAACAGCCTTGAACCTCCAGGCTGCAGAGAAAGTGATGTGCTATACCAGCCTGCAGTTGCGGCCTTCTCAGGGCCATATCCCCAGCCCCGGAACCCCCATCAAGTACTCAGAGGTGGTGCTGGATTCTGAACCAAAGCCCCAGGCCTCGGGCCCCGAGCCGGAGCTGTACGCCTCAGTGTGTGCCCAGACCCGCAGGACGCGGGCTTCCTTCCCAGACCAGGCCTACGCCAACAGCCAGCCTGCACCCAGCTGAGATGGAAGGGCTGGCAGAGTGGGACAAGCATCGCCCCAGCCTCCTCTGCTGCAGGGGTTACTGCTACCCTGCCCTGGCATGACTATTTCCCAACCACCCCCCAAAGACAGGTAGCCAAGGTCCAGTCGCAGGAAGTCATGTTTCCCAAACTTCCCCTCTAAGCTGTGAGGGAGACATCTCAGGGGAATAAGTGGGTCCCCAGTTTCTTGGGGATGGAGGAAACAAAGGCAGTGGCCCCCTCTCCATCTCTCTCTCTCTTTCCGATCTTTTCCTCTAAGGCCCCAAGCTCCCAAGTTTCTCACTTCCTCCTCCTTATGGATTTTAACCAGATCCTCTCTGCTCCAGCTCCCTTAAAGTCTACCCCTTCAGTGTCCCCTCAGATACAGGAAGTGGGCAGTGGTGGAGGGGGTAACAGCCTGAGAGGAGAAGGGTGGGCATACTCCTTGGGAGCCCACAGTCTGGAGGGATCCTGGAACCTAGTGACCTGAGGAACCCAAGCCTGGCTTCTTATCTGAGAACCCTGGCTGGAGAATACCAGTCCACATCCTGCTCTGTTATGTTCTCAAGTTTCAAATAAAACTTCTCAGAAAGTGTTTAGATTTTTATCTAGAGGGCTTCAGACCTGCAACAGGCTCTACATGGTAGGAGTGTGAGCTTTGCTCTCTGCACAGAGCACTTCTGGGGGCGTCTTGCTGGGGAAGATGGACCAAGAGTGTCTGTGGCATCAACACTGCCAGGGTGGGTGCTAGGGGTGGAGGCTGGAGCCGAGCTCAAGCTGTACTTGCTGCTGCTAGAACATCGTCAGAATTTGCACTCAGAGCCACCCCACTCCCATCACCTGGAGCCTGCAAGCTCACCAGCCCCTGACCTACTCTCCCCATGGCCTCTAGGACTGTGCTGCCACCAGCCACAACCTCAAGTCTCCGTCACCTCCCCCTACGGCTTCTGTAGAGGCAAGTCTGGCTTAACAGACCTTTCTGAGGTTTCAGGGCCAGAAGATAGTGGAAGCCAGGCTTCTACTTCCAAACATCTCTCCTTCCCACTCACAGTCCCAGAGAAAACCAGAGTAGGGAGCCGTGCTCCTGAGCCCTACCTGGTGGTCCCAATAAGGCGGACCCTCTACACACACAGAGATTAACCCAAATGCTAGATCTGCCTCCGTGGACCTCAGCCTGGGCCTCCCCGAGCAGAGGCGCCGGTCGCGGTAAAGAACAGGCAGCTGAGGCTGTGTGGGAGGGAAGGTGGCTTTGGGGGCTGGCACCGGATGCGGGGAACAACTGGCAGCGGGATGTGGGGTTTTGAGGACTGCTGCTAGTCTGAAGACCGCTCAATGTGTCCGCGGCCTGGGGGACGTGAGAGCCAGACTCTGTAATTGAAGGGGTTTGGGGTCCCGCCAACCCACTGGGACGTGGCGGAAACTGAAGCCTCAAACACCACCATCGCAGGCCTTACACCCCGCCTCACACCCGCTCTGCCGGTCTCCGCCGGCTCAAGACCAAACCCGGGGCGCCCCCGCCTGTCGCGACGCGGCCTTGCCACGACCTCTGCGCATGCGTAAAGCTGCCCGGTCCACGGCATGCTGGGAAATGTAGTCCCGACAGTTCCCCGCCCCCTACCCCCGCAATCTTCCCCGCCCCACGAGTTTAGCCCTACACTTCTCCGAGCCAGGACCCTGCGGTTCCCTGAACAGCGCTTCCCGGTTCGCGGAACGTAGCGACTCACTGGGTCTGGAGCTGGGTGCGATTTGAACGTTATTTTCCTTCTGGTCCCTGAAGCCTGGATTCTTTACCCTCTCTCTTCCCTACAACCTTTTAATTTTTCTCACTGTCTTACTGGTCTGTCTCCGAGGCTCGTGCCCTAGCCGAGGCCCTCAGGACTGAAGGCCAGGGCTGTGGCAACTTCCTAGTTGATCCCTGCGTCTAGGAAAAAAATAAATTGGGGCAGCCAGATCCCCCTCAGACACCTTCGAGGACCCCCTTGCCTCATCTCTCTAGCTTGTCAACTCGTTTCCCAAACACCTTGCAGTTGTCTCCCCTTCTGTAGCTCCAGGGGTGCTTTCTTTAGTGGCCTCCCTTCCCTGACTGGTGTAAGGGTATAAGGAGTGCCCTGTTCCTGGCAAATTCCCAGGCGCAGATCATTGGGGAAAGCCATGAGAGCCCTCTGGAGCTCCAGCTTTTCCCCTCTTCCTGAGGTCTCAGATGGGAAGATTGGGGATAAGCCCAAGACCCGAAGAGGAAGGGTCTTTGGGATGGTCAAATGTTCAATGATAGAAAGTTCTTAAGGAATTACTTGTAGGTGGGGAGGGGCCTAGGAAGCCATCCAGCCAAGACCCCTCCATCTTTGGCCTTGCTCTGTACTCTGTCAAGATGAGTCTAAACTTCCAAGCTTGTTTTGGCTATAAGGAGGGAAACAGAGCTCGGACATGGAGAGAGACCAAGTCTTAATGACTTCATTTGAAACCTTGGATCCAGACATGCCCAGAGCTAGATCTGCTTCCCGAACTTTTTGGTTATGTAAGCTAATGCATTCTCTTTTTTGCTTAAGTCATTCTAAGTTAGACTTCTCTATCTCTTGCAACCATGAGTTCTGACTAATTCTGTGGGGGAAAGACCAGCACACCAGGGCCAGCAGAAAATGCTGAACCTCTGAGATCTTCCCTTATTACTCAACTCCTCCACCAGCCACCCTCTTCTGACATACTTAAATGCACTATAATGCCATTTGACCCTAAAATATTTCTGCTTGGCGTGTGCCTCTTGCCAGGCTTTTAAATATCTAGAATTCTACAGCTGGGAGGAGGCAGATCTGGCCCAAACTTATATCCACTGCAGGAGCCACCCTACCAGCCTCTTGTTAAACATTTCCAGGAATAGGGAGCTTGCTACCTCACCAAGTGCTTGTTTCCAATGTTTCTTTTTGAGAGAACTTTTTTTTTTGGAGCCAAAATCAGCCTCCCTGTTACTTTTGTCATCAGTTCTGCCTCCTGAGCTACAATCATATAATCACCCTTCTCCTTCCTGTACATGACAGCTCTGATGGATGGCCTAAGTCTTTTTTTTTCCTCCCTCCCGGGAAAAGCTTTCTAGAGTTCCTTTTACAGACCTTATTTGCAGCCTACTCATCATTCCCACTGTTTTGCTTGAGCAGAGTCTCTCTTCAAGTGTGATGCTAGGAAGTGAATATAGTACTGGCAGCAAACTGGAGAGCCCGTCTCTTCACTGGGCACCAAGTCTCCGGGGCTTTGTTTGTAAGGAATACACTCATTTTGCCTTGCTTAAGTGAAGGGGTGTTTATTGCTAGGACACTTGGGGCAGGGAGGAAGCCAAATGGAATGGGGATTGCAGAACAGTGGCTATGCTATGACTGGGCTTCTGCAGACTGTTGCTGGATTTCGGATCTCAAATCACAGCCTCTCTGGGGACCTTGGTGACAGGAGTATGTGGGTCTTCCCACTCCTGCTCCTCTTGTCGCATAACTCTCTGACAGAGTTTCAGCTTCTTTTATTTATTCCTAATTTTTTCCTACTTTGCTAACTTGCTTCCTCATCCTCTACTGTACATTTTCTACTTCTGGTTTCTGCTTCCGCACAACTGCTTGACATTTTCTCCTCTGTCTCATGACCTCAGTTCAATGTTTAATTTTAGGAATAGTGTGAGCACATGTTAAAAAAAATTAAATAGAGGGGCGCCTGGGTGGCTCAGTCGTTGAGCGTCTGCCTTCAGCTCAGGTCATGATCCCAGGGTCCTGGGATCAAGCCCTGCGTCGGGCTCCCTGCTCAGCGGGAAGCCTGCTTCTCCTTCTCCAACTCCTCCTGCTTGTGTTCCTGCTCTTCTTAACTCTCTCTCTGTCAAATAAATAAATAAATAAAATCTTTTAAAAAAAATTAAATAGAACTGTAAGGTAGACACCAGTGGTTCTCTGCCAGAAGTGACTTTGCCCCCCAGGACACATTTGGCAATGTGCAGAGACATGCTTGATCATCACAGCTGGGGAGCACCCCGAGCTATTGATCTATAGGGGGTAGAGGCCAGGGATGCTTCTGACCGTCCCACAATGCACAGGTCAGCCACTCACCATACAGAATTTCGGTCCCCAAAAGTTAAAAGTGCTGAGGTTGAGAAATACTAAAATGGGGGGAAAAAAGTAAAAGGCCATTCCCCCACCCCATTCCTACTTCTAGTTGTAGTTCCCAGGGGCACCTGCTATTAACGGCTTCTGTGTTTAAGTCTTCTGGTGATTATCACTGTATCTGTCAATAATATTTAGATTACTTAGAGCAAGGGGAGTCTGGGTATATGAAAACCTTGGTGAAGCTCTCCCTTCCACAACCCCTCCGACAACTCCAGCTATAGAGGAGGAACTTTAAATGGGCTCTGCTTCCTGGCAGAGAGAATTTCCTGCAGACAAGTTTCTGGAGAACACCTCAGAGCCAAGAAAAAGGACCTTCAGGAAGACAGCAAGTCCCAGAAACAGCCGGCTTTCCAGGAACAATCAATGGCCTTGCTGAGTCTCTCCAGCTCTCTAGAAAACTAACCGGTGGATTGAATTTCTCAGTCTTTGAGGCCAGGAGAATGCAGACAAACCAGAGGGTGGAGAGACCTGCCGGAGGAAACAAATGAATCTTGGACTGAATGAGAGCCTGGGGGAGATAGGTGTGAAGGTCAAACACAAAAGATTTCCCTGAACTAGAAAATGTGATATCAGAACTAAAAATTTCCATACATAAAGCAAAGGAGAGGATGGTTACTGCTAAAACCCCCAAAGAGGTCCAGAAAATTAAACAGATGAACCATCTCAAAACATGTAACAAAAATACGGAGATGCAAATTATGTGGTGAAAGATGGGAGATTGAAACAGACTCAGGGGATTTAGCCTGCAAATTCTATGAGTTCCAGAAGAGGAACAGGAGAGGAGAGATCATAATTAAATAATACACGGAATATCCCTGAGTTGAAGAAAGATTTAGCCCCTATACAGGTTAAAATTCCTGAACTCTATGGATAAGAACAAATACCACACACATTTCCAGACAGGAAGAAAGTTTGTTCTTATTTGCAACCCTGGAAGTTAAAGGAAAGCAAAACTGAATGTGAGGTAATGAAAGAATAGGCCTGCAACCAGGACCTAGCGAAAGGGGAAAGAAAGATAGTTGAAGATTTACAAAAATCATTCAGTATCTCATGTGAGAAATACTTTTTAGAAAAGGCTCTAATGAAACAACAAATGAGTTAGAACAGACTTCAAGATGGGGGAAGGTGAAGGGAGGAGAGAAATCAGTGGGGTGCAGTGAACCATGATCTATATATTTATATCTATATCTCTATATGTGTATAACATGTCACACAAATGCTAAATACTCTTGAAACAGAAGGAACACGTCATAAGGGAAATTCTAATAAGGACTAAATTATCTCAAAAAAACTCTGGAATCAGGTGGTGAGGATAAGGGGAAGGTGAGTGTTCTAGGATCTGAGGGGGAAGGAGGAGGAGGAGGAAAGGCTAAGTAATCTAAAGACCATATCTTATTGAGGTGGAGAGGAAGTAGAAGATAAGTAGAGTATGATGGAAATAGTTGTTCTGTTTTCATACACTAGAACAATCGTGTGCATCTATTTAAGGGAAGGGCAAGGGATGGTAACTATGAATAGAATGACAAACTCCAAATTAACAAGGAGAAAATGGGATGAATAGCCATTCATTCAGTCCAGCAAAGGTAAAGAAAAGAAGAGTTCACAACACTGTTTACACATTTAAAAACAAGTAAGATGGAAATTAAATGTATCACTCGGTACAGTAAATAACGAGTGGACTGAATTCTTCCATTAAAAGACTCTAAGACTTTGTTAGAAATCAAATTCTGATCAATACTACTTAGAAGAAATATACTTAAAGCAAAGTGATCAAGAAAGATTCAAAATAAAGTCGTGGGAAAGGGATACCAGACAGATAAACAGAAAGCAGAGGTAATGCTGGTATCCAATAGTGATTGAATACATTTGTCAAAACATAGGATGATACACTTAAAATTGATAAAACTTATTGCATGTAAATTACAATACAGTAAAACTAGTTTCAAAAAAGAACAAAATTATAGTATTTTCAAAATTTAAACACTGAATAAAAAAATAGTGAATACTGGATACCTTTTCATTACCCTGTATCATATATCCCCTGTATCATATATCCCCAAAATGCTATAAAGATAGCAAGCTTAAAAAAAAAAAAAAAGAAGAGGGGCGCCTGGGTGGCTCAGTTGGTTGAGTGACTGCCTTCAGCTCAGGTCATGATCTTGGAGTCCCAGGATCAAGTCCCAAGTCCCACATTCCTTCGTGCTCCCTGCTCAGCCGGGAGTCTGCTTCTCCCTCTGACCCTCCCTCCTCTCATGCTCTCTCTCTCAAATAAATAAATTTAAAAATCTTAAAAAAAAAAAAAAGAGAGTATTTATTTCAATAAATTATAGAAAGAACCAGAAACCAAAATTAATCAGGAAATATCAAAAGCTGACATGAATGAAATGGAGAACAAAAATACTTAAAAGCATGAATTTTTAAAAAGTTCTTTAAAAGGGCTAATAAGGGGGATGCCTGGGTGGCTAAGATGGTTAAGCATCTGCCTTCAGCTCAGGTCACGATCCCTGGGTCCTGGGATTGAGCCCCGCATTGGGCTCCCTGCTCGGCGGGAAGCCTGCTTCTCCCTCTCCCACTCCCCCTGCTTGTGTTCCCTCTCTCGCCGTATGTCTCTCTGTCAAATAAATAAAATCTTTAAAAAAAAAATAAAAGGGCTAATAAATTAAACCTCTTATAAGCACAAAGAAAGAGAAAAAAGAGCAAAAATAGACAAGATTAGTTCTGAGAAAGAAAACATGACAGAAGAAAAAAATTAAAGAATTATAAAAAGGTGCAACCTAAAATTACTCATCAAATAACGTGAAAATTTAGAGGAAATGCATACTCTTCAGGAAAAATGTAAATGACCAAAACTGGCCCAAGAGAAAGAAGAAAGCTTGAATAGCTCAACCTACCTTAGAAAAAACTAGAATAAGGTGATTATAGACCTACTTTTGGAAAAGATTGCATTCAAAGGGCTCTGGTGTCTGTCCTGGAGGTGCTCACATGGTATGATGGCCATGCAAAAGCTGAAATGCATAGCACTGGCCTCTCGGCTCTGAAAAGCCCACAGGCTCTCCTGGCATGTGGGCAGGTGAGGCGCAGCCTGAGTTACAGGCGTCCTTCATGATGTCCAGTCTTGAAAGGTAATGTGAAGGTCAATTTTGCAAAGACCACATGTGACACACATGGGGAAGAAGGATCCCGCTCTCACAGCCTAGTCTGAAAAGAAGACATTGGAAGGGAAAGGAGAGCATCCTAAGGGGCTGTGTAACCATCACCAAAAGAGCTAAGGAGGACGGAGATGCAGGCCGGGCCTTCTTCACATACCCGTGCCATTGTGGAAATGCAGTCTAGCTCACTCCAGTTGCATCGGGTGCCCTTCCTTCTGAAGCCTCTCCAAGGGTCCGTTTAGGCAGCATACCCATTGATTCTTTTTTTGAGCACATACTGGAAACCTGGCTTGGCATTTTACCTGGTATCCAGGCCATGTTCACTTGTGTACTGGTTCTGAAAACTAGGGCATTATCTACAGTTTACTGAATTCCTGCAAATGTTCCTGCAACTGATCTACATACGCGCTGCCCCCACCCCCGTACACTACTCCAAGTACCCCGACAGCCCCCCCTCCGTCCCCGCCACCCCCAGCTGCTCTATATCCTCCCACTCAGGCTCACAGGCCCCAGAGGCCCCCAGGGAGCCACCAACTCCCCCCACCGTCTGTTATCTGGAGGAAGCCCTGATAAGGGGACTGGGGGAGGGTTGTTGGAAACTTTAATTAAGCAGGGATGGTTAACAGCTGCAGGGTCACCTTAGGAAACAGTGAGCTTGAGAAAAGAAATATTTCTATCATTTGTCCCCATGACCTTTGAAAACTTTTCTGCAAATGGCTCCTCATTCCCTGCCATGGAAAAAAATAACAGCCATCACATGCACCCTTCAGCCCACAGAATCCTCTGAGCTTAACCCTTCCAGCAGGCCCTCTCACATAGAAACGCACCTCGCACAGACACCCCGATGGACCACAGAGACCTGAGGATGCATGTTCACACGTGCACACGCACACTCATGCATACACCTGCCTCTTCTCAGGTGACAAATGTGCTTTCCTACCTCAGTGGGCACTTTCCCTGCGAGGGTTGGGTGGTGCCGCTGGGCGGAGCTCTCAGCAGACCCACAGGGCCCGTTACAACCCCTCCACACACCACTAGTCATACACGACAGCTGTTAGCATGCGGCGAGGACCTCTTTCCCCTTCCTTTTTCCTCCCCACAGGTGCGGCGTGTGAAGAGGTTCTGCGGGGGCAGATGCCACCCCCTGCAAGTGGGTTTTTTCCCACCCACGTAGCCCGTCTTGTCTCAGCCTCTTCGCACCCGCAGAAGTAAGCCCTTTTGGGGTCATTGTTTGGTAAAAGAATGTTAGGGAGCACCTCTGAACCATGCTCAACAACCTCCTTCCCCTGCCGGTTTCCCTTCCTTCTATCAGCCAGGCCTTCACCACCCATCATGGCCTCGAGCCCCTGGTCTTCTCCCACAAACACCCCCTTTTTGCTTGGGGCTGGGTGTAAAGGGACAATGTTGAGACTTTTTAAGGGAAGAACTTTAGGTAAGTACAAAAACAAAACAAAACAAAACCAAGAAAATATCAAAACCTCAGGTCCAGAGTCTGTGAGCTCAGCACCCAGCGCTTTCCTTGCCTCCCTTCTAAGAAGACACTGCCCTTCTTCATCCCCATTCAACTCCTTTGCTCACCTGCCCTGACCCCCCACAAGGGTGTATAAGGGCTCAGTGCTGCAGGTTTTTCCAAAGGCGCACAAGCTCGGGGTTGTCCCTCATCCTCACCCCCAGCCCAGGCCTATCCCCAAGCCTGTGCCTCCCGGACTCAGCTTGCTGGATCCAGCTCAGATGTCTGGACACAGGATGCTATGAGTCCAGCAGGGGGCAGGATGGGATGAGGAAGGGGCTGATTGGCCAAAGGTGTGATCAGGAGGGAACAAGGCTGGACAAGGCCAGGGAAAGGCTGTGAAGAGGGAATCTAGGGGGGGTTAGAGAAGAGAAACAGTGTGGTCCCAGAACCTCTGCATCCTCCAAAGTGCTGCCACATTCTCAGGAAGGGCTTTGGAGTGAGAACCTCCCTGTGTGTGAGATCCTCAGCAGTTCTGCAGGACTACAGCAGGAGGGGAGCTGGGTCTACCCTGAAAGCCTCCAAATTGATAGGGAAATGAGCTCCACCAAATCAAAGGCCCCTTTCGGGGAGCCCATACCTGCTGGGAACCCCAGGATGATGAGGAGCAGAGGCTCCACACTAGGATCCCCCAATATGATGGGGAGGATGGAGCTCTACTGTGGGAGATCCTCTGGGTTCAGCTGGGCACAAAAGAGCTCTGACAACACATGGATAAGCCCGTGGACATAGCAGCCAAGAGAAGAGCATAGGGCAAATCAGGGCAGATGATCAGGACATGCATTTAGAGTGCAGCACTGCCAAAGTGCGTGTAGGATGCATGAAGGGGGAGCACAGGCAGGACGAAGGGACAGGCCTAAGTAGTGATCCAGTGACACCTCCAGGCTCTACGCCTATGTTCTGGACCTCAGTTTCCCATCCCCTGTCCCTTTGGCAGAGGTTCAGGGATGCAATCTGCTTCACTGAACCCATCTGTCTGACACTTGTTCACATCTTCCTCTTTTGTAACTAGAAGTCACAGGGCAAAGCACTAAGCTGTGCAGTCACAGAAGGAACACAGAGCCTAAGAGTGTGAAGGGACAGAGGGGACAGTGTCAAGAGAAGCTTGGAGCTGGTGGAAGAAGGGGGAGACAGGTGGGAGCAGAGGTGCTCAGGGCAATGGCAGAGGCCATCACCTATGCAGACCTGCGGTTCGTGAAGGCTCCCCTGAAGAAGAGCATCTCCAGCCGGTTAGGACAGGGTAAGGGTGAAAGAGGCATCTCTTTGATTTTGCATCCCCAAGCTCCCTCATGACCCCACTCCCACTTCACCTTTTCTCTCCTCTCCAGACCCAGAGACTGATGAGGATGAGGAACTCACCTACGAGAATGTACAAGTGCCCTCAGTCTCAGGTGGGCCCTTGAGCTCGGCTTCTTCTGGAGTAGGGGACAAAGCAGGTACGGAGAGTCCAGAGGATGTATGTTTGACGGGGTGGGGTGTGTGTGGGGTGTGGTGTGTGTGTGTGTGTGTGTGTGTCTTGAGCTGGGATTCCACGGTATTCTTGAGTGGGCGGGGGGGCGGCGGGGGAGACACAATCCCTGGGAAAGGAGGAGGGTGCTTAGGAAAGAGAAGAATGAGCCCTGGATAAATGGGAACCAAGGAAGAATAAAGCTCCCTGGGGCAAGGTGGAGGTCCCAGTGGGGAGAAAAGGGCTCCTAGGAGAGATCAGGGCAGCCCCTGTGGAGATGAATTCGAATGGGAAATGGGGAGTCACGGGACAGAGAAAAGAGGGTAGGGGAGAGGGATGAGAGCACTTCTCGGGAGAAGGTTTGGGGCAGGCCGATGGGGGGTGCTGCGTAAAACCTAAGGGGAGACCCAGGAGGGAGAGGAAGGGGTCCCGGGGGAGAGGATGTAGTAAGACCCAGGAGAGACACAAGAGTCCTGGGGGAGATGCGGGACTCCGGAGAGTGCTAAGGGTGTCCCAGAGCATCTCAGGATGTCGCAGAAGGCTTCTCGGGCCAGACTGGAGGGGGAGAGGTGGAGGGGGAGAGGTGGAGGGGGAGAGGGTGGAAAGAAGGGGAATTTCCCGGGGCTTCCCGTCTTCAAACTGGACTCGCTGCGGGTCCTCAGGGCTCCAGTCAGAGCAGCCAACTGCTTCCTGGAGCTCCGTGACGTCACCAGCTGCCGGGAGCCTCCTCGCGGGTGAGTACCCAGCCCTCCCCGCCTGCGCGCGCCCCCGGCGGCCCAGCTGGCGCTCTGGCACGCGGAGCGGGGCGGGGCGGGGCCTCGGGCGGGGCGGCCTCTCCCACTTCGCCGACCCCGCTACGCCGCGCGGGGTTGACACCAAGTACGGTGCTGGCGCGGTCCCAGCGGGGCTGGTGCTGGGCCCGGCGGTGTGCGGGTCCGGTACCGAGAGTGAGCCCGGGGAGCAGCCCTCCGGACTGCCTCTTTGACCCCTATACCCATATGTATCATTCCCACAGGTTGACCCAGATCCTCCCTCCTCCCCCTTTACGGTGGTCCCCATTCACATACCCCCGTCCTCTGTCACCATCTGAGATTTAGTTCCCATCCTACCAGGTAGCGCCCCTCAATCCTTACCAGTAACGATCCCAGCCCTTATTCTGGAACATCTTCCTTCCGCTACCTGCGGAAATTCACTACCCCACAAAACCCACCATGCCGGCACCACATCCTCTGAGGGTGCTCTTTCCCATGAATATCCCCCACCCACCCAGCCCCTCAGTCTCTAAACTTTCCTGGGGCTCTCTGCCCTTCATCCCACTGTCTCCCGAAGGCCGCGCAGTCTGTACGCAGTACCTCTTTCTCGGCCTGCTCCTCACCTGCCTGCTGTTAGGGGTGGCCGCCATCTGCCTGGGAGTGCGCTGTGAGTATGGCTGCCCCCCATTTCCCACTTGCCCCAAGCAATTTTTTCCCCTACTCTCCCCAACAGCTGCCCTTCCTCTGGGCAGGGCCCAGAGTCACTACCACCATATCCTTAGCTTTTCATCTAGTTTCTAGCCAGGTCTGTTTTAGAGTGTGGTGTCTTCCTAAATTTTCTTTACCTAATCCAGTACCTCCTTAAGCTTGAGGCAGTCAGATCTTATATTTCAGCCTGTTTTGCAAAAATTTGCAAGAATCAGAAAAAGGACTGATGCTGAAGTCTCGGCACCAGGGCATGGCTCAAGAAGATGTCCTCCAAATCTCTCATTATGGCCGAACAGATCTGCAGGTGTCTCAGCAGCTCCAGCAGACGAACAGTGTTCTGGAAACCACTAACAGCAGCCTGAGACAGCAGCTCCACCTACAGATAACCCAGCTGGGGAAGAAGGAAGAGGATCTGCAGGAGTCCAGGAGGGAACTAGCCCAGAGTCAGGAAGCACTGCAGGAGGAACAGAAGGTTTGCCAGGCTACCCAAGAGCAGTTACAGGCCTGCTGGTCTGAGAAGGAGAAGACAAAGGAGGCTTTGCAAAGTAAGGAGGTGCAGAGGATGACCTTGGAGCAGAGGCTGAGCAGCATGCAGGACACATTGAAGCCCTTATTCACATGCCCCTTAGCAGGTATCCGCTCTGGGAGAGGAGAGATGGGAGGGTCTGCTCTGAGGGATGGATTGAAGGGAGGAGACACTCGTGGCAGGGGTCTATCTTTCAGGGGGCCATTGAGTTGTTGAGGAAAGGGATAGCAAGTGAGAGTGGTGGCCAGCAGAGAGGAGGATCAAGCTGCTTTCTGGATTTAGGACGGCTCACAGAACTCTCAGGCAGATCCTGTAGGAGGAAGGAGGGTGGCTGCTGGAAATGCAGATCACACTGTCCAAAGCACCAAACTTGGGTCTCTGCCCTTGATATCAGTGTCAAAGATCTGGGAACCCCCTGAGTTGGGACGTGGAATTGGTTGTTTGCACATTTTTCTAAAGAGAGGGTCTATAGCTTTAATTATTTCTCACTACATCTGAGATTCCCCAAGGGTTAAGAATTACTGATTGATGAGGTGCGGTGTGGCGGTGGGGCAAGGTAGCTGAAGCTCTCAGGTGTGGGTGGCACTCACAATGAGGTGGGTGGGGGTGAGGTGGGGGAGGGAGCTGGGGTGGAGAGTTCATCTATTTTGAAGGCAGGAGCCCAGGCAGTATGTGGGGAGGAGGGAGGGGGCCACAGAAAAGGGATGAGGCTGTGCAAGAAGCAGGCTGAGGTTCGAGGCAGGGAGCCAGGCCCAAGGTGACTGGAATGTTCATGCACCGGTTACCTATGGTCCAGGTTCAGCTCCGTCTAGCTCAGGGGGCATCGGGAGACTCCTCAGTCCCCGCCCCCCCGCCCCCCTGTAGGCCATTCCCTCAGCTGCACCCCAGACCTCAGCTCTTCTGCTGGAAGGCTGGTTTCAGACCTCCACTCTGACTACAGCTGCCTCCTCCAGGCTTTCCCCACACTTCTTCTTCAACCTCATTGATGCCTCCAACCCACTGTCTCCCGTTTCCTCCCTTTGCCTCGGCTGTCACTTCTCTGTCTGCCCATCTTGGCTTCTGGGGCCCATCACTTTAGCCACTGGCTCCTTTGTTCTGTTGTCTTTCTGGTGCACCAGAGTGGCAATATCTCAGCTCTGGATGAATTCCCCCCTTGCCCCTGCCGCACCCAGGTGTGCCGTATTGTGCTATCATTCTGCTTGGTGCCACCAAAACTCTAGTGTCAACCTCAGCCCGCCCGTTCCTCAGTGCCGCCTGGCAGCTGTGCAGTGGTCGGCTTGCTCTCCGTGTGAGCTCCTTAGCCTCCCATCCTCTCGCACTTTTAGCAGGCGCCCTGCTCCGTCAGAATTCCCTCCATTTTCCACCACCGAGTCCATTCTCATTTCTGCCCACCCCCATCTTTTGCAAGGATCGCTGCAATGGCTTGCTGCATCATTTCTCCTAAACATTGCTCTCCCCCTCCCCCCATCCACTTGTCACATGGCAGCCAGGGTAATCCTTTAAAAACAAAAATCTGATCATGTCATTCCAGTTAATTAATTACATCAAAAGTTATGGCATACATACTATACGTCCAAGCACTGTGCCCAAGCACTTGGGATATAGCCAGTGAACAAAACTTCTCTATGTAAAACCCTACATTGACTTACTCTTCCTTGTAATATGAAAATAAAAAAATCCTTAGCCTGGCTTCCAAGGTCTCTGCCTACCTTTCAGCATGCCACTTACCCTCTCACCCTCTTCCATTTGGCCGCACTGACTTTGTATCCTTTTAGTTGCCATAGGACAGAAATTCAAGAGGGTAGCTGGGTGAGGACAAGAGACAATGTAGACAGGAAGGAAGGAAGGAAGGATCTTTGAGTGCCGCAGGTAGGACTCCTGGAACAAAGCAATGAGAGAGGTGGGCTGCGATCAGGAGCACAGATTGGGGTATGGGTTGTGAAAGAAAGAGGGATAGGAACTGAGGAACAGAGCAGAGGCAGGTTTTGGGGTGGAAGGGAAGGAAAGGGAGAGAGTTCACATCAAGAGTCTGACAATTTCAGCAGAACAGCAACCAAGGTTATTACTTGTAGAAGAGTGGTGAGAGGGAAGGAGGTGGCTAGCAGCTTGGAGGGTGTGAGCAAGTTTTGAATATGCAGCGAGGAATGCTTTAGGGAGTGATTGAGGTGATTAAGAGGCCAGTTGAACACTTATGGGGGGCCCAGGTGAGGTCAGCCAAAGTGTGGGGGGGAGACTGCAATCATTCAGAAATTGAGAATAGTATCACCACCCTATTAAAATAAACCTCCTAGACTGTTAAGGAGTGAGGTTGTGAATATTAAAGACTTTTACTAAATATGAATAGGAATGGCATTCCCAGGGGATGCCAAAGACAGATGGCAAAGATGAAGGGCTAGATGTCAGTGAAGGTGCCGGGACTAGACCAAGGTGGGCACTGTTAGCAACCAGACTGAGGAATCGTCACTTTCATCTCAAATGAGGAGATCTCCCTCCTGGGTCTGGGCTGTGCTGTCACATTCTTTCTGGTTTATAGATACCTGCTGTCCCGTGGGATGGATACTGAACCAGAGGAGCTGCTTTTACATCTCATATACGAAGAGAAGTTGGGAGGAGAGCCAAAACCACTGTAAATCTCTGTCCTCTGACCTGGCCGTGTTCAGTGAAACTTCTTATTATATTTCAGTAAGCATACCTTATTCACAGACTAGCGGGTACTGTTAGGTAAAGGGATAGATGTCATTGAGTCAGGAACAGCAGTGCACACAGGGCCCACGTTCCTTTGCCATGCAGCTTCTCAGTGCAGTGCTCCAGGTGGCCCCTACCAACCGGCCGGTGTTGGCACGAGAGTCAAAGCTCATGAACCATCTTTACTTGAAACTGTTTCTCATCTCAGCTTTCTGGTCACCTTCCCAGGGCTGCTTAACAGCTTCTTTGACTCTCTTGGCCTCTCAGGCAGAGAGGTCCCATATCTGGTGGGCTGGATTGTTGGGATTGGCTCCTTATGACCAGAGCAGCCCAGGGAATGACTCCCCTTCAAAGGCTGGCAGAAATTCTTACCCAGCTGGGAGGTGAACTGAAGGGAGAAGCTGCATCTACAACTTGGCGCTCGAAGGCCGCAGGGACAGGTCACCGATGAGCTGATGTCTTGCGCCAGTCAGACAGTCCTCTTGTCAAAGCTCAGAGACCTCCCTATAGTGCTCATTTTCTTCCATCGGCCCACGTCCCTTCCTCCCTACACCGCCCCCCCCCCGCACTGGAATATTTCTCATCATTCTCCACATACCTCTTGTCTCTCTGAATCTCCCCTCAGCGTACAAACTCCAACAGTGCAAGGAAGATGTTGACACAAATTAGTCCGCCTGGTTCATTTTGGGCTGTTTCCAGCTTTAGGAGGTTGCAGCAGGCTGATGGTAAACAGGTCTTTGGGTAAGTCTGTTAGGACTTCTGGACATATTCAACTCCATAATTCCTTCATAAAGACATAGTAATGAGATTCCCCTCCTGCTCCCAAAGTTTTGGGAGGTCCTGCTCTCAAAACTCACAAGTCAATATTGTAATTGCCTACTTGTCCATTCCCTTTACTTAAAACTCTTTTTTTTTTTTTTTTACTTAAAACTCTTTAGGACAGTCTTCTTTTCGGGCCCCTTCCCAGTACCTGGCAGTCCCAGGCACTTTTTTTTTTTTTTAAGTGACTGAGTTGGGACCTATGTTGTCTTTCTCTCAGAGGGAGAAGCTGAGGCTTTAGCTAGTACTTCACAGCTCGTGAACCCTGGCATTCTAACTTCCCATCTCTTGACAAGCCTACCCAAACTGAGGTGGCACTTTCTCAGTCAGGGCCTCTTGGGGCACTAGAGTTGCCTCAGGGAAGTGAGGGAGCAGTGGGATAACTCTGAAGATCAACTCCAGGGACCCTGAAACAGGGGAGTCATCTCCTATGTTCCCTGTGGAGTTTCCATCTTTAATATCTTGGGTGATTTTTCCCTCCCCTGGTCCTAAAGCCTCTTTGAGTTAGAGTAGACATCTGTCCCTGAACCATACCCAAACATGGCCTTAGGCAGGCGGGGAAAGTTAGAACTTCATTGTGTTTAATGCAGGGCAAGGGGAGAGAAGGGAGGGTGGGAGAGGAGGGGCAGGGCGGGAGAGGAGGGGCAGGGCTTAACCCAGTTCTACCTGGCCAATCTTTATGTATTATGGTCAAAGCTCAAGATGTTACAACGTACAAAGCAAGTGGCCAAGTATGCAGTGGGAGGACTGTACTTCTCTTCATCCCTGCATCTGTGAGATGGCAGCTTTCCAGCATCCAGATAGGGACCACTTTTCGCCCTGAGTTGGGTAAGCATGACAAATCGACTGAGGCATGGGAGTTGGGGACGAGGGAGGGAGAGGAACTCAGAGCAAGGGCTCAGAAGCCAGGGGTAAAACTTATTCCTGAGAGTGACGGTCACCTCTACAGCCTTCAAGGTCTTGGTCTGCTTATGTAAGGGGGGGTCCTGGGGTCGGGCAGGAAAGGTCTGGAACTGAAGGGAGGCTGGTGATGTGGCTGTCCAGGGAGGTGGGATGGGCTGGATGAATGTTCTTAGTAACAGTCAACTGCAGAGCTCACTGGTGCTTTACTCTTATAGGTACTCTTGCCAACAAGAGCCTGTACCCCTCACCCCTAACTGCAGTCTGCGGGCCCTAAGATCATCTCCCTCCAGCATCCCGTCACTCTGCCTGGGCAGTGCCCAGCCAAGGGCTGATCCATGCCCAACACTTCCAGCCAGCCTGCTGCCTGCTTGAAATCCTGCCCCAGAAACTGGACTGTTCCTGGGAAACGGGTGAAGAAGTCGTTAGATTTTGGCCTCCCCAAGAACTTCCTATGGTGGAATTGCAGGGGGGTGGAGGAGGGCGCATGGACTGAGTGGATAGGGGCAGCCCGGAGCCAGCCAGGCAGTTTTATTGAAATATTTTTAAATAATTGCACGTGTTAGTCTCATGTGTCAGCAATGCTTTGTCTGGTTCAGTGATCGCCCACAGGAGAGCAAGCCCAGGGGCTGGATAGGAAATGTCTGTCCCTTGAATCCATGCTGAGGTTCCCCTACACGGGGAGAAGAGCCGGTCAGCCCATCTGGGGCTGGCACTGTCCAACATGTGTGCTCTGTCCTCACGGGGCTTCCTGAAGGCCAAAGTTGGAGGCCAGAGACCACAGGCCCCACTGCTAAGAGCGCGCCCCGGGCAGCTGCAGGCCGGGTGTGGGAGGCTTGGCGTGGTGCCCTCGGTGGCAGAGGAGACTGCCCGCCTCACAGTTCAGGTTGCGGTAGCGGGCAACAGCTGGTGTGGGGCGGGGGCACATGGACAGGAAGCCAAAGCTGAAAGGGCCAAGACAGCAGCCGGGGCAGGGCAGCCCCTCATCAGACTCCCGGGGAGCTGAAGGGGGTGGCGAGGGTTCTGTCCGCTCCAGGGCTGCTGCCCGGGGCAGGCTATGCTGGGCCCGGTTCCACGGCTCCCCAGCCCAGCCTTGTGGGGAGTTCACCACGACAGCTGGGGGGTTGTTGTTAAGGACAGGTCCTGATCTAGGGGACCAGGGCTGGGAGGCTGAGGAACAAGTGCTGATGAAGTTGTCTGTGGCCACGGCCAGGGGCAGCTGGGGAGCTGGTCCTGGGGGTTCTGGCTCAGGGCTACTGCCCTCACACTCCATTCTTTCTTCAGCCGAGGGGCCCATACTGGGAGGGCCAGGACCTGGCAGTGCTGTCTCCATACGTCGGGGGAGCTCAGGGGATGATGGGAGCGAGCGGCAGCGACGGGCAGGTGTCCCAGGGTGGATCAGGGTCTCTGGAGTGGTCACCAAGGGCAGCTGTGTGGAGGGCAGTGGTGATGGTGGAACAAGGGGCAGGGGGCCGACTGGCTTGCTGGGTGTGTCCAACAGCTTGATCTTGCCTCCCCGGAGGTCTTCCCGGAGTGAGAAGGGGTTGACACGAGTCAGATTGTCCCCCCAGTTGGGGGGTGATTCTGGTGACGGGGGCAGGAAGAGGTCTGACCGGCTTCGGGAAAGCCGGGGGTCTGGCCTAGGAAGTGTGGCAGAGGGACCCCCTCTTGAAACAGACCCTGTGGACAGAGAAGTCTGTGGTTACTGTTCTCAGCATTGATCATGGCTCCCTGAGGCCTCATTATTCACCAGGAGGCTGGTGGGACTAGAGCTTACAAAAGGGAGTCCCACTGGGTACTTTGGACAGGGGGAGATGTCACCTCTAGCCCTCCTTTACCTCTTCTTTCCTTCTTCCCCTCCCTTGGCTCTAGAATTTGAAAATATCTTATTTTATGAAAATATCTTTCATACCCCCACATCCCCCAACTAATAAATACACTTAGTCTTAATCCCCTGAGTTCTAAGGAAGAGGCAGAAGGAATTCAGTTGGGTCAAGGTCATGCTCACTTACTCTGATTGTGTGTCAGGGGAGCTCTGGTGAGGGGGGCTGGCTCAGGCAGCTGCTCCAGGATCCATTCCAGATGCTGGGTGATTTCGGTGAAGGGAGCACGAGTTCTAGGTTCCATCTGATGGGTAGAGACAGGGACAGCTTCACTCAGTGCTCCAAAAGAGGGTCCCTATGTTTTCCTCCCACCACCTGGAACAGGAAAGCCTTGCCAGCTGATGGATGGGGGTGGTGGGCAGGGAGAGAGAGGCTCTTACACTGCAGCAGTGGATGGCCAGGAGCAGGAAGGGCAGTGGGCAGTCATCCCCTACCAGGGTCCGGAAAGCAGGCACATCCAGGCCAAAGTCCTGTGGGGACAGAGAGGAGGGGCCTTCAATTCAGCCTTCCTTGGGCTCGCCTTCTGACCCCCAGTCAGGACCTCAACCTCCAGGGAACCCTCCTTGGTTATGAGCTGCCCAGTCTGGAGCTCCCCCTTATCAAACCTGGAGACATCATTCACCTCAGTTCGGGGTAGGTAATCTGGGTCCGCAGGTACTCGTGCAATGAGCTCACAGAGGACAATCCCAAAGGCAAAGACATCGGCCTGGGGGGAGGAGACAATGTCAGCGGGAGTTAACTGATGGTTTTCATGTCAGAATTTTGTCAGAATATGTCAGAATTTGGGGGAAGTCTTGATAGTTTTATGCGTTGGAGGGGTGCCTATGAGGGGGCAAGGGGGAATTGGGGGGTCTCCTAAATATTCAGTATGGCTGTTAAAGAACTTGGGATGGGGCCTTATAAAAGTATCTCAAGGGTCTCTGGAAGGCTTTGGAATCTGAAGGATTGATGTCTTACCTTCTCATCATACAGCTCACCCCGCAACACCTCTGGAGCCATCCAGTATGGGGAACCTACCACAGCCAATGGCTCCTTTCTTGCCCCTTCCCTGCAGGGGTAGGGGCAGAGTGATCAGAGACACCCCACTCAGATAACACCCCTAAACAAAAAGGGATGAGGTCAGCCCCCTCCCCACTCCAAAGGAAATGTCTCTGGGGGCTTCACTTAGATAGGGACTTTCTAGAAAGTTTGGGGGGGCCCAGGGGCATTCACCTCACCTATACACAGGAATCTTTTCAGCCAGCCCGAAGTCACCCACAACAGCCGTGAAGCCTCGGTCTTCCCGTCGGATCAGACAGTTCTGACATACATATAGCCATCACCTTCTGTTCTCTGATCTCCCAGTATATACCCCAAAGCCCTGTCACTCCACAGTAACCCCAACCCTCTCTGATCTCCCAGTTCTCCAATGCACCCCAATCTTTCAACATCATCTATCACTCCAAACATAGCGTGGTACTCAGCCCCTCAGAGCTCCCCCTCACCCCAGTCCCCATTCTCCAGGGCCTTGCTACTCCGACATCCTAACAGGTCTACTATCCATATTCCAACATCTATGGGCCGGTTACAATGTAATAGCCTCAAATCCCCTTTCATGCCACCACCCACCTGGCCAGCCTACCTTGGATGTTAGGTCTCGGTGGAATACACCTTTGGCATGCAGGTACCGCAGGCCACGGGCAATGTCCAGAGCCAGGCGGAGCCTGACAGGCCAGGATAGGGGTTCTGGGGAGCTGAGCAGCTGTTCCAGGGTCCCCCCATTCATATACTGAGGCATAGGGGGAGAAGGGGAATGAATGTTAAGGTTTCCGCCAGTACTCTAGGTCTCCCACTTATAAGCCAGGGGACACTCAGGAGGAGGGATCACAAAGGTCAGAAGGGTGAGTCTGTGCTCTAGGGTCCCCCACTCATATTCTGGGGCTGTCCTGTCCAAGACACGTGCAACTATTTAAATTATTAAGTTTAAATAAAATTAAACATTTAGTTCCTCAGTCACACTGGTCATATTTCTACTGCTCCCTAGCCACATGTAGCTATAGAACATTTTCATCACTACAGAAAGTTCTATTGGACAGCATTGTTATAGCGCATATAGAGAATGTGACCAACTGAGGCATTTTATTTGTGATTAGCCCAAAGGAAGTTCAGGGAAGCCTCTCATGGGAGGAGGTCCTGCTGCCTCTCAGTATTCCTCTGTAGATGCACTGGGCGCTGACATTCTCTCTCCCCTTGGTGGTGGTGGGGGTCCCCTCCTTCCTGGCCCATCCTCACCTCTGTAAGAGCGTGCAGCTGCCCCTGGTGCACACAGACCCCCATGAACCTGGAAGAGGATGGAGAAGATAGGAGGGTAGGTTGTAAGAGTCCAGGCCCCTCTACAGTTCCCACTTTTCCCGCGGGATCTTTCCTCTTCTCCCAGCAAGCTTCTCAGCAAGCGGCTGGGGCCGCTCACCTTAGGATGTTGGGGTGTCGGAGCCGGTTCATCAGCTGCACCTCCCGTAGCGTGTTTCCCCGGTTACTGGGGAGTCTGTTCATTTTCAGCACCATGACTTGCCCTGACTGTCGGTGCCTAACCTGGGGGCGGCATAGGCTGGCGAGTCCAGGGCAGACCGGCCAGGTCGCGCGGGTCGTCCGGGTCTGGGCCCCCTAGTTCCAGCCTCCCGTCTAAGGCTCGGTCCCGCCCCTCTGCTGATCCTACCTTGTAGACCTCAGAGAAGAATCCGGCCCCGATCTTCTCGGCGCAGTGGAAATCGTCCACGCGCGCCAGGCTGGACACGGCGCTGCGGAGAGCCCGGTAGGAGGAGGGGCGGCCCCGGCCCGGGCCTCCACCCGTGCCCCCCGGTCCTGGGGGCCCCTCCCCCGGCGCCTCTCCCGGCCCTGGCCCAGGGCCCCGCAGTGGGGGCCGTTCCCCGGCCATGGCCGGGCCCCCAGCCCGGGCCTGCCTCACATGGCAGGGTCCCCGGGGCCCGGGCAGGCCGCGCTTGCCATGGGCGTGCGCCCAGCCCGATCCGGGACGCCGGGGCTCCTGCTCCCGCCCTGGAGAATGGAAGATCCGCTGAAGATCTGGGCCCGCCCCCGCCGCACCGGCTTGCAGGGCCCGGGTAGACGCCGCTCCGCTTCGCTCTGCGCAGGGACTGGGCCTGGGCCTGGGCCGGGCGGTGGCGGTGTCTCTCCTGGGCGCCGCCGGGCAGGCGGGCGGGCGGGCTCCCCGCAGGCGGAGGCGGGCTGGCTGGCGGGCGGGCGGCCGGCCGCGGCTCCGCTTCGCCGCTGGGGCTCAGGCTCCGCGGCCTGCCGGGGGCGGGGCTGAGCCGGGCCTCCGCTTAACTCCTTCCAGTCCGGCCCACGGGCAGCGGCCACGCCCCCTCAGGTACGCAACCCCCAACCGGTGGCCGCGACACCCTAGGCGAATGGGTCTGGGACGTCGGGGCCAAATAAGTTCTGGCCTGAGCTGAATAACTGAAGGGAATTACAGGCTGATTGTGCGTACGCGCAGCTCAAATGTCTTTTAGCTGCCCTGGGAGTCCTTTCTCTCCTCCCACCCTCAGGCCACTGTCTGAGGACAGCCGGGCTCAGGAAGCCGCCGGATTCCTGGGCTCCGTGGGCCAGCAGGGCAGAAAAGTAGACCCTTCAGGGTCAGCCACAATCGGAGGTAGCCCAGCAACCTGCCTACCTTCCCGGCCTCCGCTCTGGCCCAGCCTGACCATTTCCCAAGTCTCGACCCCCTACACCTCTGGATTCCCTCACACTTTCTCCCTTCTCCAGCGGTTGTGGTGCCTCAGGCCTGTATAGTGAGCCCGTGGCCAGTCCGTCCCTGGTGTGGCCTACACCTCCTTACTCCATCCCGCCTCCCTCGAATAAAGTACAAAGAAAGAGAGTATCCGCCCAGTGACCACCCAGCCTGAACCTTCCTCTTACTCTTTCCTCCAAACGGCCCTATCTCTCTGCAGAGAAGCCTCCACCTGTCCGGAAGCCCCTCCTCCTGTGGGATCCCACCCCTTGGCAAAACCCCGCCCCTCCAGGAGGCCTCCCCTTCGGAGACCCCTCTCTTCCTCAGTGAGACCCCCCCCCCGTTCAGAGGGACCATTCCTCAGTACGATACTGCCGCCGTCAGTGTGTACCAGAACCCCTCAGTGCGACACCCCTCCCACACAATGAGACCCCACCTCTCAGAGTGACTCCACCAGTCATTGTGACCCCTCCTCTCAACGTGACTCCTCCCCTCAGTGTGGCCCAGCCCTTATCAGTGTGACCCCTCTCAGGAGGTCCCGCCCTCCACCTCGTAGGAATCCGGTCTGCCCCCTCAGGCTGGAGGAGGAGCTGCAGCTGGCCTCTTTTAAGTCGGCGCTGGGCCCTGAATGCGCACGCACTGTGCACCCGCCGTACCCAACGCTTCCGGTTCTCCGCTGGCTCCTCCCCCCGGGCGTCGGCGAAATAGCCAATTATCGCCAGGGATGAGTGACGTCGCTTGATCCGACGGACGCCTCCGGGGCAAGCGATTGTGGGCGGCACTGAGCAGCTTGCCACCTAGCGGCGGAATGGAGGGCGGCGGGAGTGGAGGCTGCCGGTCTCCGGAGGGAAACGGGCTGCGACACAGCTTGAGGGAGGAAGGCTGAATTCTTTTCAAAAATTGTCAAGTACTGCATTTCTGTTTTTGTGGTAAGATGGAAAGGAAATTTATACAAGCACAGTCCGCATCCGTGTGGGTGCTCGCCTAATGACAGAGTCCTGGCCGGTGTTTATGAGAGATGGAGCCGAGTTCTGTTTAATTTTCCAGGGCTAATGAATAGAGAAAAAGCAGTCTTAGATTACAAACGGTGCCTTAGGGTGGAGAGAAGGCCAGAGGCTGTGCCCGTGCACCGTGCAACAGAAGGTTTCACACAGCTTTGGAGAGAGAGTGGGAGAGATTCACCATCGTCCTAGAGCCAGTGGAGACGGGCCAGTCTTGAGAACAACATATGCCTGGGCCTTGTTTGGTCTCAGCAAAACAAACTCATTCATGACCTTAATGTTAGCATCCACAACTATTTAATTTGTAAGTTTGATTTCTGTAGTTGTATGAGATCTATAAACACTAGGAATTTATGCTTCATTTTGTTAAAATAATATTATAATAGATAATTCACATATATCTGACCCTTTATCTAAATTTGAGAGTTACTATCATTGGTGGTAATAATTCCAAGCAGAGGGGCCAGGATCCTGTTGTAGAAAGATCACTGTGGTTGTCCTCTGGAAGCAAGGAGACTTGCCAATGCTTCAGTCAGGAAAGGAGGAGAGACTGAACTAGGATAGGGATAATAGGGAAGGAGAGGAGGAAACATTCAACTAATACGGGAAAGCTTGCTGATTGATTTAGTATCCACAGTCAGTCAGTTCAGTGGAAAGAAGGAGCATCAGCCAGGATTTTTTTTTTTTTAAGATTTTAATTATTTATTTGAGAGAGAGAGAGAGAGAGAGCACAGTTGGGGGCGGGCAGAAGGAGAGGGAGAAGCAGACTCCCGCTGAGCAGGGTGCCTGATGCGGGGGCTTCATCCCAGGACGCTGGAATTATGACCTGAGCGGAGGGCGACGCTTAAACGACTGAGCCAACCAGGCGCCCTGGGGCCAGATAATTCTTTATTGTTAGGTGCCTGTCTGTGCATTGTAGAATGTTTAGCAGCATCCCTGGATGCCAGTAGCAGCTCCCCTAGTTGTGACATCAAAAATGTCTCTAGACATTGCCAGTTGTCCGCTGGGGGAATGTAGGAATTAGAAAATAATACTCATTCTATTCTTCCTTCCTTCCTCTACAAAGAGAAACTTATCCATACCTGTTTGTTACCCAGAGATACATTTCATGTAGGAAAGGCAAGAAAAACGCTTGTTTCCCTTTTATTTTCCCAGCTTTTAGTGAGTTAGTTCCCTTGCATCCTTGAAAAGTGAGGTATTTTTTAATGTCAGGGTTTATTTTTTTATTTAGAGAAAGCATGTGAGCAGATGGGGGGCAGAGGGAGAGGGAGAGAGAGAAACTTAAGCAGGGTCCATGACCAGTGTGGAGCCTCACGCAGGGCTCAATCTCATGACTCTGAGATCATGACCTGAGCCGAAATCAAGAGTTGGATGCTTAACTGACTGAGCCACCCAAGCACTCTTAGGGTTTTTTTTTTTTTTTTTAAGATTTTATTTATTTATCTGACAGAGAGAGAGATGGTGAGAGAGGGAACACAAGCAGGGGGAGTGGGAGAGGGAGAAGCAGGCTCTCTGCCGAGCAGGAAGCCCGATGCGGGGCTCGATCCCAGGACCCTAGGATCATGACCCGAGCCAAAGGCAGACGATTAACAACTGAGCCACCCAGGTGCCCCGGTTTTGTTTTGTTTTGTTTTGTTTTTAATAGTACCATTATGAACTCATAATTTAACACAAGTATGATGTGTCTCAATTGTTGGCTGTTTTTATCATTTTTAAATTGTCCTATTTTGGCCAGTGGGAATGAGTCCTTTTGACACAACCCTTAAGGTTTCTTGCTATTTGATATGGTAAAATGTTCCAGGCTCATTTTGTGCACTCCTAGACTAGAGCTGGTATCAGCTATTTTTTCCAATGAGTCATAGTTCCTTTTAGTTAGAAATGGTATTTAGAGACCACAGTCTGGCTACTAGGGATATAAGATTATTTGGCCTAGGAAGAGCAGTTTCGTGAATATAGTCGATTAACTGTTCTTCTCAAAACAGTCCCCTCTACCATCTCTTTATTATGAAAAATTTCAAACAGGTAGAAAAGTTGAAGGAATGCACAGTGAATACCTGTGTACCTTCATCTAGGCTCAACAATTGTTAACATTTTGCTGTTTGTTCTCTTTGGGTCTCTCTCTCTAATGTGGTATATGATATATGATCTGACAGAATAGAATACATTTTTATTGTACCATTTGAAAATAACTTGTAGGCATCATGGCACTTCATTAGCATTGTCTCCTAAGGTCATTTTCTGTGTAGCCAAAATACCATTATCACATCTTGATTACTTTCTTTATTTAATTTCTTGATTCTCCTCATATTTTGTTGGCTCTTTCTTCTAGTCTCTTTTGCTGATCTTCTAGATCTTCCTGATCTCTAAGCAGTGACATACCTAGGGCTCCATCATTGGACTTCTGCTCTTCTTTCTACACACTTATGTGGCATTAACGCAAAGGCTTTAAATACTATTCACATGCTAATAACTCCCATTTTCTCTCCCACTTTTCCTCTGAACTCGGCTCCTGTATTCAGTTGCTTACTCATCAGCTCCAGTTGGATATCTTTTTTTTTTTTTTTAAAGATTTTATTTATTTATTTGAGACACAGAGAGAGAGAGAGAATGCACAAGCTGGGGGAGGGGCAGAGGGAGAGGGATAAGCCGACTCTCCACTGAGTGGGGAGCCTGACTCGTGGCCCAAACCCCGGACCCTGAGATCATGACTGGAGCCAAAGTCAGATGCTCAACCAACTGAGCCACCCAGGCACCCCATATCTTTTTTTTTTGTTAAGATTGATTGATTTATTTTAGAAAGTGCTCGTGCGCTTGTGCTTGGGGGGGAGGGGCAGAGGGAGAGAATCTCCAGCTGACTCCTCACTGAGCATGGGAGCAGGACATGGGACTCAGTCCTATTACCCATGAGATCATGACCTGAGCCGAAACCAAGAGTTGGACACTTAACCGACTGAGCCACTCATGTGCCCCCTCCAATTGGGTATCTAATTGGCTTTTCAAAATCAATGGGTACAAAACAGAACTCTTGAATCTTGTACCTCTTTCCCAGCTTTTCTCTAAGGCTTTGCCATCTCAATAAATCTAATCCATCTCAATAAATCTAATCCATTAGGTGCTTCAGGCAGATAATTCAGAGTTATCCTTGACTTTTCTCTTTTTCTCTGCCCCATATTCAGCATATCAACAAATTGTGTCTGCTAAATGTTTGAAATCTATCCATATCTTGATCACTTCTGACATTTCCACTGCTTCTGACCCAATCTAAGCTGCCTCCTTTTTGGTCTCTCTGCTTATGCCTCTGTCTCCCTATAGCCTCTTCTCTACCGAGCAGCCGAATACTCCTGTTTAAAGTATAAGTCAGGGGGCGCCTGGGTGGCTCAGTCGTTAAGCGTCTGCCTTTGGCTCAGGTCATGATCTCAGGGTCCTGGGATTGAGTCCCACATCGGGCTCCCCGCTCTGCGGGAAGCCTGCTTCTCCCTCTCCCACTCCCCCTGCTTGTGTTCCTGATCTCTCTATCTCTCTCTCTCTGTCAAATAAATAAATAAATCTTTTAAAAAAAATAAATAAAGTGTAAGTTCATTTTCTCTCTCTACTCAAAACCTTCTGTTATCTCATTCAGAATCAAAATCAGAATCTTTACTATTGGGACCCCTGGGTTAAGCGTCTGCCTTCAGCTCAGGTCATGATCCCAGAGTCCGGGGATCGAGCCCCACATCAGGCTCCTTGCTCAGTGGGGAACCTGTTTCTCCCTCTGCCTGCCACTCCCCCTGTTCATGCTCTCTCCCTCCCTCCCTCTCTCTCTCTCTGACAAATAAATAAATAAATAAATAAATATTTTTTAAAAACCCCAAAATCTTTACTATAGTTCTATTTTTTTTCTAATATTTATACCTTTGATTTCTGTTCTTTTGCTTGAGACCTCCAGTATAATGTTGAGTGAACTAATGGCAGTAGACACTTGTATCTTGTTCCTGATCTTTAAAAGAATGTTTTTGATTTTTCACTTTTAAATTTCATGTTTACTGTGGGTTTTTTTGTAGCTACATATACCAGTTAGCTCTTATCACAAAAGTGGCATGTAGCTGATCACATCAAAACCCAGTGGCATAGGGGGCACCTGGGCTCAGTCAGTTAAGCGTCTAAATCTTAATTTCAGCTCAGGTCATGATCTCAGGGTCCTGAGGTTGAGCCCCATGATGGGCTTCCCTCTCAGCAGGGAGTCTGCTTGTCTCCCTCTCCCTCTGCTCTTCCCCCTGCTCGCACTCTCTCTCTCTCAAATAAGAAAATAAATCTTTAAAAAAAAAAATTTTTTTTTTTTAAAGATTTTATTTATTTATTTGACAGAGAAAGAGCATACAAGCAGGGGGAGTGACAGGCAAAGGGAGAGGGAGAAGCAGGCTCCCCAAGGAGCAGGAAGCCTGATGTGGGGCTCGATCCCAGGACCCTGGGATCATGACCTGAGCCGAAGGCAGTTGCTTAACCAACTGAGCCACCCAGGCACCGCCCCCCCCCCAATTTTTTTTTTTTTGAGAGAGATAAAGTACAAGCAGGGGGGAAGGGTAGAGGGAGAGAGAGAGAGAGAATCTCAAGCAGGCTCCATGCTCAGTGCAGAGCCCAATAAGGGGCTCAATCTCAGGATCCTGAGATCATGACCCAAGCCAAAATCAAGAGTTGGACGCTCAACCAACTGAGCCACCCAGGTGCCCCAATAAATAAATCTTAAAAAGAAAAACCCAGTGGCATAAAACAACAATTACTAATTCTCCTAAATCCATGGGCTGACTGGGGTCAGCATTCTAAACTAGGATTGGCTAGAGAGTTTTGCTGTGTGACATCTGTCTCTCTTCCTGGGACCAGCTGGATAGCCTAAGCATGTTCTTCTCATGGTGATGGAAGAAAGGTAAGAGGACAAGTATGGTTTTGCAACTGCTTTCATGTCTCTGGCTCATAACATGTCTGTCAACATTCCAGTGGCCAAAGCAAGTCATATGGCCAAGCCCAAAGTATGCTCTATCTAGAGTGGGGATGGTAAGGAAGGAAGAAAAGATTTCTAAACAATGATATAGTATATTCATTAATTTTCTAAATTAAACTAACTTTGCATTTATAGAATAAACCTAACTTGATCTTTTTTTTTTTTAAAGATTTTATTTATTTATTTGAGAGAGAGAATAAGAGACAGAGAGCACGAGAGGGAAGAGAGTCAGAGGGAGAAGCAGACCCCCCGCTGAGCAGGGAGCCCGATATGGGACTCGATCCCGGGATTCCAGGATCATAACCTGAGCTGAAGGCAATCGCTTAACCAACTGAGCCACCCAGGAGCCCAAACCTAACTTGATCTTGATGTTTTTTCTTTTTCTTCCCCTTTTCCCCCTCCTCCTTCCTCTCCTCCTCCTACATTATTAGATTTGGGTTGCTTTTTTTGGTATTTTATTTAATTTTTTATCAGTTTTATATTGAAATATAATTGAAATACCATATAATTCACCCATTTAAAGTGTAAAATTCACTGGCTTTTGTTGTATTCACTGAGTTTCCAACTATCATCACAATCAATTCTAGAGTATTTTCATCATCCCAAGAAGAAGAAACCTCATGTCCGTTGGCAGTCACTCCCTATATCCCCCTCCGACTCCTTCACCGATAGTCCTAGGCAACCATTAGTTAACTTTTTCATTGCATAGTTTTGCCTCTTCTGGACATTTCATATATTGAATCATGCAATATATGGGCTCTTGTATCTTGCTTTCACTCAGCATAGTGTTTTCAAGGTTTATCCATGTGATAGCATGTATCAGTACTTCATTCTTTTTTATTGCTGAATAATATTCCATTGTTTGAATGTACCGTGTTTATCTGTTCATCAGCTGATTGTCGTTTGGGTTGTTTCCACTTTTTGGCTGTTATGAATGATGCTCCTATGAGCATTCATGTATGGGTTTTTGTGTGGACATATGTTTTCATTGCCTCAGGTCCCTTTTGATGTGTTTTGTTCCCCTGTTCTTCCTTTACTACCTTTGTTTGGTTTAAACTAATATTTTTTAGCATATAATTCTAGTTTTCCTGTTTTTTTTTTAACATTTTAGTTACTTTCTTAGTGGTTGCTCTAGGGATTACAATCTAGTCAAATTGTTGAAAGGCAAACACACAGTTATCTAAACCTTATGTAGTTGATTTGCTTTGGGTAATCCTCTGGAGAACACTTAGATGTTCTGAAGTCCCCAGCATGACATCTAACTGGTAGTGCTGGCTAGTAAAGCTATTCATATTTGAATTTATTTTTCATGTAATAAGCCATCTTACACTACTCTTATTCTCATTGTTTTTCAGTGGCTTCTTAGGGTTTTGTAGCTAAGCAGATAAAGATTTTCTTCTTTCCCAACATTTATGGTTCTTATTACTTATTTTTGTTTCATGTACTGTCTAGACTATCTAGAGTAATGTTGAATAATAAAAGTAATAGTGATCAGTCTTGTCTTGGTTCTGACTTTTATAAAATTGCCTAAAATGAAGGACTATCAACTCTACACGCTGGCATCCATCTTACGCCCATGGCCAACATAGTTAATCCTTAGTACTTTTTCTGCTAAGCCACGACCCTTTTTCAGAAACCTCACAGTAACATTCCCCTGAATGACTAGTTAATTGGTTTTGGTACAGTGAATGAGATCTGTTGGCCCTGGCTATTCTCTTTGAAGTAGTTTGATATTGGCTGTTCATTTCAAATATTCTTTTTCATGTTTCTGTTCCTGGTTTACTAAAAAGACTTATTTTTATTTTTTTTTAAAGATTTTATTTATTTATTTGACAGAGACACAGCGAGAGAGGGAACACAAGCAGGGGGAGTGGGAGAGGGAGAAGCAGGCTTCCTGCAGAGCAGGGAGCCCGATGCCGGGCTCGATCCCAGGACCCTGGGATCATGACCTGAGCCAAAGGCAGATGCTTAATGACTGACCCCCGATATTTAATTTTCTAAAAGATTTCCCCAGGATCTGTTAGAGTGATGAAATGGCTATTTCCTTTGGTTTATTCATGTTAACTACATTGATGGATTTTCTGGTTCAATCATTGCTGTAGTCCTAGAAACCTACTAATCTTAGTGTATATTATTCCTTTACAATATTGCTGGATTTTGTTTAGTTCATATTATATGCCAGATAGCTGTGCTGCATGCTAGAGATACACTTGTGAACAAGATAGACAGATAAAGTATTTGCCCGTTTTGGGCTCTCAGTTCAGGGGTAATAAAGAGAGAACATTTGCCAGTGCTCCCTTATGCTGAGCCTTTGGCAGAAATCACTCAAGATACGCTGTCTTGCAGAGCCTTGAGAAGTCCCAGAAAGAGGGCCGTGGTCATTTAGTGGTATCTTCCATTGGACTGGAGGAGAGCAGGCAAGCATCCTGCTATTTGCTATCCCTGGTTTGATGTTTTATTTGTAATTTTTCATCTGTATAACTTGTGTGAGGCTGTTAGGTTTTGAATTAAGTTAATACTAATTTGGTGAATTAAGTGTGATATGGGTCTTTTGGTAGGGGGCATCTATTTGACCACTTTTTCAGGTTCTTCTGTGGCTATATTTTATTCAGATGTTCTGTATCATTTTGGATTGATTTTGATTTATATTTTCCCGGACAATATTAATTGCACTGAAACTTTCTGGTTTAGTTACATGGAGTTTCACTTAGTATTCTTTTATAATAAAAAAAAATTCCTGTGTGCCTGTGTTTTTAGCCACTTCCTCATGCCACTCAGGGGGGTTTGTGGTCTTTTTTCTCTTGGCTAGCTGTGCCAGTAGTTTGCTGACTATGTTGTCTTTTTTTTTTTAAACAGCTCTTAGAAACATTATTTCTCTTGTTTTTCTGGTTTCTGGTTTATTGGTGCCTATTGTTAGCTTCATAAATTTTTCCTCTTTTCCTTAGCTTATGATGTTCCTCTTTTTCTAGCTTCTTGAGTTGACTGCTTATTTATTAGCTAGTTAACTTAGTTAGTTGGTTTTAGACTTGTTTCCCTGGCTAGGCTGTCTGCAGCCTGTTCTGCTGACATCCTCACGGCCTGCAGCGCACAACGTCCTGCCCTCCCTCGGCACAGCTGGTTGGTCAGGGCCGCCTACCCGTCTGCTGTGAGGCCAGGCTTCAGAGAGACAGAGGTGGTATAGATATCAGTGTTCATCTATATCTGCTTCTCCTTTCTCCCTGGGCACATGGAATCGTATACTTCCAAGCTGCAAAATGTTAATGATTGGTAAATCTCGGTAAAGGTTATATTTTTATTGTGCTTTTTCTGTAGGTTGATTTTTTTTTTCCAAATTAAAAAGTTAAAAAAAAAAAAATATATATATATATATACCAGGGACCCAATTCCCAGAATAACCTGGATGGGGCCAGACATGAATATTTTTAAAAAAACCACTCTATGTAATTCCGAAGCACATCCCTGCTTAAGAAATCACTGTTACAGAGATGGTGGGGGAAGAGGAGCTCATTTTGCGATGAGCCACACGCACACTGAAGCTATGAGGGAATAGAAATCCATCTGGGAAGAGGAGGGACAGAGAGTTTGCAGATTGAGAGAGAGAATGAGGGGAGGAGAGAGAGAGAGAGAAGTGAGCAGATTCACAGAGAGAAGCACGTGGCCCAGGGAGAAAAGAGTGAAAAAAACCAGCCTTCGCTTTTATCAGCTTTCAGGTTTCTCAATTCCAGGTTCCATGAGGCCAGGCTATATAGTTCGTGCCTTGGGTACCCATGAAATCGGATTCATCTTTAAGATAATCTCTCCTTCCTCTCACTCTTCACCCTGTTCCTGTACTTGGGCCAGGAAAAGTGGACGGTTGTTTCTTGTCACAAAGCCCGCTCCCACTGGAATGCTTGTTGTGATATTATTGACAGTTTATTAGGTGCCAGCAACCACTCTGCTTTATATTACCATTAAAGTTTACAGTATTATGCTTACAGTATTACTATTCTCATTTCATAGATGAGGGGACAAGAGATCCAGAGAGGTTTACCAGTTTACCCAAGGTTGTACAGCTAGTGAGAGATCCAGAATTGAGCCTATGTCCTTAGTCATGATGTCAGTATGCACTCGAGGCTAAAAATTGCCTCTGAAGGGGCACCTGGGTGGCCCAGTTGGTTAAGCGCCCGACTCTTGATTTCAGCTCGGGTCATGATCTCAGGGTCCGGGGATTGAGCCCCGCATTCAACTCCTCCATCAGCAGGGAGTTTGCTTGATTCTCTCCCTCTTTCTTCACCCCTCCCCCTGCTCGCTCACTCTCTCTCTCAAATGAATAAATAAATCTTTAAAAAAATCTGCCTCTGAATTCAGCTTTGATTGAATTCTCATTTGTTATTTATCTCTGAATGATGGTGTGTAATCATACTTTTTTCTTTGCCCCAATAATTATTTAAGAAGACATTTTTAAAAAGATTTTATTTATTTAAGAGAGAGAGACAGTGAGAGAGAGCACTGAGCTGGGAGGAGAGGGAGAAGTAGGCTCCCCTCAAGCAGGGAGCCCAATGGGGGGCTCGATCCCAAGATCCCAGGATCATGACCTGAGCTGAAGGCAGATGCTTAACTGACTGAGCCACCCAGGTGCTCCAAGAAGGCATTTAAAACATGTCTTAGGGGGACGCCTGGGTGGCTCAGTTGGTTAAGCGGCTGCCTTCGGCCTGGGTCATGATCCCAGGGTCCTGGGATCGAGTCCCGCATCGGGCTCCTTGCTCAGCAGGGAGTCTGCTTCTCTCTCGCTCTCTCCCTCTGCTTGTGCTCTCTCTGTCAAATAAATAATAAAAATCTTAAAAAACAAAACAAAACATAAAACATGTCTTAGGGGCACCTGGCTGGCTCAGTTGGTGGAGCATGTGACCCTTGATCTCAGGGTGGTGAGTTCAAGCCCCACACTGGGTGTGGAGCCTACTTAAAACAAAATAAATTAAAAAAAATGTCTTAATGTTTAACCTAATTTTTATTTTTCATTTACAGGTTTATTGTGTTTGTGTGAGAAAATGTGCCTTGATTATTTTGTGCTTATTGGGATTTTTGAGTTTTTTCTTTGTGGCCTATTATAAGGTGTTTTTTTGTTTGTTTGTTTGTTTGTTTTTTAAATGTAGGCTCCATGCCCAGCGTGGAGGCCAGTGTGGGGCTTGAACTCACCACCCTGAGATCAAGACCTGAGCTGAAATCAAAAGTCAGATGCTTAACTGACTGAGCCACCCAGGAGCCCCATAAGGTAATTTGTTTTTGTTTAATCTCCATTGTGGCATTTATTGTGTTTTGACTTTCTCTGTACCTCTGTCTCTTCTTTAAAGATGTAAAATCACTGAGGTCAGGAATTACATCTAATTCATCTATTCATCTCTGTATTGACCAGAAGGTAACTGCCTGGCAGAGATGTTCGATGAAAGTTAGTGGACTGAATAAATTAATGTTGGTCCTTGTGGATTTGAAGAATATTGTACATGAAAAAAGGCCAGAAGGAGACTGTGACATTTCCTTTGCTTTGATCCATCCTCTGTGCTCAGAGCAGTGATATCCAGATAGTGGCCTATTTTCAGGAAAACTTATAGTTGAATAAGATTCAATTGGAGCTGCATCCTAGGAGGAAAATGCACATTTTAAAGATCATGGAAACTGTATGGAACTTTTACAAAGATGGTTGCATTTAGAAATGACTCTGAAAGCATGTCAAAGTTTCTTTTCTTTTTATTTTTTGAAAATGTGTGTTTTTGGTTTTTTTTTTTACAGCCCATTAAATATTTGCACTGGCGAATAGATAAGGGAGTTAGAACTGGAAAGGGTCTTTTCTTTTTTTTAAGATTTTATTTTTAAGTAATCTCCACACTTAACATGGGGTTCAAACTCATAACCCTCAGATCAAGAATTGCATGTTCCACCGACTGAGCCAACCAGGTGCCCCAGAACTAGAAAGAATCTTAATAACCATCCAGTGCATCTCTTTCATTTTACAGATGTGGCTCAAAGACTTGAAGTGATTTGCCCAAGCCTGAACTATTAGTCCCATGCTCTAGTCAGGACTAGACTCTACGACCCGTTTTTTTTTTTCCAATGGCCAACAGACACATGAAAAAGTGCTCAACATCCCTCGGCATCAGGGAAATCCAAATCAAAACCTCAATGAGATATCACCTCACACCAGTCAGAATGGCTAAAATTAGCAAATCCAGAAACAACAGATGTTGGTGAGGTTGCAGAGAAAGGGGAACCCTCCTACACTGTTGGTGGGAATGCAAGCTGGTGCAGCCACTCTGGAAAACAGTATGGAGGTTCCTCAAAAAGTTGAAAATAGAGCTACCGTACGGCCCAGCAATTGCACTACTGGGTATTTACCCCAAAGATACGAATGTAGTGATCCGAAGGGATACGTGCACCCCGATGTTTATAGTGGCAATGTCCACTATATGACCCGTTTTTAAAAGTCTCCTGTGTAGCTGATATGAGGAATTCTTAATCTCAGGAAACAAACTGAGGGTTGCTGGAGTGGTGGGGGCTGGGAGAGATGGGGTGGCTGGGTGATAGACATTGGGAAGGGTATGTGCTATGGTGAGTGCTGTGAATTGTGTAAGACTGATGAATCACAGACCTGTACCTCTGAAACAAATAATACATTATATGTTAAAAAAAAAAGAAGATAGCAGGAGGGGAAGAATGAAGGGGGGAAATCAGAGGGGGAGACAAACCATGAGAGAATATGGACTCTGAAAAACAAACTGAGGGTTCTAGAGGGGAGGGGCGTGGGGGGATGGGTTAGCTGGTGATGGGTATTAAGGAGGACACATTCTGCATGGAGCACTGGGTGTTATACGCAAACAATGAACAAACCACCTTCACTTGGAACATCAACCACACCTGGCTGATGGTGGTGGAGGAACGATGCGTTTACTGTGTGAACTCTGATAACAGCGGCTGGACCAAAATCTGCCGGGAAGCCTGGGTCTCCTCTAGCTTATTTGGTGTCTCCAGAGCTGTCCAGGAATTTGATCTTGCCCGGTTCAAAAGCAACGTGACCAAGACAATGAAGGGCTTTGAGTACATCTTGGCCAAGCTGCAAGGGGAGGCCCCTTCCAAAACCCTCGTTGAGACAGCCAAGGAAGCCAAGGAGAAGGCCAAGGAGGCGGCACTGGCAGCTACAGAGAAGGCCAAGGACCTGGCCAGCAAGGCGGCCAGCAAGCAGCAGCAACAGCGGCAGCACTTCGTGTAGCCAGCCCAGGCCCCGGGGCGGTGGGACACCTGACCGCCGGCTCCAGTCCCTCTGCCCTTCCCCCTCGTACTTTACTAGTAAAACTCAACTTCCAGCCCTTTCTGCTCTGGGGGGGGGGGGGGGTGGGGCTGGGTGTCCTGTTCGGGGCAGAGCCGAGGACGGGCCCAGGGAGGGGCGGTGGCTCGCTCGGGGGCACAGCGTGCAGGGGTAGGAAGCCTAGACTGTAAGCTCCGCAAGGGCAGGGGCCTTTGTTGCGTTCTCTGATGTGTCCCAGGTACCTGGAACAGCATCTAGCACATAACAGGCACTCAATAAATAGTTCTTGGAGGCACTATTGATGGAACATACATCAGAAACCAATGATGTAATGTATGGTGATTAACATAACATAATAAAAATTAAAAAAAATTTAAAAAAATCAAGGCAATTTTACCAAAGAATATATTTTAGAATTACAAAATTAAAAAAAAAAGTTAAAAAAAAAATAAAAGTCTCCTGTGTAGGGATGCCTGGGTGGCTCAGTCGGTTAAGCGTCTGCCTTTGGCTCAGGTCATGATCCCAGGGTCCTGGGATTGAGCCCCACATCGGGCTCCTTGCTTGGCAGAGAGCCTGCCTCTACCCCTGCTTGTGCTCTCTCTCTCTGACAAAAAAATGAAATCTTAAAAAAAAAAAGTCTCCTGTGTATAGCTAATAAATCATCCTTATTCAGATGCTGGTATTCCTTTTTAATATTTTGACTTCTTGAGTTACTTAAAATAGAAGAGTATATTAAAATCTACCAGTGAATACTACTGTTTCTGGTCATTTCTACTTGGATTCGTCCCATCCCCACCCTACCTCTTGGATGTCAAATGCCCAGATTTGGATTATCATAATCCTTGGTTTATGATATAGTCTCATCATTGGTCCTGCGTTAATTATTAATGTATAATAATAATCATTTATGAAGCCACTATCCCAAACAAAACCTGAGACCTTGGCAATCACGTACATCTAACTGTATGGTCTCTCCTCCCATTTTGTCTCACTCCCTGTAAAGTAAGCATCTGAAACTCATGCTCATCATTACCTTGCTTTCCTTTTGATGTAGTTTTATTGCAGCTCTCCCTCTCTGTATATTTCTTTTTGCCTATTTCACCCCTCCCCTCTGGCAGCCACCACTTTGTTCTCTATATTTATGAGTCTGTTTCTGTTTGTTCATTCGTTTTGTTTTGTTTTTTAGATTCTACATATAAGGGAAATTATGTGGCATTTGTCATTCTTGGTCTGACTTACTTTACTTAGCATAATACCTCTAGGTCCATCCAGGTTTTTGCAAATGACAAGATTTCATTCTTCGTTTATGGCTGTGTAATATTCCATTGTGTATGTATATACACCACATCTTCTTTATCCATTCATCTATCGATGGACACTTAGGTTGCTTCCATATCTTGACTATTGTAAATAATGCTGCAATGAACATAGATGGGGTGCAAATATCTTTTGAATTAATATTTTCATTTTCTTCGGGTAAATACCCAGAAGTGGAATTATTGAATCATTGTATCTGTTTATTTTAATTTAAAAAGGTTTTGTGTTGTATGTAATCGTTTGGAGTTTATTCTTTTCACATCTTGTTTCACTTGTGGTGGTCTCTTGATCTGAGGAATTTTTTTCAAGGGCCCCGTGATTTTCTTTTTCTTCATCTTCATTGAGGGGATTTATGCTTGCCCAGTATTGTCTTACAATCAAATGACTGATCTGGGATCCATCTGAAACTTTTTTGTGGTAAGATTTTTAAAAACTGAGGTATAGTTGACACATAACATTAATTTCAGATGTACAACATAATGATTTGGCATTTGTACTTATATGAAATTTTACAGCAATTCCTGGTCAGGATCAAAGGCGGAACGACACAAGTTATAGACTGCTGTTTTGGAGACCTAACAGGCTGTGTGGAACGGGCAGGGCACTGACGTGGCTCTTTCCTAACCGGACCCTCGTTTTGTGAGTAGGTGTAATCCCAGTGACACCTTCTGTCCACCGGCACTGGCTGTGCAGCTCCCACCAGGAGCAAGCTGGGGTTTGGTTGCCATGACGACCGTCCCCTGGAATTGGGGGCACAGAGGCAGTGAGCAGTCCTGCGGGCCCCTCAGCTAGTTCTTTCACTTCCTTCCCAGGTTAGAACACCTTTCCGATCTTCAGGGACTTAGAAATACTGTTTACACAGATGGAAACAGTAGTAACAGGCTATTCACCAAGAGGAGTGGACTGTTTCTTCACAAGCACAAATGTAAGACTCACTGTAACCTCTTTCCTAATTTGTAGTAATTCACACACTGATTCCAACTGCCATGGTTGGTCCTGCAGAATTTGTACGAGCCTCTCCCTTCTAATCTGCACCCCACCTTCACATGCTGACCTTTCAGTCTCTCAGCTTCACTGCTTTCACCTGAACCCCCAACCTCTTACTGTCCTCAGCTCTTTTCCTTTCTCCCATTCCCACCAAATTCCAACCGAACACTAGGAATTGCTATTTAGTTAGCACTTAACATCAGCTAGACACTGGGGCGAGTGGCTCTTTATGTATCATCTTGTGCTACTGTTTTGTCCTACTCAATGAAGTAGTAACATTAGTGTCTTCATTTTATGGCGAAGAGACTGAGGCTCAATGAGATGAATTTGGCCAATGTCTGTATCTCCAGGGAAGCTAGGAGGTGAACTAGTTGTTGTTGTTGTTGTTTGTTTTTATTTTTATGTTACAATGCCTTGGGCTCCAAGTAAAAGAAAACTTAAATTGGCTTTAACAATAATGAAATTATTTCATATAAAAAGGTTGGTTAGCTCAGTAGTTCATCAAGGACCCAGGCCTTTCTACTCTCCTATCCATCCTTGCTGTATTCAGGCTCTGTCCCCAGGTTAGCCTAGCTTCCCACAAGGTTTCATGATGCCTACCAGAGTTCTATCATCATGTCCATAGAACTTCTAAAGACAGGAAAGGACATCTTTCCTTCGTGTCCATCTCTCTCTCTCTCATTTGTCATGCATTTAAAAAAAAGATTTATTTATTTGAGGGGGGTGAGGGGCAGGAGAGGGAGAGAGAATCTTAAGCAGGTTCCACTTCTAGCCAGATGCAGGACTCGATCTCGACCCTGAGATCATGACCTGAGCTGAAATCAAGAGTTGGACGCTTAACCGACTGAGCCACGCAGGCATCCCTGTCATGCATCTTTTTTTTTTTTTTTGTCATGCATCTTTTTATTTTTATTTTTTTAAGATTTTATTTATTTATTTGACAGAGAGAGAGAGAGACAGCGAGAGAGGAAACACAAGCAGGGGGAGTGGGAGAGGGAGAAGCAGGCTCCCCGCAGAGCAGGGAGCCCAATGCAGGGCTCGATCCCAGGACCCTGGGATCATGATCTGAGCCAAAGGCAGGCCCTTAACCAACTGAGCCACCCAGGCACCCCTGTCATGCATCTTTTTAAAGAGCATTTTAAGTTGCTTACTTTTCTTAGGACCCTCTCTTATCCTGGCTGACTTCCCTTTTATTGTCCAGAATGCCATAAGCCCGTGCCTCACTAATCACTGACAAGGGGGAATAGGACCACTACGATGGGCTTAGACTAATCAAGACTCATTCCCAGGGCTGGCCCCAAGCTTCTCTGAAGCTCTTGGCTGCTCCACAGAAAAAAATTAAGGTTCTGTTAGGAAGAAGGGAGATGGGGGTAGGGGAATGGGTATTCAGTGTGCAACCAATAGTGTTTGTTACAGAATCCAAAAGTCTAGGTTGTTAACCTTGCCACACTGCTGCTTTTCTGGCTTCTCCCCTCAGTTCCCATCCCCATCTAGCATATTTCCTAAACAGTGAGCCAAGTCTACAACCCTAGCTCTAAATGCTACATACCAAGGCCGTCCTTGGCAGAACAGTGAGAAATGTGAAATGTATTCCTTGGGGCCCAGCGCTCCTGTGCAATCCACAAGTTAGGGACGTGTGCTTGGTTAGCCTGGGCATGTCACACTCGGGTGGGGAGAAGAGCAGAGGTTCTGCCTCCTGGAAAGGTGGACTGGCCTGACCCTGACCCAGCCCCAGAGCTGAGTTCCAGTCATGCTCCCCCCTCTCTGAGAGCTCTTCTTTCTGGTCCATACTTCTCTGCTCTTAGAATCTGAATTCTTTTTTCTTTTTTTTCCCCTTCCTTCTTTCCTCCCTCCCTTCCTTCCTCTTTTTTCTTTCTCTCTCTCCTCTTTCTTTCTTTTCTTTTTTCTTACTTTATTCCCTTTCTTTCTTTTATAAATAAGCTCTGCAGCCAGTGTGGGGCTTGAACTCACAACCCTTAGATCAAGAGTTGCATGCTCTACCAATTGAGCCAGCCAGGCACCCTCTGAATTATTTTCTTAACAAATTCTAATTTGTCCCCTAGTCTTAAAACCCAACATTACCATCATATTTCCTTTCCTTGAACTCCCACAGTAGAAAAACCCATATCCACTGAATTTACTAACCAGTCACAGGTCTCCTATGTGTGTTAGAAGCTTAGAGAAAATATTAGACAATAGGGAAGAAAATTTTTAGTAGCTGAGTGCCAGGTGCTGGGGTAAATTCTTTCCCACACTGACTTTATCTTAACAGCACCCTGGTAGGTTAGGTTATTTTAACTTTCACATTTGGGTTTAGGGAATTCATGTTCAGCAGAAGTCAAGTCGGCTGCTCAGACAAGGTTAAGGATGGCTCGTGGCCACAAGCTAGTAACTAGGAGCCCATGATAGTGTGACCTCAGGCACATGATCTTTCCCCTCCACCCCCTTTCTGACTTCATGGTCTTTGCTGGTACAAAACACATTTGTATATATTAATTCGAGCCTCACAACAGTAGCAGGGTGAGTCCTGGTATCTACCTTTTGTAAAAGGTTCAGAGATATAAATGACTTGCCCGAAGTCACATGGAGCTTAGCTTCTCTGACTACAGAATGTGCCTAGCAGAGCACGGCATTATTTGTTGAATGATAATCCAGACGATGGTGGATATTCAATAAATAATTCTTGTCAAAGTAAAATGATTGAAAAGAGACTTAATGTCACTGCTTAGAGGTCTCTAGGTTCCTTTTTCTCCCTGTCACCTCCCTTCTGGGATCCCCTTAGAGACCCTCTTTTCCCAGGCATTCCATCACTTTCAGTCAACACTCACAAAGAGTAGCACCCACGTGTCTTCAGGCAGGGGGTTTAAGAAGGAAGGGTGGTCCTCTTTAAGACAGAGCTGAATGGACCTCACAGTTTTTGTTCTCTCACCTCCCACCTTAGGGCTTCCTTTGCTCCCTGGAACAGGGAGGCCACACTCAGACTTTTTCCCTACCTCCACGCGGTAGACTGCATTTGTTCTGGAGTAGACCAACCAGTGAGCTCCGGGCCTTGGCCCTGGCAGTTACCTCCCTAGTACCTCCTCCCCTCTCTCCTCCCTTGGCCCTGCCTCCTGCCTCTGGCCCCGCCCCACCACCCTGGACACAGTACAAAGCCTAAAGCTTCGGCTCCAAGGGAAACAAAAGGAACTGCCTGGATTCCCATGGCTATGGCCAGCACCTTCATACCAGGGCTGAACCCTCAGAACCCTCATTATATCCCAGGGTAAGACTTCTACCCAGGGCACACCCCTGCTTGCTTCTGGGAATAGGGCTATAAGGACATGGGAGTTGTGCCACGCAGGACTTGGGGGCCAATAGACAAACTGGTATGGTAGGCCCAAGGCTGAGATATTCATGGTGTTGGATGGAAAAGGAAGAGCAAGGGGATAGTGGTAGCTGGGCCTGTCACAAAGCTTTGTGTTGTCTTCTCCATGGTAACAGGGTAATAGCAGAGGGGAAGGGTTGAAAACCCAGAGAGAACTGAGAAATGCCTGCTCCAAAGATATACGCAGCCGAATCCAGAAAAAAACCCAGGGCTTCAGAGGTCTCTGTTTCCATCTCTGCGGGTGGTGGGGGAGTCTAGAGGTGAGCGGGTGAGCCCTGTGCTTACAGGTACACTGGACACTGCCCACTGCTTCGCTTCAGCATGGGCCAGACCTATGGGCACATGACCGGTCAGCTGCTTCGAGGGTTTCCTGGCCTAGCCTGGCCCCCCACCCATCGCACACTTCTGCCTCCCATCAGGCCTCCGGCATCTCCTGAGGTTCCCAGGGGAAGCCTGCCTGTCAGGCGGGGGCATGAAAGGCTCAGCTCCAGCATGATTCCTGGGTACACAGGTACGTACGGACAGTCTGAACAGGTGTCCCCAACCCAGAACATGTGCCCCAAACACTAACTGAGATCTTTCTTGCCCCCTCCCACCCAGGTTTTGTACCCCAGGCACAGTTCATCTTTGCCAAGAACTGCAGCCGGGTCTGGGCTGAGGCTCTGAATGATTTCACTCAGTGGTCTGTGGGACAACGGGGTCAAGAGCTGCCAAAGGAGGCCAAGGGTAAAAAAGATGTGGAGAAAGACGAAGAGCCAAAGCTGGAGCCAGAGCTGGAGGCAAAGGAGCCAGAGCTGGGGCAAGAGGCAGAACAAGTGAGACCAAGAAGGCTGGAGGGGGCCCGGGGGGCTTGGGAGTGGGGAGCCTGACCTCTGTGTGGCTGGGCCTAGGCGGGGCGGCCATGAGTAGCATGGCTATGGGTGCAGGGGATGTGGGCTTGACCGCTGGCTCCACCCCCCGGGGAGCTTCTGTTGGAGCACAGGGGCTGAACTGGATAGCCTTACTTTTTCTCTGCCACCTTCTCCTCACAAGGCTTCCCCCTATTCCATGGATGACGGAGATCCTCGCAAGTTCTTCATGCCAGGTGAGAGGAAGTGGCTAATGACCAAAGGCATGGGGAGGCTCCCAGGAGGTCCTGACTCAGTATCCCCCCCAGGCTTCACTGGTTACGTGCCCCGTGCCCGCTTCCTCTTCGGCTCCAGCTTTCCTGTGCTCACCAACCGGGCACTGCAGGAATTTGGACAGATGTACTCAGGGAGCAGACCCCAGAAGGATCCCAAACATCTCCCTCCACTTTCTAGGACCTATCCTCAGAACCTGTGCCTTTTACCTAATTATGGGGGCTATGTGCCAGGTGAGGATAGCCCCAAAGGGGACTGGAATATTTGTGTGTGTGTGTGTGTGTGTGTGTGTGTGTAATGGGTGGAAGTGGCTGGGGGGGGCTGGAACTAACAGATAATGGGGGGGGGGGGCCCTTGGATCATGTGGTTTGGCTTTCTCACTGGGCAGAAAAGGATATGGAGGTAGCTCACAGTGGGAAGTTGGGACCAGATTTTGGAGGGCTTAGGCACTGGCTGAGAAATAAATGGCTCTCCTTGCCACTGGCTACAAGTGACAGATTCTGTTGTCCATACAGGATATAAGTTCCAGTTCGGGCACACATATGGGCATCTCACCCATGATGCACTGGGCCTCACCACCCTCCAGAAGCAGCTCCTGGTATAGGTACCTGGACTTCAAGTTCCCTCTTCTGTCTTCCTATCTCAGCCATCCTTTTGGAAGGAAGAGAGGTGGGCCCGAGGGGGGCGGGGGGAGGCACAAAGAGAAATGGTTTGGAGGCCGAGCACCTTTTTTATTAATAGATGTAATAAATAAATAAATAAATACATAAACAAGCCTGGGCTCCTCATCCCTCTTCTGACCACCAGGCGCTGGCCACAGCCTATTTACATTGGGGGGCTCAGGGAGCTGGCCCCAATACTGTCACCTCTCCTCCTCACCACCCGGCCTAGGGAACCCTGCAAATGGGCCTCTGATCACCTCCCTCCATAGGGATGTGCTTATCTGTACCTATGGAAGGGCTGGCCCACGTGGGCCGGGGAAATCCTGGCAGCCCAGTGCTGCATCCCTTCCCTCCTTTCCTGGGTGGAGGTCTGGATGAGGTCACTGGGACAGTTAATGGGGAGTAATTAATACTGAGCACAGGGATGTATGGCCCCCAGCTCTCAGTCTATTCTCTGTGGCCAAGCCAGAGGGCTTGGGAAGGGCTCTCAGGCTCTGAGACAGGGGTTATGAGGGTCCCTGAGGCCACCAGCATGCACAGGGCCTCAGTTTTGGCTGCTTCCGGGGGTTGGACTTGGAGATGGGGTCAAGGTCACATAGGCCAGAGGCACCAGGCCGGTGTCGGGGCCACGGCTGCAGCGCAGCCAGTCTCCTCCAGCTGGCCCCAGCACCCGTAGGATATCTCCCTTGCGGAAGCTCAGCTGTCCGGGGCCTGTGGCCAGGTGATGACAGAGTGCCTTCACCTCGCTGGGGAAACAACAAATGGAGGTCAGAGAAACCCCACCCAAAGCCAAACCCAGCCCCCCAGTGCTATCTTCCAGGGCTTACCATGGAGGCTTGGAGGGCAAGACTGGAGAGTGTGGCTCCTGCAGGCTCTCCTTGGGCTCTGGCTCTCGGCGGGCACCCACTGTCTGTGCCACTAGTTGGAACATGGACTTGTCCAGGCTCAGCCAGTCGGACGGTAGCCTAGGGGAGAGCAGCCGGGGCTCCGGCTCTGTCTGTGCTCTGGCTTAGATAGGCTCCCCAAATCCCCCTGTCTACACCATGGGCTGCCTCTCACCTGTTTGTGGGCCGGGTCTCCCGCTGAGCCTTTCGGGAGCCAAAGAGGTGTCCCCACTTGATGCCCCCGGGTGAAGGCTCTGAGGCTCCTTCCTCATTTTCTGCTGGGGGGGCAGTGGACCCCTCCCTCTCCCGGCTGCGCCTCAGCTCAGCCAGTACAGAATCAGGGGGGCTCCCCATCCAGAAGGGCCAGCCCCTGTCCCGGCCAAGGGTCTCTTCAGGGGCAGGACAGGCCTCTGCCCCCTCGACTACTCCCTCTCGGGGGGGTGGTCCCCCGCCTCCTGCCCCTTTCTTTTTCTCACTGCTGCTACTGCTGCCACCACGGGGGAACCTAGAGCCCTCAGCTGAGCCATCGATGTAGACCTGGGAGCTCTGCATGAGCTGGTACCACCAGCCAGCCTGCCCGCCTCGGGCCCACCTGCCACGTCCTGAGCCCCCAGCTGCCTCTGCCACCTCTTCTGTCTCCTCTTCCTCCTCGTCTTCTCCACCTTCGGGGGCGCCCACACCCTTCACCCGCTCCCCCTGGACCGCCCTGTCCATGTCTCCGGGTCCCTCCTGGCCCCTGGCCCGGGCCAGCTGCAGCGTCGAGTGGGCGGACAGCAGCAGGTCCTGGGACACCCGCAGCAGCTCCTTGTGCTGCCGCTGCTGCTGCCCACTTTGCAGGAGCCGGTGCTGGAACAGCAAGTCGAGGCTGAAGGGCAGCAGGGCCAGGGGCTGCAGCAGCAGCAGCAGCTCCTCGAAGAGGCCGGGGCACACGGTATGCGCTGCACTCAGGAAGCCCCACGGCTGGTAGTGGGTCTGGATGATATCTGGGGGAGCAAGAGAGAGGGCCTGAGCCCCACAGAGAAGCAGAGCCTGGCCTGGGGGTGGGGGGCCTCCGAGAAGCGGCCCCGGCAGAGCCGCTGCGTACACCGCATGGGCGGGGCACTGTGCCCTTGGGTGCACGCCGGTGCCAAAGAGGCCGCCTGACGCTTGTGCAGGTCGTGACCTCCGCAGCCGTAAGTGGCGGCCGCAAGTTCACAGGAGAGCTGTGGGGGTTCCTGGTCACCCTCAATTCCAGATTGCCCGAGGATCCTGCTGACTCCAAGGCTCTAACACAAGTAGAAGCTGGGGACAGACTGGGCTGGAAGCCCAGGCTCTGAAGACGAAAGCTTGGGTGGTCCCCCTCCCCACCTCTACCATCGTAAAGAGCCGTGCCTCCCTCTTCTGAGCCTCTGAGGTCTGGCCTATATTGAGTTTGCAAGAGAGAGCAGTGTTCCGGGCATTACCTTCGTGGTTATAGAGGTGATTAAACCAGAACTCCAGGGACCGGATGCTGTAGGGAAACAGGTAGAGAGAGTTGAATCTTGTGTGGAGATAGCCAGATGATAAGGTACAAAGGAGACAGACAGGGGGTCAGACATAGGGCAGAGGTATAGGTGAACATCTCCCTTCTATGGCAGGAATGCTACCTGGTTCATTTCACATAAAATAGTTCTGAAAAGTCAGTGGGGGATGATGGGAGGGGGTTAACATGTAATTCACAAGCCAGTGACTTCCCTCTAGAATGGAGTTGGCTTGCCTAGGCCCCCGAAGTCATGGCAGCTACTGAGTGAGAGTACAGGGTACACATCCCAAAGAGGATGACCCAGGCCCATACTTGAGAAAGAAGGATACTGTGAAATGGATCTCAAGGGGGACTTATGGTCACGCAGGATTTGGAAGTAGTGCTGGAATTGAGGGGATCAAGGTTTACAATATCCAGAGAACCAGATTAATTTCCAAATAAGCCAGATTATGGATTTATAAAAGCCAAAGACCGTGTTGGTGATCAGTGCCAGAGGGTTGTGGGTGTGGCGGGAAACCAGAGACCTACTGAGAGAGGCTGTAGCTAGATGGGGAGAAAGTGAGCCTGGGCCCTGGCCATAGAGCCTGCAGATCCCCCTTGGCCTGTCTCAGTCTAGGGAGGTGGTTCCACAGAAGTGGCAGAGCCCAGGGGAGAGGGCTGTGATTTGCCGCTCTTGTTGCCCCACACACTCACTTGAGCAGGCCGAGAATGAAGGCGTTGAAACGCATGGTGTGACTGGTGAGCTCCGGGAATTGGCTGACCTTGTTGTAGAGGCCATGCAGGACCTTGGTGGACGGGCCTGAGAGGAAGCCAGAGTCGGCAGTCACATGCCCAGTCTCCTGAATCCGAATCTCAGCCTGGGGTCCTCATCTTGTCGCCCAGCACTTACCTAGCTGTGTAGAAGCCTCAACCACACTCCACGGCATGTTCTTACGTTGCCCAATGATGACATCTAGCACGAAGGCCTTGAGCCCATCCTCCAGCACGGCCTGGACGGCAGGGCACAAGTACTTCAGAACCAGGTGGCCCACATTGGGGCTCACAGAACTATTCCCGAGCTTTGCCTGTGGATGCAGCAGAGAAGAACGGGGAATCACTGGAAGCCCGACCGTGGTCTTCTCTGACTCTCTTAGGCCTCAGCATGCTTCTCTTGTGATCCCCATCCCGAAGTACCCAATTCTGGGTTCTAGGTGCAAGAGAGCAGGAGAAGGCGGCAGCATAGAATGGGTGAGGGTCAGCAGGGCAGAGTTCAGCTCGCCCCAGGTTTTGCCTACCTTCACCCCAGGATCCCGGCTTGTGCCAAAATGGGCCACAATGAGGTCTACAGCAGTGTTAACCGCCTTCACCAGCCCTGCAAGTAAGAATTCCATGTGATGGGTTCCTTAGCAAGTCCCTGGGCAACTCAGCTGAAACTGAGCCCTCAGTGGAGAGAGGGAGGGGCGTCCACTCTCTCTCTCTCTCTGTCCCTGCACATGGGTGTCAGTCTTACTGAGGACCAGGCCCTGACCCCTCCCTGTTTTTGCCCAGTCCTCAAGCCCTGTTGTCACCGCCAGTGGACGAATCTCAGCGATTTTATCTTCAAGACCCTCCTACTCTAGTCCTGGATCGAGCTAACTATCCATCTTCTCCGCTCTGAGAAACCAGGCTACTGGCTGCTGGACAAAGTCCAGGGCCACTCACAAGTGACCGACAAGGGCACCTCTTTGACGTGTGCCTTGCGGTGTCCTCTGCTATGCTCTCACATTGCCAAATCTTTACCCCTCTTCTCAAGCCCTTGGTTCGACCTCGAACCGAGGCCACTGGTCATCAATTCAACTTCCCTGTCCATCCAAAAGACATAACTACATTCTGTCTACCCTCCTTCCCGCCCCCCTCACTCTCTTTCCATCTTGCTCAAGGTTCTTCCCTTTTCCCAGCTTTGAACCCCCCACTCTGCCTCTACAGGGAACTTCAGCTTCATCTTTCTCCCTCCCCACAGCTCCTTCCCTTCAGCCCACAATGATGCTCAACTCTTTCCCCATCATCTCACTGAAACAGCTCTCTCTTGGTCCAGTGGTCCCTTATTTGCTCAACATCTTAGTAGATGTTACCATCATGCTTACCCAAGCTGTTAGGCCCTGTTGTACTTGGACTCCCCCCATTAGAACACGCGGCCATTTATTTATGGCATGGCAGTCTCCCTCACTCTACTTAGCTCCCTGAGGTAAGAGACTGAAGCCTGATTCTTAAGCATCTGATAAATGATCCTTGTGCATTCAGGCACACTTGTCCTACACGATGCACGGACTGCTACCTCGTGCCCCAATTCCTGTGCTGATTCCTTCCTAGCACTTGGAGTTCTAGGAGGGCTAGACAGTAGGGCAACAGGCACAAATAGGTACCGACAACAGAATTCCTGGCCTGAGCTGGGGGTAACATTCACCTTTTTTCTGAAGCAGGTCAATGGAAATGGCCTCTGAGTTGCCATCTGGGGACAGACAAAACTCAGCTGGAGGCTTCTCAGTCAAGGAAAAGGGGTCTTGGAAGTCAGGGCAGGTCAGTGGTAATGGCTTCACTATTTGACCTGGAAAGAAGAGAAAAATCAATCTCAAGCAACTCTCCTTCCAAGAGCTGCAGCTCAGTTCTGTGCCTCATACCCTCTGGGACTCGTTCCTGTGGGCCTGCCCCTTCTCCAGCCCTGCCCAGCTGCGGTAGAGCCTGCCCTGGATCCACTGGGCACCCGGCCCACACACCATTTGGCCGGCAGTTCAGATGGCCAGCAGCACTGAAGGAGCCAGGGAACTCAAAGATGGGGTTCCTTCGGGCCAGCCGAGCTTCCTGTGGCCTTCGGTCTAGGCTCCCTGACAATCCAGGTGGCCCTAGTGGGTTCTTCCTCCTGTATTCCCGCCACTTGAGTGCTTGAGGGGATAGGTGGTTGGCTGAAAGCAGAACAGATGAGCAGAAGAGATGGGCAAGAGTTAGCAGGAGACAGCATTTCACATCCACCCAGTGCGGTCATATAAAATATGAGGGCTGGGAGTGCTTGGATATTATCCGTAGGTGCTGGGGAAGGAGGTGTAAACATTTAACCCCTTACCCCAGGCTGGAGTATAAGAAAGCATCCAAAGGTGGGGGGGGGGGTCGGGTAGAAATGCTTGCGGTGGAGGGTAAAGCTCATACCGTTATTGGGCCTGGAGGCCATGCTGCCCTCACCACCTCCCCGGGCTAGACTTTCTGCTCGACTGAGGCTAGATCTCCAGGAGCCCAGAGGAGGCAAGCTTCCTGTTCCATGGAGACGGTACTCAGCCAAGGTCAGTATCTTCTGATCCCCCTTCTGTGGCTGCTGGAAGGTGGCAGGCCGGGCAACGGGAGGACAGGAGTGGCTCCATGGGGGTGGGCTTTCTGTGGCTGTGGCCTGCTCTGGAGGAGGGGAGCACGACGTGGAAGCAGAGGAGTCGGTGCTGGGCCCAAAGGGGCCAGCACTGCGGATCGGGGAGTAGCTACCCAGGGGTGACGGCCGTGAGGTTTCTGGCTCAGGCCCAGCTTTCCTGGCCCCTCTGTTGGTGGGTGCCTGTGACTCCCCTGAGGGAGCTAAGGCTGGGACTGGAGCAGTGGGGGCAGCCAGGGGGGCAGGCTGCTGTGCACGGCTGCAGCCAGAGAGGCTGTAGAGCTGGGAAAGGCTGTGGAGGGCACGGGCCTTGGCCAACTGCTTCGGGAAGTGGTGCTGGAACACGAAGGGCTGGATGGGCAGCGTGGTTGGCCTCTGCTCCTTGCTGTAGCGAAGGACTGGTCGGCTCTCCGCACCGCCGCCTGTGGCGACAGTGATGGAGGAAGAATCAGACAGACCCTGGGGCCCCCAGCACAGGAAGCAAAGGAGCAGACGGATGATGCTCACTGGGGAGAGGGGAAGAGATGGGCAGGACCTGGCTTGTAGGAACTGAATGGGGTAAGGGCAATCCAAGTTTGGGAATATGACAGTGTGCCTCCCATCTTTTGTAAAACTTTTTCTATTGTTTTTATGATGCTGAACTCTCTTGTACTCTTGACTATTCACCCCATCTTCATTTTCTTGACTTCAAGGGTGGGTGTATCTTAAGGCTCCATTCTTAGATCTCCCTTTACACTTTCGTCCCTGCATTGTTCAAGTTCAGGCATTCATACAGATGACTCCCGAACCCACAGCTTTAGCCCCCACCTTCCCCTTAATCTCTGGATCATTCCGCTTTCACTTAAAATTTGCTATTTTGGGGCACCTGGGTGGCTCAGTCGTTAAGCGTCTGCCTTTGGCTCAGGTCATGATCCCAGGATCCTGGGATCGAGCCCCGCATCGGGCTCCCTGCTCCACGGGAAGCCTGCTTCTCCCTCTCCCACTCCCCCTGCTTGTGTTCCCTCTCTCGCTGTGTCTCTCTCTGTCAAATAAATAAATAAAATCTTAAAAAAATTTTTGCTATTTTAAGGGTGCCTGGGTGGCTCAGTCAGTTAAGCATCCGACTCTTGATTTCAGCTCGGGTCACGATCTCAGGCTCTGTGTTGGGCGTGGAGCCTACTTTAGATTCTCTCTCTCCCTCTGGGGTGCCTGGGTGGCTCAGTCGGTTAAGCCTCTGACTCTTGGTTTTGGCTCAGATGATCTCATGAGTCATGATCTCATGGGTAGTGAGATCAAGCCCCATGTTGGGCTCTGCGCTCAGCAAGGAGTCTGCTGGAGATTCTCTCTCTCTCCTTCTCCCTCTGCCCCTCCCCGCACTCGCTCACTCTCTCTAAAATAAAATCTTAAAAAGAAAAAGATTCTCCCTCTCCGTCTGCCCCTCCCCCCTAAAAATTTGCTTTTTATTTATTTTATTATTTTTTAAAGATTTTATTTATTTATTTGACAGAGACAGAGACAGCGAGAGAGGGAATATAAGCAGGGGGAGTGGGAGAGGGAGAAGCAGGCTTCCCGCCGAGCAGGGAGCCCGATGCAGGGCTTGATCTCAGGACCCTGGGATCATGACCTGAGCTGAAAGCAGACGCTCAACCGATTGAGCCACCCAGGCGCCCCCAAAATTTGCTATTTTAAAGCAATTCATCTATCACCTTTCCCCTGATGACTTCCATTTCTGTCAATGGCAGAACCACCATTTCCTTTGTTTCTAAGGCCTAAAGAGTTGGAGTAAAGGTCACAGATATTCAGGGTAAGATGTTATTTACTTCAAGGTTTTACTCATCATCGCCTGTCTCCACTAAAGCTGACTCATTTCATTCTTAAGCAAATCTAACCATGATATTTCTTCATTTGCAGCTGGAATCAGCCTCCTGTCACCCCTATCAACCCCATTCCCACTCTTTCATGATCCTGGCATTGGAGCCTCAGGGTCCACATTTGCTCCCTCTACACAGAGTTGTGATCCCCAAGGCTGGTCCTCTCCTGTTCTTTCAGCCAATCTTCAGGTCAGTGTCTCTCAAGACACAGGGCTCAGAACTAACAAAACTCCAGGATACTGCACAGCCAGATTGTCTTTGTGCGTGAGTTGTGCTTCTAAAAAAAAACAACAAAACACTGTGCACACTGTAAACATCTGCATGACACGAGGTGGCGCTGTGAGCTTCTACGAAGCCAGAAACCCTGGGTGTGGCTCACTGGGCACAACTCCGGCTCAACAAATCTATGAGACAGGAATTAATACCCTTACCTGACAGCTCAGGGTATTGGAAATTTAGAGACATTAAGTCATTTGCCCAAGGTCACACAACTAGGAAGTGGCAGAGCTAGAATTCTGCTAAGCCAGAGTCTGACTTAGGGGCTAATGTTCTCTTTATCACATTGCACTACATAGGAAATGGTATCCCTCATCTTTTCCCATTTATTTACTTCATTGAGTCTTAAGGGGATAGTGATCACAACCCCATCAGGGAGGGGTTTCAATTTATTTATTTTTTTTTTTAATTTTTTATTTTTTTTTTAAAGATTTTATTTTTATTATTTATTTGACAGAGAGACACAGCGAGAGAGGGAACACAAGCAGGGGGAGTGGGAGAGGGAGAAGCAGGCTTCCTGCCGAGCAGGGAGCCCGATGTGGGACTCGATCCCAGGACCCTGGGATCATGACCCGAGCCGAAGGCAGTCGCTTAACCGACTGAGCCACCCAGGCGCCCCAGGGAGGGGTTTCAGAATCACTCCTAGGGGACATGTTCAAAATATACCCTCCTGTCATCCCCAATCTGTGCTTAGAGAGCAACCTTTGTCATTCTCCCTTGCTTACTATGCTCCAGCCACACTTCCTTCTGTCCTCAAACATGCCAAGTTCATAACATCTCAGGATCTTTTGCACCTGCTGTTCTGCCTGAAATCAACTCATCATTCAGGCATCAGCTCAAACATCACCTCCTCAGTGGTGACCACCCCAGTCCCTCTGACAAGTCATACTCTGTCTCATTATCCTGTTTTATTTTCTTTTTAGCATTTTATCACTATTAGAAATTATCTTGGTTTTTGTCTATTACTCCTCATAAGGGCTCCAAAAAAAGCAGTGTTTCTGAATTGTTCATTGATGTATCCCCAGTGCCTAGAATAGAGCCCAGTATATAGTAGGTACTGAATAAATATTTGTTAAATGAATGAATCCCCACTGTCACCCTTGGTTCAGGCTAGTCTCGCTGCATCCAGATCTTCTTACATAAATCAGATTGCTTCCTAAAATACCCTGTGACCCTACTGCCCACAGAATAAAGTCTAATCTTCTCAAATAGGTATCCACACCTGCCACCAATTAGACTGCTCTCCCCTCAAACTCCCACACCTGCCATTCTCATTGACACCACTCTTCCCACCCCATTCCCATCTTTAAGTACACAGCCTTTCCTGCTGGGAATGCCTCCTGCCTATCCATTTATTTAAATATAAAATTTCAAGGCTGAACTGACCCTGGCTTTCAGATTAGGCCTTCCCAACCGTAGCTTTATTATACCCGCTATATAAAGTATGTTTGAATTAGACTGTTTATTTCTACTCTTTAAAAAATCCTCCCTAAGTCCCCAGGATAGGGTTTGAGTAGGGTTTGAGGCAGAGGAATGAGATCAGAAAAGAAGGAGGGGCCTGACCTGGGGAGTGGGTCTCAGTTTTGTCCCCAGGGAATACAAAGACTAAGGTTTCTCACTTTTCTTTGTGACAGCCCTTGAGAAAATCAGAGACCACATTCACCCAAGTCTGCTGTTGTGTAGGTGACACAGCCCCAGTCCCTCAGTTCCTTCTTAAAATGGAGTACCCAGAACTTGCAGGTGAGCACTAACTGATTTAGAGGAGTAGAGGACTATCAGCTTCTCCCTTCTGGAGTCTATCAATGAAGACAGTCATTTTAACTATTTGGAAGCCCTTCCAAACTGCTGACTCATTCTGAGAGTGCGATCAATTAAATATCCCAAATCAACTCAAGTACAGCTTACCTATCAAACTTCACACTGGTCCCTGCTTTTTTGTTTTGTTCTTTCCAGATTTGGTAAGATCTTTTTGAACCGTTGACTCTGCTGCTCAGGATCTCAAAGAGATCTCAGCTTCTTTTGTCATTCATGAATTCATTGAACTGTCATTCATTAATTTAAAAAAAAAGTATAGAATTGAGAGAAGAGCCCTGTGGGAGATCACTGGAGACTTATGGAACGGAATAGCATCTCTGTATGAAAAGTCTTACCCAATAAAAAAACACACAACACTTTCAATGCCTCTCCCATCTCTGACCAGTATTGTTCTTGCCCTCAGAATGCCAGCCACAGCATCCCCTGCGCCTAGAGACACCCACCAGACAGTGAAGTCTAAGAAGGGAGTGGGTTCCAAAGGACTCTGGCCAATCTCTGCTGTTTCTGACCCCCCTCCTCCCTGGAGACCTCCCCTTTCATCCTCCACCCCAAGGGCAGCTCCTCTGTGTCCTTTTAGGAGTGTGAAGTCTTCTGAGGCTATGATCTTCCCAACAGCAGAGATTACACCACTTATGGTTTAACCCACTCCTTTTGAGAAGCCATATGGACCAACCCGAGCCTACAGCATAGCAGATTCTCCTTTATCTCCCTTTCCCCTGCTTTATCTCTCCTTCCAAACCCTCTGAGATCTGGCTTCCCCTCTTCACTACTCCCAAATGTTGTTTTCAGGATTCTTCAGCCTTAATGTTAGTGATTTCTCTTCAAAACTTTGTTGAACCTAACTCTTTTTTGAAACTTTCTCCTCCTCTAGTGCCTGTGCCTTCACTCTCCCCTGGTTTTCCTCCTATTTTCCTAATTCTTCTCAGAACCTTTGAGTGTTGCTCTGCTCACCCTTAAATCATTGTATCCTCAGGGCTCTCTGTCCTTGTTCCCTTTACAACTCCACACATTCTCCCTAGGTGCTCTCATCCACTCAAAGTTTTAACTACCTCTGTTATTCTGATGATTCTGATCTTGGTGGCCTCCTGACCCCCAGGGCATCCTTTCCAATCCACCTTGCCCCCAAACAACCAGTGATCTTTCTAAAATGCAAAAAAACCATGCCACTAAGCTGTTAAAAAACAAAATGCCACTTCCCTGATTAAAATCCTTCAATAGTTCCATCCACACCCCACCATGGCTATATCAAATTATTTGCAGTTTCTGGAAAGCATCAAGTTATTCTGTACCTTGTTGGTTTTACACGGGCTACTGTATGAACCTAGAATGTTCTTCTCACAAGTGTCCACAAAGCCTATTCCTCATCCTCTTTCTAGACTGGCTTTATTTATTTATTTATTTTTAAAGATTTTATTTATTTATTTGACAAAGAGAGAGAGTTAGTGAGAGCAGGAACACAAGCGGGGGAGTGGGAGAGGGAGAAGCAGGCTTCCCGCCGAGCAGGGAGCCCGATGTGGGGCTCGATCCCAGCACCCTGGGATCATGACCTGAGCCGAAGGCAGACGCTTAACGACTGAGCCACCCAGGTGCCCCTAGACTGGTTTTAAATATAAATTCTGTTAGCACTCCTTCTCTGACATTTTAGTCTGTCTAGAGAGCCCTCTCATAGACCAGTACTGGACACCGTCATCTCTGGTTTTTGTTTTTAAGTAGGCTCCAATGCAGGGCTTGAACTCACGATCCTGAGATTGAGACCCGAGCTGAGATCAAGAGTCGGCACCTTAACCAACCGAGCCACCCAGGCACACTCCCCCCTCCCCCAACTCTGTGTTTTTAATTATGTTTCCTTTTCTGTTTTCATCCTTAGTCAGAATTCCTTGAGGCTAGAGACTGTCCCTCACATCTCTCCATCACCAACATTTAACATAGAGCATTTATAAAACAAATTATTTAAATGTAATAAAATAAACAGGGAAAGAGCGGGCCCAGGAGGCTTAAAAGTCAAGTGTCTGGTTTCAGGCTCTTTGAAAAGCGGCAACAATCACTGACCAAAGAATGAACTTCACTGACTCGCAGTGTGGTTTGCCTAAGGGACATATCCCTTAAGCACTGCAAATTCCTAAATGTCCCAAACTAAACTTGGGCTTTATCCCTTTTCCAGGAAATCCACTTTACATCAGTGTCTGTGGTCCCTATCCACGTACCATCATCTTTCCAGTCACCCAGGCTTATAATCACAATCGTCTGCGTACTTCCTTTCCCAATATATCAGTCTCTGAGTCCTGATAATTTCAGTGTATTTCTTATCTTTCCCCCCATTACAACTGTCAGACAGGACCTGGACTGGAAAGATGATGGATCTAGGCTGAGGAACCTTCAGTGGTTATGGAGGGGGTGGTTGCCAGGGCCCTATCACTGAGGAGGCCATGCATATATTCTGGTATTCTCCAGCCTCTATGTTCCTTACCGTCAGCTCTAGCTCTTGCATCCTTCTGGGTATGGCTGTTGGCTGGGCTCCCTGGGAGAGCAGGCCCTGGATCCATCAGCTGGGCCAAGGGGCCTTGCCCAGCAGCTCTGAGGCTAGCAGGTGGCATCTCACTGGCCTGGGGGCCCTGACAGACCTGGGTGGACCAGGGCTCTGGGCCAAATAGGTCCATGCCCGGCCCCGAGGGCATGGGCGGTAGGCTGTGGCTACAGCGAGCGCCCTCGTCCAGTGGGCCCACCCTATCTTGCTGGGCTTCTTGGATGGGTGAGAACTCCTGGGAGGAGTCCCCAACGCTCACTCGAAGCGGCGGGGAGCCAGAGCCTGCAGCTTTCTTCCGGCCCTTGGCGAGCTCAGCAAAGGAGGTGACCCGCCGAGGTGGGGAGCCAGACCCAGCGAGGGCTGCAGGACCCTCACTCAGGCGCACTGGGCAGCTCAGCATGCGCTCCAGCGAGCCCAGGCGGACAGGAGGGCTGCGCGCGAGGCTGCGATCACAGCTTCGAGAGCGCTGGCGTCCAGTGCTGAGGTTGGGGGGTGAGGTGTTGGTGTACACTTGCCCCTCGATCACGGTGGGGCCCACAGGCGCCGCTGCTTCCACCGAGGAACCCACCGCTCCTTGTTCCTCTGGCTGGACTTCTGGCCTCTGGAATAGGTAATACTCAGAGGGCTGGCTGGGGCCAGGGTCTGGGCCGGGGCCTGGCGCAGGGCTTATCTTGGTGTGTTCCTCAGAGCAGCTGGTGACGGAAGAGCCAGCTGGGCTTGGGGATGACTGGGAGGACAGGTCACAGGTGACAAGTTTATAGTAATTCTGTGTGGCCACAACAAGACGGGCCTGGCTCTGGAAGCAGGCCGTGAGGTCAGCCACACCTGGGCAGGGCTCACAGTGTGGGCGGTAGGAGTTGCAGTTGGCATCGAGCTCGGGAGATGAGGCATGAGGACAGCCATAGCTCCCTTCCCTGCCTCCGCTGTCGGGGTGGTGGGACTCACAAGACATCTTGGACTCGGCTGGGGAGGGCTGCAGGTCCAGATAGAAGGCGCCGGGGTCTGAGTGGCTGCAGAAGGAAGAGTTGCTGCACGACTGTGGGGCGGCGTTGAGGTTGGCGCGGGAGCTGCCGTGCGCCTTGCTGTAGAGGGTGCTGAAGGTGACCAGCACGCCCTCCGAGCTGTTGCAGGAGGAGTCACTCGCGTAGCCCATGGACTGGTCAGCCGCCTCCGACTGACTGGAGGCGCTACTGCAGCGGCGGTGCTGAGGCCCCGAGCCCGAGCAGCCTGGGTTCCTCGGCGATTCATCCGAACTGAGCTTCCAGTCCTGATCGAAGGAAAAGCCCGACGTATCACTGGCTCCACCCCCACTGCCACTCCCACCGGGTCCCCCACACTCGTCCAGCTCCATGGTCTCCGCTTCCAGGTCTGGCCGGCAGCAGTGGCTAGTGCTGCAGTGCTGGGGATCCAAGGTGGCCCTCGGCTCCTGTTCCTGCCCCTCCACTACTCCAGCTCGACTACGTGTTGCCCCCCACGGCCTGCCCGCCCTAGGGCCAGGTGGTGGCAGCTGGAAAGGGGACAGATGGAAGGTGGGCTGACCGGCCCCGTGCAGGTGGAAGGACTGCTGGGTGGCACCGTCACCAATGCTGTCATCACAGAGGTCACCAAGTCCTGGCTCAGCCACACCCTCCTGCAGCAGGAAAGGATTGTGTCGTTTAGGGGCCCCGGGGCCTCTTCCATCCCGAACCCTACTCTTTGTGCTGTCTGCAGGCCGTGCGGGTCCCCCTGGGGCAGAGTGCAGACTGTTGTACAGCAGCGAGTCGGCTTGTCCCAGGTCTTGATCAGGCTGGGTGGTGCCCAGGTCAGGGGGGCAGAAGGGGTTGGATCTCGTGCTCCCACTACCTCCACTTGTCCCTCCACAGCACTGCCTATCTGGGACTTGGCAGTGCACCAGGGGGATGTGGTGGACGATGAGGGTCTCTCCAGTCAGCTTTGGGGGACTATCCATTCTGGAAATTTCGAACAAGGGCATCAACAGCACCAGACACTGCCCCCGGAGCCCAGTGGGGCAGAACACATTTCATCAGGAGAGCTTGGCACCTGGAGAGAGAGGGAAAGAAAGGGAACCTAATGTCACCTCCCTGGAAGTCAGGGACATGCCCTTCCCCATAGCATTTTCAGAGGGAGGAGAGCCCAAGAGGAGAAACGACTCAGAGTCAAGATGGAGCTTGATAACACAGCCCGACAGGGCCGGGCTACCCTGCCCTACTTTCTGCACGGGTCCAGCTCTTGAGTGCCCCCTTCATTGGCCGTGCATCCACTTGTGATAAAAGGCAAGCTCCTTTTCATGCCACCTACAAAGGTCTGGGGATCTCAAGAACAGCACTTTCTCCTTTTCTTTCAAGGACAAGTTCTTAGCAGTAAACAATGACTAGTCCCAAGTGCAAAAAAAGTATGAATAGTACCTTAGAAAAACCATCTAGGAAGACCGAAAGGGTGCTCGGCACTGAGGAGGACAGGGAGGTGCCTTAGACCCAGCTTTAGCTTGCAAGCTCTCAGATAAGGGGAAAATCATGAAGATGAACTATATCATGGACTCATAGCAATAAGCTATTAATTTTGCAAGAAATCTATTTTTAAATTATTCTGTATTGTTTGCCCCCATGTCACCTCATTTTCTCCTCTGAGCCCCAGAATGCTCATCCCTCTCTGCTGGCGGTGGGCTAATGATCCTCACTCTTCCTACTACTGTCCTGGAGCTGCTGCTTCTTTTTTTTTTTTCTTTTTCTTTTTTCAAGATTTTATTTTTAAGTAATCTCTGCACCCAACATGGGGTTGGAACTCACAACCCCGAGATCAAGAGTCACATGCTCCGACTGAGCCAGCCAGGCGCCCCTGTCCTGGAGCTTCTTGAATACAGAGACCGAGTTGGTCATTAGATTGACTTGGTCATGCCAACCTCTTCCTTCTCACTGAGGGGGTGGGTGTCTATTTCTATCTCTTGTATCACTCAGGCACATAGAAATCCTAGCAAACATGATAGGCCTAATACATTCTTGTCCAGTTCAGGATACAGATCTTCTGAAGTGCCCAAATTCTGTCCATTTTCAGTCCAGAACTTTCACTATGGGGGTCCCCCTTCCCAGTTTTTCCTCCAATAGGCTAAGGTAAAGCTCTCTCCTATTCAAGGTCTCCTGGTCCCAAGCACACAGAGCCTATTCTGAGCTTCTCTGGTCTGCTGGCTGGATTGCGACAGAACGGCTTCCTCAAATTCTAGTCTCCTGTGCTACCAAATTCAAGTCCTAATAGTCCTTGCTTGCTCAGACTCCTCTTATCTAATTTCTGCTAATTCATTCATTTCTCTTCCCTCCCTTTTTATTCCTGTCATTTTCCTTCCACCCACTGTGAATCTAAATTCCTCAATGCCTGAGTTTTCCACCATTTAGTTGAATGCTTAATACCACCAATTTTTAAAAATTTAACTCATTTAGATTACAGGATCACAGCTCTTTCCATGTGGAGTACAGAAAAGATCTAGGCAAGTCACACATGCTCAAGGACATGAACAGGCAATACATAAATGAAAAAATTCAAGTGGCTGATAAATAAGTGTGTGAGGAATTCAGTTTTAAAAATTCTTTTATAAATTAAATTACATCAAAATTAAAAAGCAAGTGTTTATCCTCTCTCCTCCCTTTTCTTTCTGAGAGGAAGACTTCTTTGTTGGACTCCCAACCCTTTGGGAGTTGAATGAGGATAATGAGTCGATACAGAGAAAGGTAGAAACCAGAGAGGCCAAACTGAGCTACAAGGTTTGAGTTCTAGAAGAAAACATGGGAATAAACATTTGTTATCTTGGATTGGGTGATGGTTTCTTAGATATGACACCAAAAGCACAAGTGACAAGTGAGAAAATAGAGAAGGTGGACTTCATAAAAATTCAAAGCCTTCGTGCCTCAAAGGATACCATCAAGAAAAGACAACCCACAAAATGGGAAAAAATATTTGCAAAGAGATTACTGATCAAAATATATGAAGAACTCTTACAACTCGGCGCACCTGGGTGGCTCGGTTGTTAAGCTCGCTGTGTCTCTCTCTCTCTCTCTCTCTGTCAAATAAATAAATAAAATCTTAAAAAAAAAAAAAGAACTCTTACAACTCAACGATAAAAAGACATATAACTCAATTAAAAACTGGGCAAAGAACTTGAATAGACATTTCTCCAGAGAAAACTTACAAATGGCCAATAAACACATGAAAAGATGCTCAACATCATTAGTCATCACAGAAATGAAAACCACACTGAGATACCACTTCATCCCCACCACGATGCCTAAGATAAAAGACAGACAGTAACAAATGTTGGTGAGGATGCGGAGATATTGGAACCCTCAACCTTGCTGGAGGCATGGTAAAATGGTGGAGCCACTTTGGAAAACCAGTCTGACAGTTCCTTAAAATGTTAAACATACAGTTACCATATGACCCAGCAATTCTACTCCTAGGTATATACCCAAGAGAAATGAAAACACATGTCCACACCAAAGCTTGTATATTAATATTCATAGCAGCATTCACAGTAGCCAAAAAAAGTTGGAGCAAGCCACTCTCCATGAACAGATGAATGGATAAACATAATGTCATACAGGGGCACCTGGCTAGCTCAGTTGGTAGAGCATGTGATTCATGATCTCAGGGTCTAAAGTTCAAGCCCCACACTGGGTGTAGAGCTTACTTTATTTTTTAAATTTGGTTTCTCTTTTTTCTTTTCTTTTTTTAAGATTCTATTTTTAAGTAATCGCTTCACCCAAAGTGGGGCTCGAACCAACAACCCTGAGATCAAGAGTTGCGTGCTCCACCAACTAAGCCAGCCAGGTGCGCCAGTGTAGACAGACAGGTGATAGATAAAAAGATAGTTAGATAGACAGATAGACAGCTAAAGCTGCAACAAAAAAACTGATGTTAAAAAAGTAATTTTGATATATATATGCAACAGAATATTATTTAGCAATAACAGGAATCGAGTAGTGATCCATGCTACAATATGAATGAACCTCAAAAAGGTAAGTGAAAGAAGCCAGTCATAAAAGGCTTCTTTGTATGATGTTGTATGATTCCATTTATATGAAATGTCCAGAATAGGCAAATCCACAGAAACAGAAAATAGATTAGTGGTTGCCAGGGACTGGAGGACTGGGGAATGGGGAGTGACTTCTAATGGGTAATGGAGGTTCTTTCTGGGGTGATGAAAATGTTCTGAAATCAGACAGTGGTGATAATTATGAAAGTCTGTGAGTAAAATCAAAACTACAGATTTTTGTGGTATGTGAATTATATCTTAACAAAGCTGTTATTTAAAGCCTTTTTTAAAATAGAAAAAAAAGATTTAAGATTTATGAGAAGAGGAAAGCAGAGGTGAGGAAGGGAATGGGTATTGACTGGTGGAGGGGATTGGGCATTTTCAGAGATAAGCTGAGAAGGAAAAAAGAGAGACAGCTGCCTTAAAGTATGGGATATTGTTGAGAGAAATAAAGAGGATTTTTAGGAAGTTTAGCTATGAAGTACATGAGATAATTTTCCTTTCACTCTTCCCCATCTCTTCTCTTCCTTCACCAAGAAAACTTGGGTTCAAATAAAAATCTACAAGGATAACAGAAAGTTGGAAACAACTTAAAATTCCAGTAATAACAATCAATAAAAAAGTACAGAGCAGAGTATCATTAAAATAATGTGTTAATATGATCACTGACTTGGGAAAATGTTCACAAAATATTAAGTAAAACTGCAGATTACAAACAGCATGTAGAGTATGACACCATTTTTGTAAATAAATATATGTCTGTATGTGTCTTAGTCTGTTCAGGTTGCTATGACAAAACATCTCAGACTACATGTCTTGTAAACAGCAGAAATTTATTTCTCATAGTTCCAGAGGCTGGGAAGTCCAAGATCAAGGTGCCAGAATGGCTGCATTCTGCCCTCTTCCTTGTTCATAGCTGGCACCTTCTAGGTGTGTCCTCACATTGTGTGAGGGACAAGTGATCTCTCTGGAGCCTGTTTTGTAAGAGCACTAACGCCATTCATGAGGGCTTTGTCCTCATGAGCTAATCGCCTCCCAAGGCCCTATCTCTCACTACCACTACCTTTGGGGGTTAGGATTCAACATATGAATTTTGGGGGACACAAATATTCAGACCATAGCAATATGCATGAAAGAAAATTTGAAGGCATATACAACAAAATATTAATAGTGCTTATCTCTGTTGAGTGATTTTGGATTATTTTTAATATTACTCTTTCTGTTTCATCTGTATTTTTAAATTTTTATTTAAATTCAATTCATTAACATATAGTGTATTATTAGTTTCAGAGGTAGAGTTCAGTGATTCATCAGTTGCATACAACACCCAGGGCTCATTACATCACATGCCCTCCTTAATGCCCATCACCCAGTTACCCCATCCCTCTACCCACCTCCCCTCCAGCAACCCTAGTCATCTATATTTTCTAATTTGTATATAATAAATATCTATTATGTACATAATTTAAACAGTTTTGTTTTTTCTCTCTCTCTCTTTCTTTTAGAGATGGGGGGCAGAGGGACAGGGAAAGAGAGAGAGAGAATCTTAAACAGGTTCCACACCCAGAGTGGAGCCTGACACAGGGCTTGATCTCACAACCCTGAGATCATGACGTGAGCTGAAATCGAGTCAGACGCTTAACTGACCAAGCCACCCAGGTGCCCCATTTTGTTTTCTTTAAACAACACAGATACTGTGGGTTCAGGGCTTGGAGAGGCGGCTTCCCCATACATATAGTACTAGGTTTCCCCAAGTCAAGGCTATCATCTGAGGCCTGGACTAAACGGAGCATAGAAAACTGTCTTGTTCACATAGCAGTAATTTTAGGAGTACCTATGGGCTATAGCCATCACTTGATCTTCAGTGAGTAACCCACCCCCCCCCTTACGCACCATTTTCTTTTTTTTTTTTTTTAAAGATTTTATTTATTTATTTGACAGAGAGAGACACAGCGAGAGAGGGAACACAAGCAGGGGGAGCAGAAGAGGGAGAAGCAGGCTCCCTGCCGAGCAGGGAGCCCAATGCGGGGCTTGATCCCAGGACCCTGGGATCATGACCTGAGCCGAAGGCAGATGCTTAACGACTGAGCCACCCAGGCGCCCCTAAAGCACCATTTTCAAGTAGCATTCACAAATAAAATATACACACATAAGAACTTATGATTCGATCCACAAAACTACTACTGAGTCACATACGCTTTGAAATGGAAAAACATAGTGACACAGAGTCTAGAAGGCTGATCCTCTAAATCAGGGATAAAGAATAAATGGAACAGAAGATGATGAAGAACCTTTGGCTGGATGGTACAGACAGTTATATTATAATGTTGTTTATGTATCTGTCCCCCAGACTAGAGTTCATTCCCTGAGGTCAGAAACTGAGATATAGTCAATTCCGTGTCCCTAGAACCTATACATAGTGCTTGGAACATGGTAAGTGCTCCGTTATTTGTGGACTCCTACTTTACCCATGTAAAGACTTATTTGTCTTTTTATTATTGAGTTGTAGGAGTTTTTAAATTTCCTTTGTCAGACATGTCTTGTGAATATTTTCTTTCGGCCTGTGGCTTGCCCATTTGTTTTCTTAATGGTGCTTTTCAATTAATGGAAGTTTTAAATTATATAAAATTGCATTTATCTTTTCTTTTTCTTTTATGGTTAAAGCTTTCTGTGTCCTATCTAAAATATCTTTGCTTATCCCAAGATCATAAAGAAAATTTTCCTTTTTTTCCTGAAAGCTGTATAATTTTAGCTTTTACATTTAGGTTGTGCTGAATCCTATTTTAACTGTAAAGCACTATCCCTGGTGGATTCATTTTATATTTTTGTATCTTAGAGAAGGTCTTATTCCTCCCTGATCTCTACACAACCAAGGGAAATGCATGCCAATAGTTCCTTCACAGACAACTCTAGCTCAGCTAACTAAGGTGAAGTTCTGTAGACATCCTATGAGATTTTGTGCTCATGCCTCTGCTCTGCCCCTGACAAAACTTGCACATTTTTTGCAAAGCATTTTTTAAATATATGTCATCTCCCTGATCCTCACAACAACTCACCTAAGTAGGCAGAGCCACTTTCATTTTAAAAAACAAGGAAATCAACAACCAAAAAAACAAAAGGACTTGTCCAAGATCACTCAGTTAATAAATGACAGATTAAGAATCTTAACTTTTGATCAGTTAGGAATCTTAAGGAATCTTGGAGGAATCTTAAGGAATTAATGCTCCATTAATTGGATGGAATAATTCTTAAGGAATTAATGCTCCATCCCCAATCCAGCATCTTCATCTTAAGGAATCTTAAGGAATCTTAACTTTTGATCAGTTAAGAATGTAATGAGAGTATACTGTACATGTGACTTTATTTCAAACACCACAGAGCACATACCTCTTAGACTTCTTTCTTGGGAGTGACTTGTTCTACAATAATAGAAGTTTAATACTGTGGTCCATGAGCTCTAATAAAATAGAAGAGAAAACAATGGGGTAGAAGAGCTCATTCCAGACTCTGGAATGAGTACCCTGATTAAATGGAGAGACATGGGAGATGAAGATGGGGAAGGAACAGAGAATCCAGAATAGGAAGAAAGTGGAAGAAAGCTCTCAGAAGATGGGCCCTCTAGCTATGATTACTAGGTAGACAGTGGTGGGTTCGGCCAGCACCAAGTTAGGAAGTCTAGCTCTCTACAACCGGATGAGCTTTCCATGAGAGCCCTTTTCCTGGCCCCCGTCACAAATGAGTGTCTCCTGGCCTATCATAACAATACTATTTATTAGTGATCATTCACTGAGCTTTTACATGCCAGGTGATTTACATATGTCATCTCTACTTCCACTATAACTTTTTTAAAGATTTATTTATTTATTTTAGAGTGAGAGAGTGCGGGGGGTGGGGGCAGAGGGAGAGAGAGAATCTCAAGCAGACTCCCCGCAGAGCGTAGAACCCAATGTGGGGCTCAATGACCCTGAGATCACAACCTGAGCAGAAATCAAGAGTCAGATGCTTAGCCGACTGAGCCAGGCAGGTACCCCACCACTATGATCTGTAAAAGGAGGCATAATCATTTCTATTTTACACATGAGAAAACTGAAGCATAGCAAGAGTAAGTAGTTTGCCCACAATTACACAGCTGAGATAGGACACAAACTCAGGTCTGCCCAATTCTGCCCAGTTCTTAATTCTTTCCACTACAACTGCCTCCCAAAGAAAATGAGCCGGGCCACACCCTCTTCCTAAAGTCCCGGCATTTACCCTGCTGCACGGCAGCTGCTTCCTACCTTTCCTGCGTAGGCCCCCACTCTAGCCTTCACTTACATAATTTGTATTTACCCACTTCTCTATTCTCTGAACCTATCGTCCCTTTCATATTACCGCCCCAGTAATATGAATGTTATTAAACACTCTTCAATCCACCGCCTGTCACAGCTCCCGGCCCTCATCTCCCTGCCCCATTCATAGTCCCCAAGGCCCCTTTTCCCTGTTCTGTAGTTCACATTCCTGGATGCTTCCTGGGAACTAACAACCTCCCACAACTTCCCAGTGTATTCCCCAATCACATATTTGCACAATGTGGAACCACTGATTCCTATTAGCATGTTTTTGAATCATCCACCAAGGTGGTCAATGGAAATGGTAATTTAAGGAACTCTATCTGCTCAGCAATAGGGTAACTCTGGGCAGGAAAATGTTCTACACTCCAGAAGAAAGGTTTCCCCTGTTTTCGGTCATCAGCATCTCTCTGCCAGTCATTGAATGCCTTCCCTCTTTTTTTGGCCTTCTGAAGGAGGACAGAGAAGACGGTGGTACTCAGTTGCTAATCTCTAACAATCTGACCTTGACCTGAGGTCCCACAAGGAGCACATCGGTAGGACGGATAACCTTTTTCCTGTCTGAGTCCTCTCTGGAGCAGGAATGAAGGGAGGAGAGGAAGAGGGTGCATTTGGGACCTGCTTATGCTCAGGTCCCTTCCTGTGAGGAATCTAGGTCTGTGTAAGGAGACTGATTATAACAATCAGGTGCCCTCAGCATTACAATGACCACCTCCCCATGCGCCCCCAATAGACTTTGGAGCCTCTTGATCAACATTCTTTCTTATTCCATCCTTACCGAGAGCCTAGTGGCTCCCATGGCACCAGAAGATATGGTATGTGTGTCTATGGGTATGAATGTTTGTGTATGGAGGAAAAAGAATGGGCTGGATGCTTCCCAGCCCCTCCTCTTGAAAGCTGCTTGAATCCCTGCATTTTCTCCATCATAAACTTATAATAGCTTCAGGGGTGTCTCCTCCCATTAAGCCTTTGTTCCTAGATCTGAACCCCTCCACCCTGGCCCACACTATAGCAGCCTCATTAGAAACGCCCAGAAAGGAAGGAGGGGATCTTCTGCTTCTTGACAAGACAGCATTAGCCCAAGCCTCTGCACCACAGCCCAAATATATGCAAGGACGAGCCTGGCTAATGTTTGCTCTCATGCTTGCACTCTCTCTCTCTCTCTCTCTCTCTTTCGGAAAGACAAAGCCAACCCTCAGAAGCCAGGGCCCAAATGTGCTGCTCGGTTATCCTAGCGGCTCTGCCCTGCCCCTCCCCCAGCTCCGCTGAGCCATACCTCTGTTAGGAGCCTTGAGCTGTACCCGGAGGCTTCTGTTCCTTCTGCACTCCAACCACGCTCTACCTTGACAGTTCCAGCCGAGGCACTGTTCCACGGGACCACACGGGGGGAACGGAACCGATTTCCTAAGATCTGATTTCTGCTAATACAATGGCATCGTTGCTAATGCAGGGAGGCTGCGCAATCGCAGCGCCTATGCTCGCCGCCGCCCGCCGCCGGTGCCGGTGCTGGGGCTGCGGTGACGTTGCTGCTCCGGGAAGGGGGAAGGGAGAGGAGCAGGCAGGCCCACAGTACAGCCGCTCAGCCTCCCTCCCTGCCAGGCCCTGGGGGCCCCTTAGCCTAGGGAAGGGGGAGGGGAGAGAAAGGAGTCAGTGCTGGAGACTGAGAACTCTCAAGGCGGCAAAGCAAACGGGGGAGAGAGCTGGGCCTAGCTTCTCCCTGGTCCTCAGGAGTCTCAGGGAAAAAGTCTGGGCAGAGGCTTAGAGCTTCCTTCCTTCCCTTTAGGCCCCTCCTTTTAGGTCTTAGCCAGAAACCTCTCCCTCCTCTCTTCAACCCACTCTGAATGACTCCTTGTTTTCCAGCTTTTTCCTTTCACTAAGATTCCAGACTAGCCTCAGGGTGGAGCAGCCAGCCTGGGAGGGGGTTCCTGAAACCTTGAAGGGAGGCTGCAAGGACCAGTCATCATGCTACCAGCAGGCCGAGTCCTTGTGGATCCCAGCGGGACTCAGCACGAGGCTTTGAGGGTGTGCCTCTTGGGAGAAAAGGGAGACTGGGTCATAGGCAGGCTTCTCTACACAGGGTGGTAGTGAGCCTTAGGACCAGGCTGCCTACAGGCCCCTTCCGAACACAGGGTCCGATTCATTCCCTGGATTTTCAGGGGGCCTGTTGGTGTGGCCGGAATAGAACCTTCTCCTTTCACCTACATTAGCTTTTGGACAAGTGCTGAGTGGGGTCCGGCTGGGCCTATAACGAGGCAGAATCCATTTGGCCAGGCTGAGGGGCCAGGAAGCTCATTTTCCTAGGGAAAGGGAGCAGTCTCCCCTCAGCCAGAGAAAAATCTCAGTTCTACCCATAGCCCTACAGAGCCCTTCACCTCCTCCAAGCTCCCCCTTCCTCAGGCTCTGGGCCAGTTCTGTGGGGATCAGTGAACAGTGGAGAAGCCACAGCCAGAGCCAGCCCGAGAGCCAGCGGCAACACTGTCCGCTTCATGCCACTGCTCCCTGCGGCCGCCCTGGGACGCAGAGCCAGTCGCAAGCTGCGGTTGGCCCCCCGAGTACCAGCCCGGTCTAGGTCTCCTCCCAGTGTGGACCAGTATCTGTATTCCACAGCCAAGCCCTTGGATTTCAGGTCCCTAGAAAGAAGCCAGGGGTCCGCTGGCCAGGACCACAGCAGCCACCACTCAGGATCCAGAAGAGATGTAGTTTCTTTCCCTTATTGCTTCTTCTATTCCCTATGAGACCCGTGAGGCCATCGATGATACACTGGGATGTACAGAGCTGGAGAGAGAACAGAAGCGGGTGAAGACCCCAAAACCTACCTCTAACCTTGATCTGTTTGAGGGCCCATGGCACCTTGAGCCTATAAAGCAGGAAACAGCGAGGAAGAGAAGGAGAGAGGGAGTCTGCTTCCTAAAACGGACCATTAGTGATCCTCACAGGGAGGCTGAAAGCAGCAGACATGGTGTCACTGGACAAGCGCACCTCCTTTTACTGAGCTTCGTTTGACTATGTTTTCGATACTACATTTTTTTTTTTTTTAAACAAATTGAAGGTTTGTGGCAACACTGTGCGGAGCAAGTCTCTGGGTGCCATTTTTCAAACAGCATTTACTCATTTTGTGTCTCTGTGTCATATTTTAGTAATTCTCACAATATTTCAAACTTTCTCATTACTATTATATTTGTTATGGTGACTTGTGATCAGTGATCCTTGATGTAACTATTGTTAATTGTTTTGGGGCACCATGAATCATATCCATATAAGATAGCGAACTTCATAAATGTTGTATGTGTTCTGACTGCTCTACTCACTGGCTGCTCACCTGTCTCTCTCCTTCCCTGTGAGTCCCCCTCTTCCTTGAGACACAACAATATTGAAATTAGGCCAATTAATAACCCTAAAATGGCCTCACAGTGTTCAAATGAAAGGAGGAGTTGAACATCTCTCACTTTAAATTAAAAGCTAGAAATGATTAAGCTAGTGAGGAAGGTGTTTTGAAAGCTGATAGGCCAAAAGCTAGGCCTCTGTGCCAAACACTTATCTAAGTTGTAAATGCAAAAGAAAGTTCTGGAAGGAAATTAAAAGTGCTACTCTGCTAAACACATGAATCATAAGAAAGCACAACAGCCTTATTGCCGATGTGGAGAAAGTTTCAGTGGTGGATAGAAGATCAAACCAGCCACGACATTCCCTTAAGCCAAAGCCTCATCCAGAGCAAGGCCCTAACTCTCTTCAATTCTATGAGGGCTGAGAGAGGCGAGGAAGCTACAGAAGAAAGTTGGAAGCTAGCAGGGGTTGCTTCATGACGTTTAAGGAACGAAGCCGTCTCCGTAACAAAACTGCAAGGTGAAGCAGCAGGTCCTGATGTAGAAGCTGCAGCAAGTTCTCCAGAAGATCCAGCTAAGATCATTCATGAAGGTGGCTCCACTAAACAACGGATTTTCAATGAAGACGAAACAGCCTTCTATTGGAAGAAGATGCCTTCTAGGACCTTCAGAGCTAGAGAGGAGAAGTCAATGCCTGGCTTCAAACTTCAAAGGACAGGCTGACTCTCTTGCTCGGGGCTAATGCAGCTGGTGACTAAGTTGAAACAGTGTTCATGTACTATTCTGAAAATCCTAGGCCCTTAAGAATTCTGCTAAATCTACTCTGCCTGGGCTCTGTAAATGGAACAAAGCCTGGATGACAGCACATCTGTTTACAACATGGTTTGCTGAACATTTAAGCCCACTGTTGAGACCTCCTGCTCAGAAAAGAAGATTCCTTTTGAGAAATATTACCGCTCACTGACAAGGCACCTGGTCACCCAAGAGCTCTGATGGAGATGTACAATGACATGAATGCTGTTTTCAAGCCTGCTAACAAAACATCCACCCTGCAGCCCATGGATTGAGTAGTCATTTCAACTTTCAAGTCTTATTGTTTAAGAAATACATTTCGTCAGGCTACAACTGCCACGGATGGTGATTCCTTTGACGGATCTGGGCAAAGTTAATTGAAAACCTTCTGGAAATCACCATTCCCGATGCCATTAAGAACATTCGTAATTTATGGGAAGAGGTCAAATATCAACATTAACAGGAGTCTGGAAGAAGCTGATTCCAACCCTAATGGATGACTTTGAAGGGTTCAAGACTTCAGTGAAGGAATTAAGTGCAGATGTGATGGAAACAGCAAGGGAACTAGAATTAGAAGTGGAGCCTAAAGATGCGTCTGAATTGCTATAATCTCCGGATAAAACTTTAATGGATGAGCAAAGAAAATGGTTTCTTGAGATGGAATCTACTCCTGGTGAAGATGCCGTGGAGACTGCTGAAATGACAACAAAGAATTTAGAAATTACATAAACTTAGTTAATAAAGCAGCTGCAAAGTTTGAGAGAATTGACTCCAATTTCAAAAGAAGTTCTACTGTGGGTAAAATGCTGTCAGACAGCGTCAATGCTACTGAGAAATTGATTGTGAAAGGAAGAGTCAATTGATGCGGTAAACTTCACTGTTGTCTTATTATTTATTTATTTATTTAATTTATTTTTTAAAAGATTTTATTTATTTGAGAGAGAGAGTGAGAAACAGCATGAGAGGGGAGAGTGTCAGAGGGAGAAGCAGGCCCCCCGCTGAGCCGGGAGCCCAAAGTGGGACTCGATCCCAGGACTCCGGGATCACGACCCGAGCCGAAGGCAGTCGCCCAACCAACTGAGCCACCCAGGTGCCCCTGTTTTTTATTTTTTTTTAAAGATTTTATTTATTTGAGAGAGAGAGAGAGAGAGAGCACATGCATGATTACAAGTGGGGGAGGGGGCAGAGGGACAAGCAGGTTCCCTGCCTGCCAACCAGGGAGCATGATGCGAGGTTTGATCCCAGGACCCTGAGATCACGACCTGAGCCGAAGTCAGATGCTTCACCAACTGAGCCACCCAGATGCCCCTTTTGTTGTCTTATTTTAAGAACTTGCCACAGCCACCCCAACCTTCAGCAACCACCACCCTGATCAGTCAGCAGCCATCAACATCTAGGGCAAGACACTCTACCAGCAAAAAGATTACAACTCATTGAAAGCTCAGATGATGGCTAGCATTTTTAGCAATAAAGTATTTTTTAATTAAGGTATGTACATTTTTTTTGAAGGTATGTACATTTTTAAAGACATAATGCTATTGCACACTTAGCAGACTATAGTATAGTATAAACATAACTTTTATATGTCCTGGGAAACAAAAATATTCATTTGACTTGCTTTTTTGCAATATTCATTTTATTGCGGTGATCTGGAACAGAACCTGCAATATCTCTGAGGTATAGCTGTACTTCCCTCTCCCCTAATAGAGACCTCAAAGTAGGTTGGATAAGCAGCTTTAGGTTAGGACAAAGTCATTCTCCATGACCAAATGCTTGGAGTTCTAGCTTCTTACTGTAAGATTTCTAGGTCCAGGGTCTTGTTCCTGAAATTTCTGTGAGGCTAAGCCATGCATCACACTGGAGAGCCACCACTTAGGAAATGTTTCTAGTTGCCTGTAGAAGGTGGCAGCTTTCAAATTTTTAGTGCTTGGCTTACTTCACCACATCATCACCTACTTTCTACCCACTACTGCCGAAGATCTATAGTGCTTTTGATGAAAGGTCAAATTATTTTCTGGCTAGCAACAAAATACAAATATTGTCATATTATAAACCTCAACTGGCTCCTAATTAGTATTCTCACCTGCAATTTACCTTCCACTACTGCCAGATTCATCTCCTTAAAGTACCATCTTTCTTCAGAATGTCAGTCCTCTTGTCCCTTTTAATGGTTTCCCATTACCCAGAGAATCAAGTCCAAACTCATTTTGGCTTTCAAGGTCCTCCATCTTGGCTATCTATCTACTCTCTCTCTACACAACCTTACTTCCCACACCCTATCATGTAGTCCTTCAAACCTGTTTCATAATCTCATTTCCACTCTGCTGCCCTTGTTCACATTCTCCTACCTGTTACACTTGGCTCTACTCAGAATTATCCAAAATCTACAAGGCTCAGATCAACTCCTCCATCAAGTCTTCACTGGTCACCCCTGAGCCAGAAAAGATCTCTCTGTCTTCTGAACCTGTGGCTGCAGGTTGTTGGTTTTACAGCCAAGAAAAGAATCCCACAAAAACCGGTAGATCGATATGGGATTGCTAATTTCTTATGTTGACAAATAGCATCATTAAAAAAAATAATAATAAAACTTTACGTCAACTATAATCATTGCATAAGAGAAAGCATATCATCGTTATTTTTCTCATTTCATTGTATACTGATGCAAACTTTATCAAAAAGTAGCATCAGTCCATAATTTTGATTAAGTAAATCATTTGCCCTTTGATATGTTTAATGTTCTTTTTTCATATCTACCTTAATGTCTCTTTTAACTGCCAAGTCCAAGTTAAATTCATCTTTGCCCAATACCCAGTGTGTAAGACAGAATCATTTTTATTTTGTGTTTCCCACAAAACCTAGCACAGTGGTTGGGAGATACAGGGTGGTCAGCCAAAGTCCTGTTGAACAAGAGTAGTATAAAAAGAAATGTGCCTTGAGTGTAAATGAGAGTGAATGGTAGACAGATCTGACTCAAAAGGCTTAGAAGAGAAGACCCTTGCTGTTCACCTTGGTGGGGGGAGAAAAAGGTCTATTGAAAGCTTAAAAAAAAAAAAAAGGAATAACTCTTCATAACCTTGAGTTAGGCAATGTATTTTTAGACACAATACCAAAAGTACAAGTGACAAAAGAAAACATAAAGTGGACTTTGTAAGAATTTAAAGCTTTTTTTTTTTTTAATATTTTATTTATTTATTTGACAGAGAGAGAGAGAGACATCGAGAGAGGGAACACAAGCAGGGGCAGAGGGAGAGGGAGAAGCAGGCTTCCCGCTGAGAAGGGAGCCCGACGTGGGGCTTGATCCCAGGACCCTGGGATCATGACCTGAGCCAAAGGCAGACGCTTAACGACTGAGCCACCCAGGCGTCCCAGAATTTAAAGCTTTTGTGCTTCAAAGGACACAATCAAGATAGTGAAAAGACAACCCACAGGATGAGAGAAAATACTTGCAAATCATATTTCTGATAAGGGATTTCTATCCAGAATATATAAAGAACTCTTACAACTCAACAATAAAAAGACTTATAACTCAATTAAAAAATGGGCAAAGGATTTGAATAGATATTTCTCCAAAGAAGACATAAAAATGGTCAATAAACACATTAAAAGAATCCCAACATCATTTGTTATTAGGGAAGTGCAAGCCAAAGCTAAAATGAGATACCACTCCACTCTACTAGAATGGCTAAAATCTAAAAGACAGACAATAACAAGAGTTGATGATGTAGAGAAATCAGAACCCTCATACATCACTGGGAGGATTGTAAAATGGTGTAATCACTTTGGAAAACAGTCTGGAAGTTCCTTAAAATGTTAAATATAGAGTTAACCATATGACCCAGAAATTCTACTCCTAGATATATACCCAAAAGAAATGAAAATATATGTTCACACAGAAGCTTGTATATTAATGTTCACAGCATTATTCATGATAGCCAAAAGGTGGGAACAACCCAAGTGTCTTTCAATGGATGGATAAATAAAATGTGGTCTGTTCATAAAATGGAATATTATTCAACAAAAAAAGGAATGAAGTACTAAAACACATTACAACATAGATGAACCTTGAAAACATTATGCTAAGTGAAAGAAGCCAAATACAAAAGGTCCCATATGGTTTGACTTCATTTATATGAAATGTCCAAAATGTCCAGATTAGGCAAATCTATGGAGACAAAAAGTAGGTTAGTGGTTGCCAGGGACCTGGGGAAGGGGAAAATAGAGAGTGATTGTTAACAGGTATGGGATTTCTTTGTGCGATGATGCAAATGTTCTAAAATTAGATTGTGGTGATGGTTGCTCAACTCTGTGAATATGCTAAAAACAACTAAATTGTATACTTTAACTGATGAAACATGGTACATCCATTATCTCTCAATAAAACTGCTAAAAAGCAGCAGCAGCAGCCCAGTGAACAGTGTTGCTCAGCTCCACAGAGACAGAAGTCTTTGAAGGCTGTGTAACTGGGTGGGGATGGTGGAATTTCAGGTGTGCAGAAAGCAGAGGCATTTCTGGTATCGCTGGCATGTCAACCCAAGGACCTCAGACAATTCCCTTTCTTTTTTTTTTTTTTTCAAACACAAAAGTTCTTAGCAGAATAGACTATGTTAACTTTACTTTCTCCTTAACCATTTCTTAACCACCAGAAGTCACTTGGACTGTCTGAATTTGTTTAATTTTGAACTTAAATTACTTAAATTCTCTGATATTTAGCCATCTTCTCTTATTGAAACCCTCTTCTCCCTTTGGCTTCTATAATACTAACCTCCTGGTACCTCTTCTTACAACATTCTTTCTTCATTGTTTAATAAAAAACACATCAATAATAATACAGTAATAGTAGGGGACTTTAACCCCCCACTCACTGCAATGGACAGATCATCTAAGCAGAAGATCAACAAGGAAACAAGGGCTTTGAATGACACACTGGACCAGATGGACTTCACAGATATATTCAGAGTATTCCATCCTAAAGCAACAGAATACACATTCTTCTCGAGTGCACATGGAACACTCTCCAGAATAGATCACATACTGGGTGACAAATCAGGTCTCAACCGGTACCAAAAGACGGATCATTCCCTGCACATTTTCAGACCAAAATGCTTTGAAACTGGAACTCAATCAATTTGGAAAGATCTCAAATACATTGAGGTTAAAGAGCATCCTACTAAAGAACGAATTGGTCAACCAGGTAATTAAAGAAGAATTTTATTTTATTTTAAATTTTTTTAAAAGATTTTTCATTTATCTTTGACAGAAAGAGAGTATACAAGCAGAGGAAGCAGCAGGCAGAGGGAGAGGGAGAAGCAGGCTCCCTGCCGAGCAGGGAGCCCGATGTGGGGCTTGATCCCAGGACTCTGGGATCATGACCTGGGCGGAAGGCAGACGCTTAACCGTCTGAGCCACCCAGGCGCCCCAAGGAAGAATTTTAAAAATTCATGGAAACAAGTGAAAATGAAAACACAACTGTTCAAAACCTTTGGGATGCAGCAAAGGCAGTCCTAAGAGGGAAGTATACAGCAATACAAGCCTTTCTCAAGAAACAAGAAAGGTCTCAAGTACACAACCTAACCTTATACCTAAAGGAGCTGGAGAAACAACAGCAAATAAAGCCTAATCCAGCAGGAGAAGAGAATTAATAAAGATTAGAGCAGAAATCAATGAACTAGAAACCAAAAGAACAGTAGAACAGATCAACACAACTAGGAGCTGGCTCTTTGAAAGAAGAAATAAGGTTGATAAACCCTTGGCCAGACTTATCAAAAAGAAAAGAAAAAGGACCCAAATAAATAAAATCATGAATGAAAGAGGAGAGATCACAACCAACACTGAAGAAATACAAACAATTATAAGAACATATTATGAGCAACTATATGCCAAAAAATTAGGCAATCTGGAAGAAATGGATGCATTCCTAGAGACATATAAACTACCAAAACTGAAACAGGAGGAAGTAGAAAAGCTGAACAGAACCATAACCAGCGAAGAAATTGAATCTAATCAAAAATCTCCCAAAAGACAAGAGTCCAGGGCCAGATGGCTTCACAGGGAATTCTACCAAATATTTGAAGAGGAATTAATACCTATTCTGAAACTGTTCCAGAAAATAAAAATGGAAAGAAAACTTCCAAACTCATTCTATGAGGCCAGCATTATCTTGATCCCAAAACCAGACAAAGACCCCACTAAAAAGGAGAATTACAGACCAATATCCCTGATAAACACGGATGCAAAAATTCTTACCAAGATACTAGCTAATAGGATCCAACTGTACATTAAAAGGATTATTCACCATGACCAAGTGGGATTTATTCCTGGGCCTGCAGGAATGGTTCAACATTTACAAATCAATCAATGTGATATACACATTAATAAAAGAAAGGACAAGAACCGTATGATCCTCTCAATAAATGCAGAAAAGGCATTTGACAAAATACGGCATCCTTTCTTGATAAAAACTCTCCATTAGGGCGCCTGGGTAGCTCAGATGGTTAAGCATCTGCCTTCGGCTCAGGTCATGATCCCAGGGTCCTGGGATCGAGTCCCGCATTGGGCTCCCTGCTCCTTGGGAGCCTGCTTCTCCCTCTGCCTCTCTCTCTCTCTCTCTCTGTCTCTCATGAATAAATAAAAATTTAAAAAAAAAGTAAAAAAACAAAACCTCTCCATTGTGCAGGAATAGAGGGAACATACCTCATTTTCATAAAAGCCATATACGAAAGACCCACACCAAATATCATCCTCAATTGGGAAAAACAGAGCTTTCCCCCCAAGATCAGGAACATGACAGGGATGTCCACTCTCCCCACTGTATTTCAACAAGTACTGGAAATCATAGCCTCAGCAATCAGACAACCAAAAGAAATAAAAGGCATCCAAATCGGCAAAGAAGAGGTCAAATTTTCACACTTTGCAGACGACATGATATTCTATGTAGAAAACCCAAAAGACGCCACCAAAAATTTGCTAGAACTGATACAGGAATTTGGCAAAGTCACAGGATATAAAATCAATGCACAGAAGTCAGCTGCATTTCTATATGCTAACGAGACAGAAGAAAGAGAAATCAAGGAATTGACCCCATTTACAATTGCACCAAAAACCATAAGATACCTAGGAATAAACCTAATCAAAGAGGTAAAGGATTTGTACTCTGAAAACTATAGAACACCTAGGAAAGAAATTGAGGAAGACACAAAGAAATGGGAAAACTCATAAATAGGAAGAACAAATATTGTTAAAATGTCTATGCTATCCAAAGCAATCTGTCTATGCTATCCAAAGCAATCTATACATTTAGTGCAATCCCTATCAAAATATCATCAGCATTTTTCACAGAGCTGGAACAAACAATCCTAAAATTTGTTTGGAACCAGAAAAGATCCCGAATAGCCAAAGGAATGTTGAAAAAAGAAAACCAAAGCTGGAGGCATCACAATTCCAGACATCAAGGTCTATTACAAAGCTGTCATCATCAAGACAGTATGGTACTGGCACAAAAACAGGCACATAGATCAATGGAACAGAATAGAGAGCCCAGAAATGGACCCTCAACTCTATGGTCAACTAATCTTCGACAAAGCAGGAAAGACTATCCAATGGAAAAAAGTCTCTTCAACTTTTTGAAGTCGTTAAATGGTGTTGGGAAAATTGGACAGCCACATGCAGAAGAATGAAACTGGACCATTTCCTTACACCATACACAAAAACAGACTCAAAATGAATGAAAGACCTAATTGTGAGACAGGAAACCATCAAAATCCTAGAGGAGAACACAGACAGCAACCTCTGTGACCTCGGCTGCAGCAACTTCTTGCTAGACAGGTCTCCAAAGGCAAGGGAAGCAAGGGCAAAAATGAACTACTAGGATTTCATCAAGATAAAAAGCTTTTGCACGGCAAAGGTAACAGTCGGCAAAACTGAAAGACAACCGACAGAATGGGAGAAGATATTGGCAAATGACATATCAGATGAAGGGCTAGTATCCAAAATCTATAAAGAACTTATCAAACTCAACACTCAAAGAATAAATAATCCAATCAAGAAATGGGCAGAAGACATGAACAGACATTTTTCCAAAGAAGACATACAAATGGCCAACAGACACATGAAAAAACGCTCAACATCAGTTGGCATTAGGGAAATACAAATCAAAACCACAATGAGATATCACCTCACACCAGTCAGAATGGCTAAAATTAACAAGTCAGGAAATGACAGATGCTGGCAAGGACGCAGTGAAAGGGGAACCCCCTTACACTACTGGTGGGAATGCAAGCTGGTGCAGCCACTCTGGAAAACAGTATGGAGGTTCCTCAAAAAGTTGAAAATAGGGGCGCCTGGGTGGCTCAGTTGTTAAGCGTCTGCCTTCAGCTCAGGTCATGATCCCAGGGTCCTGGGATCAAGCCCCGCATCGGGCTCCCTGCTCGGCAGGAAGCCTGCTTCTCCCTCTCCCACTCCCCCTGCTTGTGTTCCCTCTCTCACTGTGTCTCCCTCTGTCAAATAAATAAAATCTTACAAAAAAAAAAAGTTGAAACTTGAGAAGTGTTTGGCCCTTCCCATTATGCTAATTTCCAAATCTTATATTCTTCCAAAACTTCCAGAATCAAATCTCTAATAGCCTACTATACACTTCTTACCATTACCCCCAAACCCCAAACATTCTTCCAAAACTTCCAGAATCAAATCCCTAATAGCCTACTATACACTTCTTACCATTACCCCAAATTCAACATACCTAAAGTCAAACTGATTTTTCTATTTTAAATCAGCTTTCTTTAGACTATCAGTAACACAAGCTTGAAAATACCAAGAGTCATCTGGACTCTCTCTTTACATTCAGACAATCACCAAGTCATGCCGAGTCTTTTTTCCAGTGTTTTAGGCATGGATCTAATAATTTATTGTACTTTTACTATATTCCAACTATTATGCTAAGCACTTACTTACATCATCTCATTTAATCTATATAACCACTTTCTAAACTAAGTATTATTATCTCTATTTCATGGATGAGAACTGAGGTTCAGGGATGTTAAATCATCTTCCTAAGGTAACACAGTCAGTAAATATCTGATCTGAGATTCAGATACAGATCTGTCTGATTCCAAAGTCAGTGTTCTTAACCACTCATTATATTGCCTCTCAAGTTCCCACCCCTACTCCTATTGTTCTAATTCAGAGCTGCACTATTCTCTCCTCTGAATTATTATATAGTCTTTCTACTATTTTTATGGCTTTCATTCTGGCTCTTTCGTCTCAGCTATCCTATATGATGACACAAGATCAATCTCCTCAAAGCACTGCCTTCAATATGTCACCTTATTACTAAAAAGAGTCTTCAATGGCTCCCTACTGCCTACAGGATAATCCAAATTCCTTGATGTGACATTCAAAGTTCCTTCCTACTTATCCAACCATGTTCCATCACATGCCAAATTTATTCAGAATTCTGAGTTTTGGCTCACTCCCCTGGGAAGATATCTGGAATGCCCTCTTCCTATTTCCCTTGCTTTTTTTTAAGGACCTAGCTCAAATTCTAACATGTCTAGAAGCTTTTCTTAAACATGGAAATTTTCTTCTGAACTTCTTCAACACCAATTGTCTGCACAACTCATTTGGTACCAAACATTGGCCAGTTTATTTTGTTATTTATCTCTTGATGACAGCACACTTTTGCAGTGTGGGGCTGTGTCTTATATGTTGATAAATAATTGTTAGCACAAAGCCTTGGAACTTAGTAGGGCACCACTGATGTTTATTTGATGAAGCTACTGGATCGCCAGCCCAGCAGGCTAGCTGGACCCAAGCTCTTTGGGGGAGCTTAGCTTAGCCTGACAACAGCACATCTGACGAGGAGGAGGAGAGGAAGGAAGGAAGGAAGATGAAAACCAAAAGGCTGAGCCTTAGTTAAAAAAAAATCCTCAATGCCAAGATCTTAAACTCTTAACCCGTCATTTCTCTCCATTTTCATACTGAGGATGGAAAGATGACTAAGCAGCTGTGTCTTTAGTCAGCACTTTCCTACCGTTTATTCCCAGTCATGATCCTAGAACATACATTGCAAAGTGACAGGCTGACAGTCACATCTTGTGTGTCAACAGGTTTTATGTGGCTTGCACAGTAAAAATGCCACCATAAACATTTTGGAGATATATCTATATCTATATTTATCTATATAGATATAGATATAGATATAGATATAGATATAGATATAGATATAATAAAATAATCATCTGGATTTCCAGTTTATCTTGCTTGAAGAATCAGAATTGACCATACCAGGCTCTCGTTTCTAGATGGTAACAAATGGCTGGAGTTGAGAAGTGGCTGCCTTCATGAGATAGGCATGTGCCCTTCAGGTTGACACGTTCCCACCACTCCTTATGATCTTTTGCAGCTTCACTGGTTCACTTTATTCATTTCCATTATTTTCCAGGATCCTATAAAGCATTTGAGTTTGCAACCCTTGCCCAGAATAAGTTACGCTTTTTCTCAATATCCTCAACCCCTGATTTACCTTACATTTCTACAATGATGTTCACTGCAGTATTACTTGCAATAGCAAAAAATTAAAAATATCCTAAATGTCCAATAGAATAGGATATTTATGAGGGCTGGTATAGAAAAGGTTTAAAAGCTAATAAAAAAAAAAGTAGGCTATCAAAATGTACAGAGAGACTGCTTCTTCCTGAATATGGTGAACAAGATATTAAGGAAGTCCTTTCTACTGCAAAAAAACTAGATCCTGTAGAACATATATCTTTTAAAGCATCTCAGGGCTCAAGGTAAATAGGACAAATCTCCAAGGCTACTCCCCCATCCCAAAAAAGGGGAAACATCATGAGCTGTGGAGTAAGCAACGAGGGCCAGGGTTCCTTGTGGGCCAATTCCCCAAACATTCTAATTGTGGTCAGAATGACAAGCCTTGGATGACTAAAAGGTGGGGAGTTAAACCTGAGACTCCCACGTTAAGCTGACACTCTTGAAGTATGTTCAAGTGATCCAGGGCTGGTGGTTCCCCTCCAACTTTTGGGGAGAAGCAGATACAAATTTTCATTGGAGGAAACTACCCCAGCTTAAGTAGATAGGATTCTCAAAATTAAAGAACAAACAAAAGTAATTTATATCAAGGATCACAAATACATGTGAAGCAAGACACCATGAATGAATAACAGAGAAAACAAATAACAGATTTAAACTGCAAGCACTTCAGGTATTAAAAATGTCAGATACAGAATATAAGCTATGTGTGTATGTGTGAAATGTTTTAAATAAAGGATAAAATCTCAAAGATAATCAAATAGCAAGACATTATTAGAGAGATCTAGGGGTGGTAAAAATAAAACGTAAATGAATATAACTACTGGCTACTAAGCATTCCTATTCCTGGACCAGGCTGTTTTATGGAAGGTCACGAGGTGAAAAAAAGAACGTGAAGGCTAAAGGGAGATACGTTATACCCCCAGCGAGAGATGTGAACAGTGGCCTACTCAAAACAGTGTGTGAAAGTGCTCTATAAACTGTAAGTGTTTTATAGAAATGTAAAGCATTGCTATTGCTCTTTAAAAATGCTAGTATCTGGGGGGCCTGGGTGGCTCAGTTAAGTGTCTGCCTTCGGCTCAGGTCATGATCCCAGGGTCTTGGGATGGAGCCCCATGTCTGGCTCCCTGCTCAGCAAAGAGCCTGCTTCTCCCTGTCCCTCTACCCCCCACGCCCGCCCCCTGCCCCTGCTCCTTCTCTCTCTCTCTCTCTCAATAAATAAAATCTTTAAAAAATTTTTTTTTAAATGCTAACATCCAGGATGCCTGGGTGGCTCAGTCGGTTGGGCGACTGCCTGCGGCTCAGGTCATGATCCTGGGGTCGAGTCCCGCATCGGGCTCCTTGCTCAGTGGGGAGCCTGCTTCTCCCTCTCCCTCTGCCTGCCGCTCCCCCAGCTTGTGCTTGCTCTCTCTGACAAATAAATAAATAAAATCCTTAAAAAAAAATGCTAACATCCATTGATGAGTTTTGTCTGAATCAGCTATTATTCTTTCTACATTTATTAGTTGGCATTCTAATACAAGAAATATTTCTTTTCTTTCCTTCTTCTTTCCTTTTCCCTCCCTCCCTCACTTCCTTCAGTATCAGTATAGAATCTTGGGCTTATCTTTTCAATTGAATGGGTCATAACCTGTTGCTGGTATTGATTTTGATGCTCAGATTGTCTCATATCTGGCATTATTTGGCTTGTTTTCATTGTGAAGACCTTTATTGCTGTGTATAAACTTTTTAAAATTAACTATTTATTTTGGAATAATTTTCAATTTTAGAAAAATAACTATTTATTTTATTTTTATTTTTTTAAGTAGGCTCCAGGCCCGGCATGGAGTCCAATGCGGGGCTTCAACTCACAACCCTGAGATCAAGACCTGAGCCGAAATCAAGAGTCGTACACTTAACTGACTGAGCCACCCAGGTGCCCCCAAAATTAACTATTTATTTTGAAATAATTTTTTTTAAAGATTTTATTTATTTATTTGATAGAGAGAGACACAGCAAGAGAGGGAACACAAGCAGGGGGAGTGGGAGAGGGAGAAGCAGGCTTCCCGCAGAGCAGGGAGCTCGATGTGGGACTCGATCCCAGGACCCCGGGACCACGACCCGAGCCGAAGGCAGACGCTTAACAACTGAGCCACCCAGGCATCCCTAATTTTTGAACTATCAAAGATTGTTCAGAGAGTTCCTGTATGTCCTTCAACCAGTTCCCTGTTACCATTTTACATAATCCTCATTTATTAAAACAAAGAAATTAACATTGAACACATTACTATTAACTAAACTTGCAAACTATTTGGATTTTGCCAGTCTTCCCACTAAATGTCCCTTTTCTATTATTTGGTTTTTAAAAAAAACTAAATGTATATATAGCTTTCATTAAAACATATGTTAATTAAAAACAAAATAAAGCCAAAAAAAAAAAAAAAAAACCCAAAAGATATTCAGATGTATACTGGCGGCTGCAGATAAACAGCTTGGATGTTGTTTTAAGTGTACCTCAGTGAAGAAAAAGATCTGCACTTTCCACAGTCAAGACACTGAATAGCTTTGGAAACTATCTAGGCAGGTAATTTTTAGTGAAAGCAAGCAGTATTTAAGAATAGATAAGACTATGTGATCTCAGTAGACCTCTGCCCCCGTCTTTCCCAATAATTACCCTGCCTACCTCAGGACACTCTTCTTTGGAAATCAACAGGAAGTACTTTTGCTTGTGACCTAGTCAGATATCCTCTACACCAGCAACAACCCTATGTTAGGTAATACCTTTGTCCATGTTTTCACCGCAAACTGCACGACTGATTCCAGTAGGAAAGGTCAGAAGTGGTCAAGTCATAACAAATCAAATAAACTGATGACATACTATACAGTAGTCCCCCTTCATCTGCAGCGGATATGTTCTAGGACCCCTAGTGAATGCCTGAAACCACGGATAGCACCGACCCCTATATATACCATGCTTTTTTCCTATCATACATACCTATGGTAGTCTAATTTATAAATTAGGCATAGCAAGAGATTAACAATAACTGATAATAAAATTTTAATAATATACTATAATAAAAGTTATGTGAATATGGTCTCTCTCGGTACGTCTTATTGTACTGCACTTACCCTTCTTGTATTGACGTAAGATGGTAAAATGCCTCTGTGATAAGATGGAATGAGATGAAAGACATAGGCACTGTGATGGGAGCACTAAGCTACTGACCCTTTGATAATTGTCAGGAGGAGGATCATCTGCTTGGAGGAGGATCATCTGTTTCCAGAAGGACCATGGTTGAACGTGCATGGGTTAACTGAAACTGTGGAAAGTAAAACTATGGATGACTACTGTATACTTCTCCCTGATCTAGAAGCACCCCAAGGCCATTAATTAATATCACCTCAGGAGTTAGTCAGTCAAGCAAGCAAGCAATAATCAAACCACAAGCATCCTTCTGTGTATAAAGCACTATGCTGGATGTTCATGGGTTAAGAGCCTGACTTGAGGGGCTCATAATTTTGTTAAAATCATTGCCAACATACCTCTGCAGAGGGCTAAGGCAGCAAGAAAGACATTTCAGGATGTGGGACAAGGGTTAGAGCAGTGGTTTCAAGCTTTTTCGGCCCTCATACATAAAACAGAGCTACTCTGGTTAAAGCAGGGAGGCCTAAAGCCTACACACTCCAAATCTCTCTCTCCACTGTGGGGGTCCCCAAAGGCCCTTCCAGGGGACCTTAGGGCTTAGAGGGAGAAATTCTAAAAACCTCTAGGCAAAGGCAAAGGCAAGACTGACCAACATGCTTTGTTGGGTCAGGAAAATGGAATGTGAAACAAATGATTAACTGATAGAAATCATCTCTTCTTTCTTCATGGCTCCAAATCAGATAGGCCTGGAGAATAATGTGGGGTAGCTGCATTCGTAGCAGACTTACTTCTGAGTACAGAAATGAACTTCTAGGGGTGACTGGGTGGCTTGGTCATTAAGCATCTGCCTTCGGCTCAGGTCATGATCCCGGGGTCCTGGGATCGAGCCCCGCCTCGGGCTCCCTGCTCTGCAGGAAGCCTGCTTCTCCCTCTCCCACTCCCCCTGCTGTGTTCTCTCTCTCGCTGTGTCTCTGTCTGTCAAATAAATAAAATCTTTAATTAAAAAAAAAAAAAATGAACTTCTACATTAATTCAGGAAAATCAGTTTTGTATAACTACCCTCTATGCCTGCCACGGTTCTATGTCTTTATAGGCCATGAGATTTGATGGAGACTCTGAATCTCCTGCAAGATAAGTACTTCTCTTTGAAATATGTGAGACATGCTGAAAGAATTCAGAGATTTAAGAATTGGTGGTGATAGTAATTCCTGTGGGTGCTGCACTGAGTTACAAGGAAAGAATAAACAGGCTGCTGGAGGCCTGAGAGCACCAGCCTATGGCATCAGGAGACTGATTCCACAAATGAAATAGCCGCCGCTGCCCAGAGCTCCTGTCTTTCCCCCTGGTTACATGTAGCTGCTCCTAGCTGAGGAGGCCACTGTTCTGAACTGGTATTATGTTATTCTGGACTCCAAACGAGGCCAGCCAGCATGCTGGGAGTGTGCTGGAAGAGGCCTGTAGGGTTGTCCCAGACACACCCAGCTGCTTCCTTATCAGGACTCCCTAATATAGAATCCTCTTTCGAAGCACAGGGCTTGTTTTGCTTTCAGCTTCTCAAATTATGTTACAGAAATGTTCAGCTCCAAGTCCACTCCCTAAAGTCGAATACAAACACTGTAGAAGAGGCCTGGCTCTGAAGTAGAATAGGCTCTTTCCTAGGACCACCTGGATCTATGGGTAGATCTTCTTTTCCCCAAGTCTATTTCCTCCCTTATGGACTGGAAATATGCAGGCACCTTTAATGTAATCAAAATCACTGGTAGAACATCCAGAGCCCCAGGGCGTTTGTAGGCCCCAAGCCTTTTACCTCTCAGGTTCAGCTGTGTCTGAAGCTCCCAAGGCCCCAGTTCAATGAATGGAGACTGCAGCATGGAAATTACAGACAGGAAAAGAATAAGCTAGAAGCCACTGACCCTTACTGAGCTGTAAAGGGTTGCTTTCCTTTATTCCATCAAAATCTGGTAATAATAAACCTAGCTTTGTCCCAGGGTCTCTCTTTGCTCAAAAGAGGTTATACCTAGAAAAAAAAAAAATTCTTCTCTTCTACTCATCTAGCCAGCAAGTGTATACCTTTCTCCAGTAGGTCAGCTATTTGATTCCTTCCTTAGCTCAACTCATAGCACCTGTTTAGAGGCAGAAGGCCGAATCACATGACCTCTTAAGGTCCCTTTCAGATCTAATTACAAACTAAGCCAAATTAAAACTTCAGGCCCAAGGAGAACCATGAGAGACGATGGACTCTGAAAAACAAACTGAGGGTTCTAGAGGGGAGGGGGGTGGGAGGATGGGCTGGCCTGGTGATGGGTATTGAGGAGGGCACGTTCTGCATGGAGCACTGGGTGTTATGCACAAACAATGAATCATGGAACACTATATCTAAAACTAATGATGTAATGTATGGGGATTAACATAATAAAAAAATTTAAAAATAAATAAATAAATAAAACTTCAGGCCCAAGGAAAGGTTCCTTTGCAGGGTGCTAATTAACGTCCTTCTGCCCACTCTCTTGCCTTTCAACAAAAATCACAGACACACTCACACACCTATACCTCCAGGCGCCTGGTTTTACACTGCTACAGTTTGAAGTCTCTAGAGATTGAGAATTTGCTATAAATCCTATCTATCCCTTTTGAGGAGGTAGGTTAGGGAGAGAGAAGACTATAGAGAATTAGGAAAGATTTAGTTCGTACCTTGACAGACCGAGTTCTTCAACAGAGGGAATGAGGATGAAGATGGAGAGATTAAGCCTTCCAGTGCTGGGTGTAGATGAGCCGTAAGCTCCTGGTGGAGCAAACCCCCAAATCCAGGCACAGCGTGCCAGAGATGGATAGTTAGAGGCCCAGCTCGGGGTGCACTGCTAGGACGACAGCTCTCAAGTGTGTATTTGCAGGAGCAAGTTAGCTGGGACAAAAAAGGCCTAATGTGGTCAACCCCTTGTTTTTTTTCGGCCGTTCCTTTTGGCTCCTGGGCTCCAGGAAGCAAGGCCAGAGTGCTCTCTGCTTCCCCTCCCCCAAGGCAGTGGACTGAGGCACGCAGGCTGGTAAGCTGCTGTTCTACCAGTCTTTCAAAAGCTGTAAATAAAAGGCCACAAGTGCACGGTGGACTATGAGAAGAATCTAGATTGAATTACACAAGCCAGTTGTGGAGACAGGGTGGGGGAGATAAGAGAAAGAAGAAAAAGAAGTCTAGCTGCCCTTCAAGGAACGACTATCCTCCAAGCACACTCCTCACTCAGCATGACCGCTAGAAGCCATCAAAGCCTTGCTCCCTTGGGGAACTAGGTTCCAGTCTGGCCTTTTTCTTAGCTAAGGGGTCCTAGTCCCTGAGAATTCTCTGTCAGTCAAAGCCTTTTCCCAGAGGTGACTTATCTTCTGAGAGACTTTAGAAAATAGTCTCTGAGTCCAGCTCACCATGCTTGGTGAGATCACTGGGACTGCCTCACTAGCAGGTGGCAGCAAAGACCACTTCTGTCCATCAGATACTATATTTGCTTTAGTTATAAGACTAAAAGGAGAGTAGTTGATGTATACTTAGATTTTAAAAGCAGGTGGCTAGGGTCTGGCCTGAGTCCTGAGTACTCAGGAACCTAGGTTCTCTAATGATTCAGAGCATGGATTTTGGTGCTGACAGGTGTGGATTCAAGTGTGACACCCTAGCTGCTCGCTATGGACTTTAGGAAGTTATTCAACTTCACCAAACTTCAGCTTCCTCATTTGTAAAACTGTCATGTCTTCCTTCAAAGGCTTGAGGTAGAATTAAATAAGTATATATTTTAAAAGATTTTATTTATTTATTTGACACAGAGAGAGTGACAGCAAGATATTGCATGTAAAGTGCCTCACACAAGATAAACGCTCAGTCACGGTCACTATTATTATTATATTTTTGGCAGATGACCATTGGATTTCCTCTCTTCTTTCCCAATTTCCCAGAAAACCTAAAGGCTCCAGGTCCAGGGAACTGGTAGGTAAAACCTCTTAAAAAGATCCAAAAGAAATGGAAAGAGTCATGTTTCTTTTTCCCTCTCCTGTACTAGGACCGAATCAGTCAGCCGGTGCCGATTATACTCTGGACTGGCAGGCTGGCCCTGGGAGCCTAAGACTCTCCTAAACCAAGGATACTAATCCATCTCTAGTGTTACCTGTTGTGGGGCATGCTCCCAGACTGATGGTGCTTCTCCAGGGGCCCCAGTTCAGATCCCAGTAGATGTAGGAAAGAAACAGGCTGATCCCAAGCTGGCAGGATAGGTCTGTCCAGGCTGTTGTCTGCCCATCACAGCTGCCTATGAGGCCTACGGGTTAATAATAGCAACTCTGATGCCAGTGGATGAAGACAGCACTGTAGGAGGTGTTTATTTTTACACTCTGGCGTCAGTATCGAGTTCTACTGGTTACTGCCCAAATCTAGGACAGCTTCCTGATGTAAGATTGGCCTCAGGCTTCTCTAGGATGCTAAGCTGGATTCTGAGGGAAGTGAGCCTTGTTGAAAACAGTTCAGAATTCAGAGACAGGGAAGGGAAAAGGAAACAAACAGAGCTGTCACATGTCCAGCTGTCTGGTCCTAAATCTCTGCGACCAGGAGGACTTCAATTGAGAACTGTTCTTTATAGCGTTCTCCAGAGCTAGGTGGGCCCCATACAAGAGACCTAGTACCCTGTTTTGGAAGGGTGTACACATATACACACGATACAAACTAGCTGCACTGAAACGATCTGAGTAAAATCAAGAAAAGACTGGGACTCAACTAACCAGAAGCTCAGCCTTATCAGTCACAAGTCCCAGATAGTGCTAACATTATAAGAAAAAGATATCTGAAACAAAGAATGCTTAGGCTGGTCCTTAATTGAGTTGCTTAGAGTTTTTAGCAGGTAGATCAAATCCCTTGAAAATTTATTTGTCCAGAGCTCTTCCTAGACGGCACAACAGGAGAGAAACACCAAGAAACCAGCCCTCATCTTTCTGGCCTGGAGTCAGGGCCCAGAACATCTTTCCATCTTTATCCCTCAAGGCCTACATTTGGAGTCCCAGGGACCTTGCACTTTGACTACAGTTTCTGGAACTCTGGCTATCCCACTCGTCTCCCTGAAAGGCAGCTTCTAACAGATTTCATCTTTTTTTTTTTTTTTTTAAAGATTTTATTTATTTATTTGAGAGAGAGAGAACGAGAGACAGAGAGCATGAGAGGGAGGAGGGTCAGAGGGAGAAGCAGACCCCCTGCTGAGCAGGGAGCCTGATGTGGGACTCGATCCCGGGACTCCAGGATCATGACCTGAGCCGAAGGCAGTCGCTTAACCGACTGAGCCACCCAGGCGCCCTAACAGATTTCATCTTGCCCTATTAGGCAGACAGGGATGCGAGAAGGTTGACAGCTGGACAGCTGATGTAAATAACCTACTAAGGGGCCATGTGCACAGCAGACTGCTGTGGAATGATAAAAATGTACCACACATCAGGTAGGAATGCTGAAGTGCAAAGAAAGCAGCCAAGCAGCTAAGTGCACAGTAACAGTGACTCTGGCATCTTCTTGCCTGTGGCTGACTCCTAATCATCATCAGTGACACAACATATCATTATCTTCAGGAGCCAAGGTGCTGGCAAGAAGGTAGGCTGGTGAGCCACTCATTCAATACATTTTTTTCTGTCATTCAAGGCTTATCTACCTGGTCATCAGAACAACAATGCAGCCTCAGAAACAACCAGATTTGATCACTAGAGATATGGGGTTTGATCTCAATCCATCTAGAAGCTACCCATGCCTAGGATAGTGGCAGGATGCCCAAGGGACAGGAACACTGCTTTCATTCTTGGCTCTTTCTGACTTGCTGGGTCGTCTGGGGGCAGGGCTCCTGTCCTCTCACAGGTAAAGGAGCTAACTGTACCCGGCTTCTGGTGCTGTAGCAAGGACAAATACTCAAAAAATTAAAATAATAAGTAGCAACAAATGTAAATGCCGTAAATTTTTGGACCAAAGTATTTTTTTTTTTTTTTTTAAAGATTTTATTTTATTTATTTGACACAGAGAGAGAGAGACAGCGAGAGAGGGAACACAAGCAGGCGGAGTGGGAGAGGGAGAAGCAGGCTCCTGGCAGAGCAGGGAGCCCGATGCGGGGCTCGATCCCAGGACCCTGGGATCATGACCTGAGCCGAAGGCAGACACTTAACGACTGAGCCACCCAGGCGCCCCCAAAGTATTTTTTTTTTTAAGATTTTATTTATTTATTTGACAGAGAGTGAGAGAGCACAAGCAGGGGGAGCAGCAGAGGGAGAGGGAGAAGCAGGCTCCCCGCCGAGCAAGGAGCCCAATGTGGGGCTCGATCCCAGGACCCTGGGATCATGACCTGAGCCGAAGGCAGATGCCTAACCGACTGAGCCACCCAGGCGCCCCAAGGACCAAAGTATTTTAGAAATATAAGTGTCATTCATGCATATAGGGGAGCCCTGGCCTTTCAGGTTTTCCTTCTTCTAGGTCATGGCAGCCATGTTGGGAAGTGCAGTTCCTTTCCTCAGGCCTTCTGGTTTGAGGAACAGTTGAAATAGGAATCTGCTTACCTAGACATAAGGTATTAATTTCCACTAATGTGTAATAGAGAAAGTAAAAACATGCAAGCAGAAACATCACTCACCCACTTGCTCCATCTACAAATCTAATTCTCCCCAAGGCCTGAGCCCAGGCCACTGATCTAAGGCTTGTATCCTATTGATATAGCATTTAGCAGCAGGACTTACCAACTGGACGTAGCCTAAAGGCCTGAGAAAGCAACATGAATGAAAGGATGTATTCCACTGCTCGGTTAGAACAATGGCAACACTGTGTTCTACACCCAACACAAGCCTTCACTCTTTCTAGCCCAGCAATCCCTCACTATGGGGTTAGTTTGCCAGGTCTCCAGAGCTCATGGAGAGGAGAAACAATCTATTCTTCATTGGTGCTGACACCTCTTTTTCTGCAAGTGTCTACACTGGGGATTCAAACCAGATGTTCTGATATCCTGCAGCCTCTGGTGAGACCCACCCTCCTTGTAGCAAACTCTGTCTGTAAATACGTAAAGGGCCAAATAGAAAATATTTAGGCTTCATGGGCCACGTGTGTGTGTGTGTGTGTGTGTGTGTGTGTGTGTGTTTTACAACTCTTTAAATATGTAAAAACCATTTTCAGTTTGTGGGCCATTATAAAATCACCCTGGCATGGGCCATAATTTGCTGACTCTAGACCTTAAAGGCCCCTCTATTCAAGGTCTGGAACTCAGAATTCTGACTCTGCTGGGCCGCCTGGAGACCCTCTTTCCTCCTCCTGCAGGGCTGATGTGTATATTTCAGAGGCAACTCCCCTCTAAGGAGCCACTGAGGAATGTGAAGGAAGAATTCTAAGGTTATTTGTATTGGAGCTAACAGACAGGCTAATTCCCCTCATATAAGGCACTTAAAAAACATCTGTGGAATTTAGCGTATTGCATTATCATTCTGGAGTGCAGACTGAGCCATAAACAGTTTTATCTTTCTATTTCTGCTTAATAATACTATACCATGCCTCTGCAAGGCTTTTTGTTTGTTTGTTTGGGTTTTTTTCCCCCTGCTCCCAGGTTCCAAACCCACACTTGAATTGGCTCAGGTCCCAAGTCCCTCTCCTCCCCATCCCTTCCACTTCTATATGTGGTATGGTTGTGGATAGCGAGGAAACTATCAACAGTCAGAAGGGTTTGGACATGGTAAATATGGATGAGAGGTGTGGGGTGGGGGGAGGGATGAGCTCATTTTGAGCAAAGACTTAGGGCTGACTGTGAATCTAGGCTCTATCACAGTTACAGGTTTTATAAAACTGGATCAAGGGTGCTCGGGTGGCTCAGTCGGTTAAGCATCAGCCTTCAGCTCAGGTCGAGATCCCGGGGTCCTGGGATCGAGTCCTGCATCGGGCTCCCTGCTCAGTGGGGAGCCTGCTTCTCCCTCTGCCTGCCTCTCTCTCTGTGTCTCTCATGAATAAATAAATAAAATCTTAAAAAAAAAAAAGAAAGAAAGAAAACTGGATCAAACTGCTATAGAAGCAACCTAAGAACAGTGTGCACAGGGTCAGGAATATTGGAGTTATACCTCCCCACATACCATGGATTAGGAAGAAGTAAATGACTTACAGCTAAAGGCTAATACTTATATCTATTCTTCACAATGAGCTTGCAAAGTAGCTATGATTTTTTTTTTCCTAAAGATTTTATTTACTTATTTGAGAGACAGAGAGCGAGCAAGAGAGAGAGCATGAGCAGGGAGGAGAGGGAGAAGCAGGCTCCCTGTTAGCAGGGAGCCTGACGTGGGGCTCGATCCCAGGACCCAGAGATCATGACCTGAGCCAAAGGCAGACGCTTAACTGACCGAGCCACCCAGGTGCCCCAACAAAGTGGCTATTATTATCCATATTCTGCAGTTGAGGAAACCGAGACTCTTGCAGAGATAACTTTATCCAAGATCACAGAGCTAGAAAGTAGGGGAGTTGGGCTTGGAATTCTTGTCAGACTCACTCCAAAGCCCTTGCTTTTTCCATTGTAATACACTACTAATATACTTGGTGGAGAAGAACAATAAGCAAATGTCTTCATTTGGGTCCTGTTTAGATTTTGTTCTAAAGAGCAGCAATCTGCTGGTCTGTTCTTTTCTTTTTCTTAAAATATTTATTTATTTAAGTTATCTTAAAATCTTATACCCAAAGTGGGACTTAAACTTACAACGCCGAGACCAAGAGTCTCATGCTCCTCTGAATAAGGCAGCCAGGGATCCTGGCTGGTTCTTTTCTATAGTATAGTCTTTTCTATATGTGGGGCTTAAACTTACAACCCCGAGACCAAAAGTCTCATGCGCCTCCGAATGAGGCAGCCAGGGATCCTGGCTGGTTCTTTTTCTATAGTCTGAATATTAATGAATGACAAGGTGCTTAAAATCACAAGCATGACAATTTTGTGTGATAGTGATTCAGGTCAAATCAATACAGCTATATTCACATTTAAGCTGGGGCCTTATCTGAGCTAACACTTGTTTATTCTTTGACAAGAATAAACAGGATTTTACTGTGTTAAATCTTTGCCTAGTTGCCAAATAAATCTCTTTTCAATAGTGGTATATGTATATCTTTGTGTCATAATCAATGTTACTTTGTAATCAATTTGGCAGAATTGAATTGTAGTTCCCACCTTCCTAGGCCCCAGATTGTTAATTGCCAATAAAACATCTATTCTCTCTTTCTCTTTCAAATTAACAGAAGCCTGATATTCAGCTGGGTATAACGTTTTCCAACTAAAATTCTACTTCCCTTGGAGGCAGGAGTGACCATTTGACTAAGTTATGGTACAAGTGTGAGAATTCTGGGTAATCTCTTTATGATCAACAGTGTGCCTCCTTCTTCCTCCCTTCCCTTGATCTTGGTCAAGATCACCAATGAACTCCAGGTTGTCAAATATGATGGACACTTTCAGCCACAGTGACTTCCTTTCAGTTTTTCTAAAATACCATCTATTTTCTTCCTTGGTGCCTTTCACACATGTCATTCCCTCTGCCTAGAATGTTTTTCCCCTACTCTTTACCTGTTTAACTTCCTTTCAACTCACCTTTCAAGGATCAACTTAAACATTTTACCAGAGAGGCCTTCCCTGACCTCTAACCAGTGCCTTAATTAGTCTTAATCAAGTCCTCTTAATACCCTGTACTTCTTTTCATGACATTTATCACACTTTGTAATTATATTTTTATTTGTGTGATTGTCTGTCTTCCTTCAGTAGCTTGTAAGCTCAGTGAGCGTTGGGATAATATCTCTTGTTCACCATTGTATTCCTAGCAATAGTCTCAATTCCTGCCCATAGGAATCTTTGCCCAAAGATTGAATATAGCCCTTGAAAATGGTGTTGAAGGAGGGCCTAGAATTAGAGTAATAATTGTAGGAATTACAAGAGAGGATAGACTAGAAAGACTTTTCTAACACAGAAGCTATAGAACTTGAGGGTTACATGGTGTACGTGTCTAGAAATAATTAGATCTTTTAAGGAGACTTTTTTTTTTTTAAGATTTTATTTATTTTTTGACAGAAAGAGAGACAGTGAGAGAGGGAACATAAGCAGGGAGAGTGGGAGATGGAGAAGGAGGCTTCCCGCTGAGCAGGGAGCCGGACGTGGGGCTTGATCCCAGGACCCTGGAATCATGACCTGAGCCGAAGGCTGAGCCACCCAGGCGCCCCTTTTAAGGGAGACTCTTGTCAGCTCATGAGTTTATGCGAAGGACTCGCTTTCACCATGTTCTGCTGACACAGCAATTCAGGTAGTCAAGGGCCTGAATTCACTGTGTTCACTGGTTAGGAAATTCTTGATTCACAGATAAGTTGCAAACTCACTCTAACCTTGTTTCTTTGTATTCCTTTGGGATGTTTCCTGGGACAGAGCCACTTTACAAATTAGGGGATAAAGAACAGAGCCATGAAGAAAGGTTAAAGAATTTGGGATGGTATACCAATTGAAAAGAAAAACATGAGTAGGATGGTGGCAAGGTTCCCTGTTGTAAATTAGTAAACTGAACAGTAGAATAGTCTCGAAAAGGCAATAGGAGATATTGGGTTCAAGAAAAGAAGAGATGGAGCGCCTGGGTGGCTCAGTCATTAAGCGTCTGCCTTTGGCTCAGGTCACGATCCCAGGGTCCTGGGATCGAGCCCCACATCGGGCTCCCTGCTCGGTGGGAAGCCTGCTTCTCCCTCTACCAGTCCCCCTGCTTGTGTTCCCTCTCTTGCTGTGTCTCTCTCTGTCAAATAAATAAATAAATAAAATCTTAAAAAAAAAAAAAAGATTCCTGATTAATATTTATTATAGTTGCCATTTACCAAGCCCTCACTAAATACCAGTCATTGTACTAGATGTTTTCTGTATCTTCTAACTCCCACCACCACCCTGTAAGAGAGGTATTATTATCCCCATTTTACAGGTGATGAAACTCAGGCTGAGGATGATCAAATAACTTGCCCCACGCTATAGAATTAGTCCTCAAGAACAGAATTACATACTGGCCTTTTAGTAACTCTCTCTGTTGACCAGAAAGAAATAAAAGTGAATGGCCTGTAGCTGGAAATCAGGGTTCTATTTCTTCACTGTAATGGACAGTAGTTTGTTAGCTGAAGGGAGTTCCTATGCTTAAATAAAAGTGTGTGAAGTAAACAGGGCACTGAACTCCAGCAAAATGAATGTCAATAGAAGTAGAGCTCAACTGGGAGCAGGTTATTGATAGATTCTAGTGACTCCTCCAAGGACAAGAATTTTCAGTTCAAATACAGATCATTTCAGTTCCCAATTCAGTGTAAACTGATCCCTGATTTACAAATATGTTAATTGGCCTCCCTGGACAGAAGTGGCTTTTACGGATTAGCTATCTTTCCTTTGAATGTAGCATATTCCAAAGGCCTACTTCATAGTTTATATGGTCATAGTTATTCAATTATTTGTTTAGTCTCCCTAGGTGAACTATAAGCTCTATGAAGGAAGGTACCGGTCTGTTCTGTTCACATAATACAGTATCTGGCACTTCATAGGTATTCAGTCAATGTTTATTAACTGATTCATCCAAGTCCTTGTGCAAGACTTTGGCATCTGAGGTTCTTCAAGCCAATAGCAAATTCCTCCATACATCTGCCTAAAGTAGGGAAGGAAGCCCTTCCGAAGCCCTGTTGGTATGCTTCTAGGTCAGGCTATTAGATTTCCCAGACCCAGGCTCTTTTGAGTGAGCCCCAAAAACTTGATTCTATTTGGGCTCTGGGGCTTGTCCTTGTTCTGAGATTTTCACTATAAATGGATCAGGCTGTTTCCAGGAGAGCTCAGTGGGTCCACAACGGAGGGGCAGTGGGAGTTCAGTTACTGCTTTCCTTGCTGGAACCTCCCCATCTTTGCCCAGAGATGTCTCCAGTATAGGTTGGCCAATCAGGAAATTCCAAACCCTTTTCCTGAAACTTTAAATAGCTTGAGGAATCTCTCCAGCTGGAGTTGGAAAAGCTCCCAGCAAAGAGAGCTGGGTCTTACGTAACTTTATAGACTGCCCATTTTTAGGAAAAAACAAACTGTTCCTCAGCTAGTGTTGGACTATGAGACACATCCTGCATTCTTTCCTAGATGCTCCACAGCCCCACTGGAGGCAGCTCATAGAACAGAGTTGAAGACTGGTGAGGTTAAGTGGGGAGAGATGAAGAAAGAGGAGGGGGTGTGGTCTGTCATTCTGGCTGGAACGTGCTGTTCTGGTTCCTTGCTTCAGCTCCCGCTGGCAGTAGAGGGACTGCGGTGCTGGGCGTGACAGGAGCTCCCGGAGAGGAATTATACCTAGGCATACTTGCCCTGCACATTCCAGAAGCCAGCCACTACTCTCTTGATCCTCTCAGCACCCCACACTCCAACAAGAACTAGAGCTAGTGTGTAAATATGTCTACCACTGTAATGAACCACATTCTGCTCTAGAATAAAAAGTTTTCCAGGTTGGTGAAGATTCAGTTCCTCCTTAGTTCAATTCAGTGAACATTTAAGCCACATGCCAGGCTCTGTACTAGGTTAAATGACTACTGAGATGAGCAAGACAGTCTCTATCCTTAACATGCAACCAAGGAGGAAAGAGGAAATGTATATACTATTTATAATACACTTCTTTGCTTTATAGTTCTTTGTACTTCATGTAACTCTTGTGTTCTTAATTCTTATAAAGGTAACCATCAAGTTTATGTCTACCTGTGAACTAATGTCCTAGGTAATTCAAGATAAAGAAAAATACAAGAAAATTTCCCCTCTTCAGATGTGACCAGTTATTTTACCAAATTATTCATGAAAGGGGCAGGCACAAGTTTTAAGAATATTCTCACCTTAATTAGTTGTTTTTATTTCCATAATTTTCTCAAGCTAATGTAAGGCATTTTAGAACTTTGAATATAACTTAAATCTTTCAAAATAACGAATATAGCTTTCTCAGTGAATGATAATTTGCCCTAGAACATGCCTGTAGTTTTTGCTTCGTCCCTGAAATAGGTGTTAGGCATTTGGTAAGCACTTGTTGATAGAGGTGTCTGTCCTCTTTGGGGCTGTAAATGGGTGGTCCCTCATGTCTCCTGTGATGATAATGGTCCAGAAGGCCCAGAGCTTCCAGCCCATAAGGATCCTAATTGGCCTAAAAGAATCATCAGCCCATTTACTGCTAGAAAACTCAAAATACAGATAAAGAACCAAATGTGTGTATGGGTTTTTTAAATAAAAATGGGATCACACCATGAATGGTACCTTATAAATTACTTTATTAAAAAACTATATCATGATATAATTAATGAAAAACTATATCATGGGACATAGGGGAAGGGAAGGAAAAATAAAATAAGATGAAATCAGAGAGGGAGACAAACCATAAGAGACTCTTAACTATAGGAAACAAACTGAGGGTTGCAGGAGGGAAAGTGGGTGGGGTGATGGCGTAACTGGGTGATGGGCATTAAGGAGGACACCTGATGTAATAAGCACTGGGTGTTATATAAGACTGATGAATCACTGAACTCTACCTCTGAAACTAATAATACACTATATGTTAATTAAATTTGAATTTAAGTTAAAAAATTTTAAATCTATATTATGGACATAGTTTCATCTCAACAACTATTCTAAAAAAATATTTTTTAATGTTTTGTAGACTGTCATTATGGGCTACCTCATAATTTAATTGATAAACTAATGAAAGAGCATTTAGGATATTTTTTTAAATTTTTGCTTCTATAAATGGTGCTTCATCAAACATCCTTATGTATATATCTTCATGTACTTTTATCATGTTATTTCTTTTTTTCCAGTGAGGGCATATTTTATTTTTTTATTTATATTTTTTAATTAACATATAATGTATTATTTGTTTCAGGGGTTCGGGTCTGTGATTCATCAGTCCTACACAATTCACAGTGCTCACCACAGCACATAACCTCCCCAATGTCCATCACCCAGCCACCCCATCCCTCCCACACCCCTCATGTTATTTCTTTTATTTTATTTATTTATTTTTAAAGACTTTATTTATTTATTTGACAGAGAGAGACACAGCGACAGAGGGAACACAAGCAGGGGGAGCGGGAGAGGGAGAAGCAGGCTCTTCGCTGAGCAAAGAGTCCCATGCGGGGCTTGATCCCAGGACCCCGGGACCATGACCTGAGCCGAAGGCAGACGCTTAATGACTGAGCCACCCAGGCGCCCCGCTAGTTTCTTGGTTTTAAACATTCTCTTTTTACTTCCTCATATAAAAGATAAAAACTCAGCAATTTCACACCCACCTTCCTCACAATTTCTGGGTAAATTAATATCAAGTGTTTACTGTGACTTGGTAGTATGTGGACCCTCACTATTACTATATAATTAATAATACTTGCGTCTCTTGGTTTAGTTTGCTATACAACTGCCCCTAATTCTTCCCAAATTGTCTTGCAGAATAGTAAAAATCCCTCAATATAATTTTCCAAATGGTCAAATACAGTTTGTTTGTTTGTTTTCCCTGGACGATCCTCTTGGAACTTTCTGTTCTCCTGATGCATTCTGAACGGACTCCTTCCTGCACTTATGACACCACTATCATGCTAGGCTTCCCTTTACCATCATCCTAGGAATTTCCTTTGCCTCTCTCTTATGTTAGTTGCCCTTGGTTTTAGATCTCTTTTTTCTTTTTTGTTTTCTCTCTCATTTTGCTGGAGCATATCCTTTAGTAGCATCCTAAAAAATGATACACAGAAGGAACATTTTTGAAATGAATGTCTGAAAATATATAGTTTAAACTTTCACAAAAAAAAAACAAAAAACTTTACAGATGATAATTTGGTTGTGCATAAAATCCTAGGCTAAAAATCAATTCTTCTGGGGCACCTGGATGGCTCAGTCAGTTAAGTGTCTGACTCTTGATCTCAGCTCAGGTCTTGATCTTGGGGTTGTGAGTTCAAGCTCCATGCTGGGCTCCATACTGGGCACGGAGCCTACTTAAAAAAAAAAAAAAGAAAAGAAATCAATTCTTCTCAGAAATTTGAAAGCATTGCTCCATTGCTTGCTAATTAGATTCCATTACTGTTCAGCCCAATGCCATTCCAATTCCTGATATTTGTATATAACTTTTTTTTTCTTTTTTAAAGAAGAGTTTTGGAATTTCTCCATATCTCCAGTGTTCCAAATTTTGATGATGAGGTACCCTTGGGTATGTTATTTCTATTTATTGTACTGGGCACACAGTGGGCCCTTTTAATTTGGAGACTCAGTGTTCTTCAGTTCTGGGAAATGTCTTCCTTCCTCCCTCCCTCCCTCCCTCCTTCCCCCCTTCTTTCCTTCCTTCCCTTTCCTCCTTTCCTTTCCTTTTTTTCCCCCTAATTTCCTCCCCACTGATGTTGAAGATTTAGAAAGGAGAAGGGTTAAATGATAAGCAACATCCTGAGAAGCAGTAGTAGCTCCAGAATTTCTATATAGGTTGAACTTGGGATCAGCAAACAGATCAGAAGCGGTGGGTAGGAGTGGGGTGGCATTAGGGAATTGTCTTGAAGTTCCATTTGTATAGCAATCACACTGTTTTTAGTCAGGATACAGATTTATTTGGGGTAGCTTAAAAAGTGTACCATTTAGGTATGATACTCTGTGCCGAATGGACATAAAAAACAATCTCAAAACACCTTAAACAATAGAGGAAATTTATTAGTCATAACTATCAAGAAGACCAGAGGTAGAGTTATTGTTGGGATAGTTAATTCAGAGCCTCAGCATGTCATTCAGATATTCTGTTAGGTGACAGGATGGCTATCACCATCTCAACCATTACATCCAGCTATGTTAACATTCAGAGGCCAGTGGGGAGGAAGGTGGATAAACTCTCCTAAATAAACTCTGGTTTCAGTGGGAAAACAGTTGTTGGGCAGCCGACCAATTGCAAATATTTCAGGGTACTACAATGGCTGTAAAAATAACACAGGAGGATATGCAATCCAGTGAACCAGGGAGGAATTAGCCTTTGTTGAGAGCTGGGATATTTCCCCCATTCCAACTAGTGAAGAGAGGATCGTGGTAGACATCTTTGCAGATTGGTAGTAGAAAGTGAGAGGGTTCATGTTCTAAGGCTTCTTTTTTCTTTCTGAAGTGCATGAGTCAAAGTCATCAACAGAGTGCATGGAGGGAAAAAAGAGGGTCAGGAGCTGCAGAAGGTAGTGAAAGTATAAGATATTTGTTATAAAGAGTGGAGGAACAACTTTGTTAGAAAAATAAAGTAAGACTGCTGGCCAACATCAGTTTGGTGATGATGAATTTAAGGTGATACTAAATCTGCTGGGCTGTACAATTTTCTCCAGCACTGCGTAGCTGTTTCATTACAGACAGAGGGAAGGTGAGGGGTTATGTTCTTTCAGCGTTAGGGTTTTACTAGATGAATATATTTTTAAGAGAATGATTATAATGTGAATGAAGCTAAAGGGCTACCATTGAGGGTACAAGTGAATGGAATACACTAAGCCATAAACCGTAATGCCTCAATAGCAACATGGAAAAATGCTTAGGAAATAATGTTATTTAAAAGAAAGTAGAATACAAAATAATTTTAATGCTATAATTACATTCCTACAAACTTTATATATGCATGTAAACAGAAAGGATAGGCAGATGGGATTACAGGTGATTTATATTTATTTTATTATTATTGTTTTATTTTTAAATTGTTTTTAAATATTTATGTTATTTTTTTTTAATTCCTACTTACGCTTCACCTCATGCCAACTTGATTTATAGATCTTCTTTTGGTAAGGTCTTTATCTAGTCTACCAGTATTAACTGACCATTCTATCTTCTTTAAAACTTGTTTTATAGGGCCTCAGTCGTTGGGTGTCTGCTTTTGGCTCAGGTCACGATCCCAGAGTCCTGGGATCGAGTCCCGCATCGGGCTCCCTGCTCCGTGGGAAGCCTGCTTCTCCCTCTCCCACTACCCGCTTGTGTTCCCTCTCTCGCTGTGTCTCTCTGTCAAATAAGTAAATAAAATTTTTTAAAAAAATAAATAAATAAAATAAAACTTGTTTTATAGGGCTAAAACCAAACTCATCCTGGAGCCAGGCTAGAATTTCTGTAGATGTCAATAAATTCATGGATCTTTGGTGAAAGCAAAAAACCCTTAGGAATGTAGATTTGCTGAACTAGGCTTTAAGTCAGTTCAGTTACCATAATTCATTCATTACACACATATTTATTGAGCTTATACTATTTGTCAGACATTATGTTAGGCACATGAATATATAACAGAAATCAGCCTAGGGAACAGGAAGACCTTTGGCTCAAGCCTGACATTCACACAGGACCTCAACCTTAGCCTTTTATCCTTATATACAAATGAATTTTTATATGTAAATTAGATATGTAAAATAGCTTTACTGACATATAATTAACATACCATAAAACTCACCTTTTAAAAATGTACAATTCAGTGGTTTTTAGTATATTCATACGGTTGTGCAACCATTACCACAATCTAATTTTGGGATATTTTCATCACCTCTAAAAGAAAGCTTATAGCCATTGATCTTACATCCTACAGTCTTACTGAACTCATTTATTAGTTATAATGGTTTTTTTTGTGGATTCTTTAGGACTTTCTATATACAAGATCATGACATTTGCCAACAGAAATAGTTCTACTTTTTCCTTTGTAATCTGGATACCTTTTATTTCTTTTTCTTGACTAATTGCTCTGGCTAAAACTTCCAGTACAATGTTGAAGTGGCAAGAACAGATATCCTTCTCCTGTTCCTGATCTCATAAGGAAAGCTTTTAGTTGTCTTTTTCCATTAAGTACAATGTTAGCTGTGGGATTTTTTGTAGATGCCCTTTATCAGCTTGAGGAAGTTCTCTTCTATTCCTAGTTTGAGTGTTTTTATCATGGACTTGTCAAATGGTTTTTCTGCATCTATTGAAATGATCATGTGATTCTTATCCTACACAGTTTGTTTATGTAAAAATTTAAAATATGCCAAAATTATTATAATCCTCCTTTGGATTTCAGTCATTTTTTTAAAAAAAATTTTAAGTAGGCTCCATGCCCAGCATGGAGCCCAACATGGGGCTTGAAATCATGACCCTGAGATCAAGGATCTGAGCTGAGACCAAGAGTCGGACACTTAACTGAGCCGCCCAGGTGCCCCAATCATTTTTAATATATAAAGAACTTCAAAACCTAGGGGCGCCTGGCTAGTTCACTTGGTAGAGCATGCGACTCTTGATCTCAGGGTTGTGAGTTTGAGCCCCATTTGGGTGTACAGACCACTTAAAAATTTTTTTTAAAAAAATCAAAAACTGGATGAGAACAGGATCTCTTAAGATTTCTGAGAGGTCCTGGATTCAAAGACTATTCCTGCACTCATAAAGTTTACAGTTAGGTGTTAACTGTTATAATGAAGCCCCAGACAAGGCCAATGGAAGCACAGTGGAAATCGTACCTAAGTTTGTAAGGGGTGGTTAGGAAAGGTTTCAGAAACGATGTCATACGAGTAGATTCTTAAAGGAGGAATAGAAATATTTGTATGGGCCAGGGGAAGGACTTCAGTCAGAACAAATAGAGAGTTCCTCTTATTTTTTTTTTTTTTAAATATTTTTATTTATTTATTTGAGAGAGAGAATGAGAGAGAGCATGAGAGGGGGAGGGTCAGAGGGAGAAGCAGACTTCCTGCGGAGCAGGGAGCCCGATGTGGGACTCGATCCCGGGACTCCAGGATCATGACCCACACTGAAGGCAGTTGCTTAACCAACTGAGCCACCCAGGCGTCCCGAGAGTTCCTCTTATTATTCAGCTCTGAGAAAGAAGGAAATCTTGACATTTGTGACAGCATGGATGGACCTTGAGGGCACTATGCTTAGTGAAGTAAGTCAGACAAGAAAGACAAATACCATATGATCTCATTTACATGCAAAATCTAAACAAAACAAAAAAAAAACCAAGCTCTTAGATACAGAGAACAGATTGGTGGTTGTCAGAGGGAGGGTAGGGAGAAATGAGTGAAGGGAGTCAAAAGGTACAAATTTCCAGTTATAAAAGAAGTCATGGGGATGTAATGTACAGCATGGCGACTATAATTAATACTATATTGCATACTCAAAAGTTGCTAAGACAGTAAATCTTAAAAGTTCTCATCACAAGAAAAACATTTTTGTAACTATGTATGGTGATGGTTGTTACCTAGACTTATTGTGGTGGTCATTTGCAATTTATACAAATACTGAATCATTATGTTGTATACCTGAAACTAATATAAATGTTGTATGTCAATTATATCTCAATTAAAAAAATGTGGCTTTCAAGAACTGTTCAGTGGTATACTTTCATTTTATACTTGTCTTTATTTTTTAGATTCTCCACAGTGAGCATATTCCCATCTATAGTAAGAAAAAAAATACAAAATATTTTTCGGAAAATATTTTTAAACAAAAATAGACAAGATTTTGCTTTAAGTTTCAAAGGGAAAATATCATAGTACCTTTCATCTTTCTCCATAAAAAGGCATTTAAGTTTAAATATTTTCTAGGTTAAAGTGTGGGCAGCTAATAGCATTTCCTTAGAACGATTCTCCACAAACCCTTAATCTTGATTGAGTGAGAGATTTATAATCCTAATCTCTAAAGGAAGAAAATCCAATGTGGAAATGATATGCCCCAAATAACAGTCTTAGACAGTGGCACTATTTCCTTCAATTCTTGGGTCCTGTACATGGGGCTCTCCCCCTGCACCTCCTACCCTCTAACAAAAGTTTTTACATTGATCAACTCTGAGAACCATTGATTAAAAGGCTGAGGTTAGAGTGTGGATCTAGTAGTAGTTCTACTCAAAGTGTGGTCGATGGACCAGTAGAATCAGCTTCATCTGGGAATTTATTAGAAAGGTAAATACTGGGATGCCTGGGTGGCTCAGTCAGTTAAATGGCTGCCTTCTCCTTGCTCAGCAGGGAGCCTGCTTCTCCCTTTCCCACTCCCCCTGCTTGTGGTCTCTCTTTCTGACAAATAAATAAAGTCTTAAAAAAAAAAAAAGGAGAGAGAGAGAAAAAGAAAGAAAGAAAGGTAAAGGGGCACCTGGGTGGCTCAGTCGTTAAGCGTCTGCCTTCGGCTCAGGTATGATCCCGGAGTCCTGGGATCGAGCCCCGCATCGGGCTCCCTGCTCGGCGGGAAGCCTGCTTCTCCCTCTCCCACTCCCCCTGCTTGTGTTCCCTCTCATGCTGTGTCTCTCTCTGTCAAATAAATAAATAAAATCTTTAAAAAAAAAAAGAAAGAAAGGAAGGTAAATACTTGTGCTCCAAGTTAGACTTACTGAATCAGAATTTCAGGGGTGATCTAGGCGATTTTTATGCACCCTCAAGTTTGAAAAGCACATGTCTAGAAGAAATTGGGCAAAGAGGCTAAGGGTACTCAAAAGGAAGGGGGTGCAGAGCTCCCCAATGTTCAACGTATACATTTTTATTTTTATTTTTTATTTTTTTAAATATTTATTTATTTATTTATTAGAGAGCGAGCGAGAGAGAAACAGCATGAGAGGGGAGAGGGTCAGAGAGAGAAGCAGGCTCCCCACTGAGCCGGGAGCCCGATGCGGGACTCGATCCCAGGACCCTGGGATCATGACCCGAGCCGAAGGCAGTCACTTAACCAACTGAGCCACCCAGGCGCCCCAATGTATACATTTTTAAAGCATATACATTATTATAAAATAGTCTAAAGACAAAAGTTTTTATATACTATAAACAAGAAAGTATGGCTAGAAAATTTTTTCTTGGCTCTGGGCTAAAAAGGTCAACAAATTAACAAAGGTCTTAGATGAAAGGGTAAAAGGTATCTATAATTCATTCCTAGTTCCATGAAGTTTGTTAAACTAAGGCTATCAGGTTTTTTTTTTTTTTTTTTTTTTTTTTTTAAGATTTTACTTATTTATTTGCCAGAGAGAGAGGGAGAGCAAGAGTGAGAGAGAGCACACACAAGCAGGGGGAGCGGAAGGCAGAGGGAGAAGCAGACTCCCTACTGAGCAAGGAGCCCCATGCGGGACAAGATCCCCCCTGAACCGAAGGCAGAACTTAACCAACTGAGCCACCCAAGTGTCCCAAGGCTTTCAGTTTTACATAGGAATTTGGGAACGATATGTATGCAGAACACATTTTGGTTATGTTTCTTTCAAACCATGATTGGCTACTAGTGGGTGGTCAATTGAAGATGATGGGATCTCCAATTCAACGATTTATTTGAACCTTTTTCTACTTTTGAATCATGACTCAGCAGGAGAAACTTCTTTATCAGTGGCTTTCAAACTGCTTTAGAGAGCTCCCTCAGGGGACTGTGAGAAAGGGAGAAGAAGGGGATGGAGAAGAAAGGAGGGAGAGATGACCAGGTTAGACTCTATTTCCCCAACTCCTTGCCTTCAACCAAAACAGCTCAGATTTTATCTTTCTGTGTCCACTTTCTTGTGGAATATACTTGAACAAAGAACTCCCCTCTAAAAAAGTTTGAGATTCTCTATTACAGATCTTCCCAACCAACACAAAGCCACAGCTGTCTTTTGTTCTCATGAGATCAAGGACCCTTGTTAACTATCTATTACTACCACTTGGTTGTTAGAAAGGACTCACAAATGCATAATGAGGCAGGTGGTTCTGCTTCCAGGCCTCCCTTCTCCAATCACTATCATTAGGGATGAATAAACTAATGATGTTGTAGGTTGCTGTGTTGATGTCAAGCAAAGCACATTACATAAATCAGCCTATAAACTGAAATAAACACTACATTATCTAAGAAGTTAACTATAGCTTTAAGTATAAAGAAAAGATAATAATATTTTATTTTATTTATTTTTAAAATATTTTATTTATTTATTTGACAGAGAGAGAGAGACAGCAAGAGAGGGAACACAAGCAGGGGGAGTGGGAGAGGGAGAAGCAGGCTTTCCGCAGAGCAGGGAGCCCGATGTGGGGCTCGATCCCAGGACCCTGGGATCGTGACCTGAGCCGAAGGCAGACGCTTAATGACTGAGCCACCCAGGTGCCCTGACACTAATATTTTAAAGAAGTAGACTAGTTCTGTACAACCAAGTAAGAGACATGATTCAGAGTAGTCACCTTGAATGACTTAATTCATTACAGTAGTGCTCCTATTCAAAATATTTTTAGAACTCCTGGGATGCCTGGGTGGCTCAGTTGATTAAGCATCCAACCTCTGATCTCAGCTGGGGTCTTGATCTCAGGGTCCTGAGCTCAAGCCCTGCGCTGCGCTGCATGCTGGGTGTGGAGCCTACATAAAAAAAAAAAGAAAAAAAAAATTCTAGAACTCCTATAAAAATTTTAAAAAGTATGTATGTTTAAAAAAAGTTGGGGGTGCCTGGCTGGCTCAGTTAGTAGAGTGTGTGACTCTTGATCTCAGGGTCTTGAGTTCATGCCCCATGTTGGGTGTAGAGCCCACTTAAAATAAAAATTAAAAAAAAAAAATATATATATATATCAAAATATTTCTAGAACTCCTCTTTTGGAACTGCAAAAACCCACCTAGCCAACTTACAAAATTGTGAGACATAATCAATCATTGTTTTAAGGCACTAAGTTTTGGGGTGATTTGTTATACAGTAATATGTAAGCGAGACAGAAAAGTATAAATCATTATGCTTTGGGGGATGTTGAAAGGAAATGATTAGCCTTACGGAAAAACTCTAGCTAGGCAGAACCCTGAGAGAATAGGTTGGTCTGGATAAAAAAAGCTCAGCCTGTATTTTGTTTTTTTTTTAAGATTATTTGAGAGAGTGAGCAAGCGCACAAGCAGTGGGGAGAGGCAGAAGCAGGCTCCCTACTGAGCAGGGAGCCTGAAGCGGGGCTGGATCCCAGGACCCCGAGATCATGACCTGAGCCGAAGGCAGACGCCCAACGACTGAGCCACCCAGGCACCCCTAAAACTTGGTTGAATACTTAAATAAATAGAATATAACACTTTAAAAAACAAGGAAATAATACTTTGTAAGAGAACTCCATGATGAATGGGATCAGCAGTAGGTCCCCAACTTTCTCCTCTTGAGTTTTTGCTTTTTTTCATTAGGGTCACCTGAACCCTATCTATTTTGACTTCAGGAATACTCTGCTCTCCTTTTTTCTTTACCTGAGCATGGATAAAGATAACTTTCCATTTCTCCCTGAGTACACTAAATATAAGGCTACATTTTCTTTTTAAAAAGAGTTATACAAGAAAAAAAAGTACAAAAGTATAAAAACAGATAAACAAGTTAAATATAGATTTTAGGATACTAAGATAAGCAAGTTAAGTATAGACTTTGGATCCTAAGATAACTAAAGTCTTGTCAGAAGTTGGCTGGCCCTGTTTTTCTCTCTACCCAGTTATCAATCCACTGTCTTTGACTATAGGACCTCACACAAACCATAAACACAGCAGATATTTCAAAGCTCAATGTCTTATCTTCCGGGAGGAGATAAAAGACTATCCTATTAAATCAAGAATTCTAGAGAACAGAGAATTTCTTCTTGAAGTATCAAAATTAATTTTTTTAGGTATTTTGGGGTGCCTGGGTGGCTCAGTCAGTTAAGCATCTACCTTTGGCTCAGGTCATGATCCCAGGGTCCTGGGATCGAGCCCCACATCGGGCTCTGCAGGAAGCCTGCTTTTCCCTCTCTTGCTCCCCCTGCTTGTGTTCTCTCTCTGGCTGTCTCTCTCTCTCTCTCTCTGTCAAATAAATAAAATCTTGAAAAAAAATTTTGTTTAGGTATTTTTGTAAAACTCCTTTAAAAGTACACTTTTACTGGGGCACCTGGGTGGGTCAGTTGGTTAAGTGCCTGACTCTTAATTTGGCTCAGGTCATAATCTCAGGGTCATGGGATGAAGCCCCTTGTTAGGCTCCGTGCTCGGTGTAGTCTGCTTGTCCCTCTCCCTCTGCTCCTCCCCCAGTTCGTGTGCTCTCTATCTCTCTCAAATAAATAAATAAAATCTAAAAAAAAAAAAGTACATTTTTGGGTGCCTGGGTGGCTCAGATGGTTAAGCGTCTGCCTTCGGCTCAGGTCATGATCCCAGGGTCCTGGGATCGAGTCCCGCATCGGCTCCTTGCTCAGCAGGGAGCCTGCTTCTCCCTCTCCCTCTGCTTGTTCTCTCTCCGTCTCTCTCGCAAATGAATAAATAAAAATCTTTAAAAAAAAAAAAAAAAGTACATTTTTACTTATACACTTTGCTTTACATACAGTATATAGGTTATAATTTTTTTCTTTTTAAAAACTTTTTCTTAATGATTTACTGTGAACACTAATTAATATACTAGGCTAAAATACAGTTTTGTTCTCAGTGTCTATTAAGGACTTGCATACCAAATTATCAAACCTTTTTCTAGTCAATAGGCAAGAAAAAGAAATAGAAGACATCTGAGTCTCTGTTTGCAGATGACCTGATCTTACAAGTAAAAAACCCTAAAAATTCCCCACAAAACTGTTAGAACTAATAAATTAATCTGGCAGAGTTGCAGCACACAAAAATCAACACATAAAAATCTGTTGTGTTTCTGTACAGCAGCAAAGAAAAATATGAAAAGGAAATTAAGAAAACAATTCCATTTACAATAACATCAAAAAGAATAAAATACTTAGGAATAAGCTTAACCAAAGAGTTTTGTAAAAGACTTGGACACTAAAAACTATAAAACATTGCAGGAAGAAATGAAAGAAAACACAAATAAATGGAAAGATATCCTGTGTTCATGGACTGTAAGACAATACAGAGAAGATGTCAAAACCTGCAGTATGTGACAACATAAATAGACATTATGCTAAGTGAAATAAGCTAAGCATAGAAAGAAAAACATTACCTGACGTCACTTATATGAGGTATCTACAATAGTCAAATTAATGAATCGAAGAGTGAAATGGTGGTTGCCAGGGGCTGGAGGAGAGGGAAATGGGGAGTTGCTGTTCAATGGGCATAAAGTTTCAGTCAAGCAAGATGAATAAGCTCTAGAGATCTGCTGTACAACAATGTACCTATAGTCAACAATATATTGTTAAGTGTTCTTTCCACATTAATAAAAAAAATGTCAATACTACCCAAAGCAATCTGCAGATTCAATGCAATCATTTTCAAAATCCTAACAATATTTTTTGCAGAAATAGAAAAATCCATCCTAAAATTCATATGTAATCTCAAGGGATCCTGAATAGCAAAACAATCTCGAAACAGAAGAATAAAGTTGGAAGGCTCCCATTTCCTAATTTCGAAACTTACTACAAAACTACAGTAATCAAAAGAGTATGGTATTGGCATAAATACAGACATACAGACCAATGGAACAGAATAGAGAGCCCAGAAATAAACTCTGGCATATCTGGTCAAATGATTTTTGACAAGAATGCCAAGACTATTCAATGGGGGAAAGGACAGTCTTTTCAATAAATGGTGTTAGGAAAATTGATATCTACATGCAAAAGAACAAGGTTGGGCCTTTGTCTTATACTATATACAAAAATTAACTCAAAATGGATCAAAGACTTAACCATAGGCATAAAACTATAAAAAAACTTAGAAAAAAACAGGGGGAAAACTTCATGACGCTGAATTTGGCAATGATTTCTTATATATTGCACCAATATCACAGGCAACAAAAGAAAAAATGTATAAAATGGATTTCACCAAAATTTAAAACTTTGTGCATCAAAGGACAATCAACAGAGTGAAAAGACAACCCACAGAATGGGAGAATATATTTGTATATCATATATCTGATAAGGGACTTCTATCCAGAATATATAAAGAACACATATAACTCAATAATAAAAAGACATGTAACCCAATTAAAAAATGGGCAAAGATGGGGTGCCTGGGTGGCTCAGATGGTTAAGCGTCTGCCTTCGGCTCAGGTCATGATCTCTAGGTCTTGGGATCGAGCCCCATGTCAGGCTCCCAGCTCAGCGGGGAGTCTGCTTCTTCCTCTCCCTCTGCCTCTCCCCCTGCTTGTGCTCTCTCTCTCTCTGTCTCTGTATCTCTCTCAAATGAATAAATAAAATCTTAAAAAAAAATTTTTTTTTTTAAAGAATGAGTCTAAAAGAAAAAGGGCAAAGGATTTCAACAGACATTTCTCTAAAGAAATAAAAACAGCCAATAAGCCCATGAAAAGATGCTCAGCATCACTAGCCATTAAAGAAATGCAAATCGGGCGCCTGGGTGGCTCAGTTGGTTAAGCAACTGCCTTCGGCTCAGGTCATGATCCTGGAGTCCCTGGATCGAGTCCTGCATCGGGCTCCCTGCTGCCTCTCCCTCTGACCCTCCCCCCTCTCATGTGCTCTCTCTCATTCTCTCTCTCTCAAATAAATAAAATCTTTAAAAAAAAAAAAAAAGAAATGCAAATCAAAACCAACAATGAGATACTTCACATCCATTCGTTTGTTATAAAAACAAAACAAAAACAGAAAATAACAAGTGTTGACAAAGACGTGGAAGAACTGGAACACTATATTGCTTGTGGGAAGTTAAAATGGTATGGCCTGTGGAAAACAATCGCTGGTTCCTCAAAAAAGTAAACATAAAATTACCATTTAAGGGCGCCTGGGTGGCTCAGTTGGTTAAGCGACTGCCTTCGGCTCAGGTCATGATCCTGGAGTCCCGGGATCGAGTCCTGCATCGGGCTCCCTGCTCGGCAGGGAGTCTGCTTCTCCCTCTGACCCTCCCCCCTCTCATGTGCTGTCTCTCTCATTCTCTCTCTCTCAAATAAATAAATAAAATCTTTAAAAAAAAAAAAAAAATTACCATTTAATCCAGAAATTCCATTTCTGGGTATATATCCAAAAGAATTACAAGCAGGAACTCAAATAGATATTTGTACACTCGTGTTCATAGCAGAATTATTCACAATAGCCAAAAGGTGGAAGCAACCCAAGTGTCCATTAACAAATGAATGAATAAACAAACAGAATGTGGTATATATATCAATGACCACTATTCAGCCTTAAAAAGGAAGGAAATTCAGATACGAGCTGCAAAATGCATGAACCCTGAAGACATTATGTTAAATGAAATAAACCAGTCACAGATAAGTATAATATGATTTAACTTAGAGTAGTCAAATTCATAGAGAAAGAAAGCAGAATGGTAGTTGCCAGGGGCTCTGGGGAAGAGGGAATGAGAGTTATTATTTAATGGGTATGTAGTTTCAGTTTGAGAAGGTGAAAAAGTTTTGTAGATGGATGGTGGTGATGGATGGAAACAATGTGAATATACTTAATGCCACTGAACTGTACACTTCAGAATGGTTAAAATTCCTCCAAAGAAGACATCCAGATGGCCAACAGACACATGAAAAGATGCTCAACATCACTCATCATCAGGGAAATGCAAACCAAAACTACAATGAGATATCAACTCACACCTGTCAGAATGGCTAAAATCAAAACACAAGAAACAACCAGTGTTGGCGAGGATGTGGAGAAAAAGGAACCCTCTTGCACTGTTGGTGGGAATGTAAACTGGTGCAGCCACTATGGAAAACAGTATGGAGTTTCCTCAAAAAATTAAAAGTAGAACTACCCTATGATCCAGTAATTGTACTACTGGGTATTTACCCCCAAAATACAAAAACACTAATGTGATGGGATACATACGTTCCTATGTTTACTGCGGCACTATTTACAGTAGCCAAACTATGGAAGCAGCCCAGGTGTCCATCGATAAATGAATGGACAAAGAAGACGTGGTGTATATATAATACAGAATATATATATTACAGGATATTATTAAGTCATAAAAAAGGATGAAATCTTGTCATTTGCAACGACATGGATAGAGCTGGAGAGTACAATGCTAAGCAGTCAGTCAGTAGAGAGAAAGAAAAATACCATATGATCTCAATCATATGTGGAAGTTAAGAAAAGAAACAAATGAGCAAAGGGAAAAAAAGAGAGAGACAAACCAAGAAACGGACTTTTTTTTAGAGAGGGGGAGGGGCAGAGGGAGAGGAAGAGAGAGAATTTTTTTTTAAAAGATTTTATTTATTCATTTGAGACAGAGAGATACAGAGAGAGAGAGAGAGAGCTCGAGCAGGGGGAAAGGCAGAAACAAGCTCCCTGCTGAGCCAGGAGCCCGATATGGGGCTCGATCCCAGGACCCTGGAATCATGACATGAGCCAAAGGCAGACACTTAACCATCTGAGCCACCCAGGCGCCCCAAGAGAGAGAATCTTAAGCAGACTCCATGCCCAGCACGGGGCCTGACATGGGGCTGGATCTCATAACCCTGAGATCATGACCTGAGCCCAAATCATGAGTTGGATGCTTAACTGAGTGAGCCACCAGGAGCCCCCAGACTCTTAACTATAGAGAACAAACTGATGGTTACCAGGGGGGAGGTGGGTGAGGGGATGGGATGGGAATTCAAAAGTATACTTATTATGATGAAAAAAATGATTAAAAAAAGAATGGTTAAAATGGTAGATTTTATGTTATATATATGTTACCACAATTTAAAAAAAATTAATGTGGGCGCCTGGGTGGCTCAGTCGTTAAGCGTCTGCCTTCGGCTCAGGTCATGATCCCAGGGTCCTGGGATCGAGCCCCGCATCGGGCTCCCTGCTCGGTGGGAAGCCTGCTTCTCTCTCTCCCACTCCCCCTGCTTGTGTTCCCTCTCTTGCTGTGTCTCTCTCTGTCAAATAAATAAATAAAATCTTAAAAAAAAAAAAAAGTTAATGTGGTACAGGAGGTTCTACTGAGTTACACTTTTTTTTTGTTAGAATCTACCCCTGCCCCCAATCCCACTCTCATCCCCACTCCTGGCCATCTCTCTCAGAGCCATGTTGATATCTGGCCACTCAAAATAATATGCTCATTTTGCATGACAGACTCATTTGACAGGTACTATATAATATTATATGCCAATGTCTGAGTGGGTGTTTTCTGGGTAACCCAAACACTGATCAATCAGACTATCTCCACAGAGCTTGCCCTTACCCTAATGGGTCATGAGCCACCCCAGTCAAGTGACTTTTAATAGGGTGCTCAGTCATTGTGTATGAGTAACAGAAGAGAAGGGTGAGTTATTGTCCTAAGTTTGCAGAGAGAAAATTAGAACGCATAAGCCTTCCCATGAACTAGGGTTGCCAGAAACAAAAATACAGGACACTTTGTTGTTTATCTGAAATTCAAATTTAACTCGGCATCTTGTATTTTATCTGGCAACACTCTGAAGTACTGGAAGTTGAAGAGAAAATAAATAAAATAATCCAGAGTGTTCTGGGCTCATTGAGGTCTTACTTGTTAGGGAGTCTAGACAGGGAAAAGTAAAAAAACTCCCTAAAAATTGGTTCCACTTCCCCCACCAAAAAAAAAAGTATTGGTCTCCACATGCAATGCCCATGTGGACGCCATCTCAGGAGCCTCTCCCTGTTTTGGGATTCTATGGTCCAAGACCTACTTCATAAAGACAGATCAGAGGGTGGGGAAAAAAGTGAAGAAGGATAAATCAAAGCTAGAAATGGGTGAGAACATACTCAGCTTCCTGTTAGGCAGGCCTGGCCTCGAAAAGGGACTTTCAACACTTAAAAAAATCAGAGGAAATCAGATTTTGACCTGGCTCAAAGTGGAAGAGAAACAAAGGTGGTAAGTATCCTACGGCACTTATAGCAGGAGGGGCACAGGTAACAGAATACAGGGATAGTGGTGGGCTCTCTCTTCCTTCCCCAAAGCCATACCACTGCCTCCTAAAAAACTCCAATCATTATTCGTACTTACTAATACTCTGAGCCCCAGTTACAATAATGCCACTACTGCTCAGGCAACTACTTGTCACCTTATCAACTCCTATAGCTTCCCAGCCACTGTTTCATCACTGCAGTATCACCTACTTCCCCACACGACCTGGGGTTCTGAGGTCTCTGAACCCTGTCTCACCTTCAGGAATCTGAGGTCTCTGAACCCTGTCTCACCTTCAGGAATCTGAATCTGTTCAGGTTACCCTCCTAAGAATCAACAAAAACAGGTTTCAGTCTGTTCTTTGAGAATGCCACCTTTAAAAGGCTCACATTCTCATTTACTACTGACACTGTTCACATAGTGGTAATCCCTGTCTGACTCTGGTCTACTGAGATATAAATGGCCCAATACGGCCTGATCATATTACAGCAGTATTTATGAATCTTTGCTATCTATCACACTAGGCCTGCCTGGGATGTCTACCACTCCAGTCTCTGAGGGGCGTGGGTGGGGGTATCCAGGAGCTAAAGGGTAAAATCAATGAGGACTTTGATTCCTCAACCTGTCCTGAAACACCAGCTGACTGGCTACACTGAGTCAGCTTTAAAGGCTGTGGCTCACCTCCAGAATTCTTCCCCAGAGGGAATAGTTAGTCTCTAGGGCAAGAGGAGCAGGTCACTTGGGCAAAGCTCTTTCAAGATTATCTGGGCAGCCTCTAAGGCACTTACCAATAAGAATTTCTGCAGCACCCAGCCCTGATTTTTTTTGTAAACAGAACATTAGCAGAAAACAGCTGATAAATAGAAGGTCCTACCTGAATGAAATTAGATGCATGAATTGAAAGACTGAATATATTCAGTTTTAGGCTCGCCATATGAGCACCACAAGTAACCCCCCAGATACTCTTCCTTTCCTCCCCCCTTCATGTAACTAGAGACACCTTTCCCACCAAAGCACTCTGCCTCACACCTTCTACATTGGGCTCATTCACTCGTTTATCCACCCACCAAATATTTACTGGGTGCAAACATGTGTCAGGTACTGTGCTCTGGCGCTGGGGATACAAATGAATAGTGTATGGTCTTTGCCTCCAGGACAGTCCCCTGTGTCTGCTGGGCCAGCCTGGCAGTCCCAAGCCAGCCCTGGGCACGGGATCACCATGCCCTTCGCAGCAGGTAAAGGTAGCGGCGGGGGACTGGCAAAATGTCAGGCAAAACGTTTTCCTAAGGTTAACAGTGAGAGAAAGATCCTATCCTGGCTCAGGCAGATACCAACTTGGGAACCAGGGGCCAAAGGGGCGGAGGGCACCGAGGACCTGGCTGGGACTGGCTGTGCGGAGGCCCCCGCCACAGTCCCGGGGCTGGGTACTCGGCGGCTGCGCTCCCCCAGGGCCGGCACAGGAGATGTGGGTACAACGATGACAGCTGGGCGTGAGTCAGTCGAGGGGTGTCACCGAAGGGACAGTTTGAGGAGACGGTTGGGGTGGATCTGAGGTGACGCCCAAAGGGATGTTTGGTCCTTGGTGCTTGAGGGTTCAGCGGATGGTAGAGCTGAAGGGTCAGGAGGAGGACAGGATGAGGTCGGTCCAGAGGGTGGGAGCGGACGGGGAGGGTGGGGATGAAGGGTCACGGACTGGGCTGAGGGGGAGGGCGGGGGCACGGAGGGCTTTCTCCTAAGGGATCATTTGGAACGTGAGAGCAATGGGTCTTCCGGACCCCGTCAACCCCGAAGAGGCGTCCCTACCTCGTTTCTCGCCTCAGCGTGATCTTACGGTGCCGGCGGCGAGGGTGCCGGCGGCGAGGGTGCCGGCGGCGGCGTCTCGCGCCCTCCTGGGGTCGCGTTGCAGCTGGGACAGGCCGGCGCCCCCTCCCTCTCCGGCCGGTTGGTAATGTCCGGTCCCCCCTGCAGCCGCGGCGCCGATGGTCCAATCTGGGTTGCCCTCTTGCCGCCCCTCCGGACGGCGCGTTGGTTCGGTCCTCCGGGCCGGCGGTGCTTGCCCAGCTCCCCCGCTTCTCGCTGCGATGGGTGCAGCGAGTCACGCGCAGTGCTTTCCCGCGAGGGGAGCGGCGAAGCTTCGGCCGCGGCCCCGCCTTCTGCGGCCCCTGACCCGCCCCTTCGGGGTGGTGCGCCGCAAGCGCGGCTCGGGTCCCGGGAACCTAGGGCACCGTGGGCGCGGGCCTAATGGCTTCGAAGATAGGTGTATTAGTGCACTCACCTTCTCCTAAAGCATCAGTTCTCAACCCTGACACCCCAGCAGAACCTCTTAGGGAAAACAAACTCAAAACAGAGCAACAAAACCAAGGCTTGACCTCAGCAGAGACGGACTGAATCAGGATCTCTGGGATGGGAGTGTAGTGGTCGTTGGGTGGCGCCCGCTTTGATATTTTTAAAAGTACCCCACGCATAGCCAGGGTTAAGAAGCCCTGGTAAAACCTGGAACTGACAAGGATTCTCTCTTTTGACCAAAACTTTAGTCAGGCTCTTCTGGGTTCTCTGCTGGACTTGGCCTGACCTTGGGCTTCCCTGTAGAATCCAGTTTGAGCAAGAATCCTAAGTCCGTTTAGTGAGAATCCCCCACCTTTGGTATCTGACCACCCTCCATTTCTTACCACCCTGGCCTGCCTTTAGCAAGAATTCTGTTGAGACCCCTTCGCAATTGCTATCTGTGTCTGAATGTTTGTGTCTCTCAGAAATGCACACATGGAAATACTCCCAAAGGTGATGATATTAGTGGGTGGGTGGAGACTTGGAGAAGTGATTGCCTCTTGAGGCTGGAGCCCACATGAATATTGAATTAGTGCTCTTACAGAAGAGATCTCTCAGAGGTCCCTGTCAAATCCTCCACGTTGAGGTTCTAAGGGGAAGTCTGCTGTCCAGAAGGGAGCCCTCACCCAACCATGCTGGTGAAGCGGTAGAGCTAGGTTCTTGTCTCACGGAGTCTGAAGAATGAATCTCGTGGACAACGGAGAGTAAAACAATAGAAGTTTATTAAGTGAAGATACAGAACACGCTGGCAAGAGGGAGAGGGGTCCTGACAGGGTTGCCAATGAGGGCCTTTAGGGTTGGTCTTTTCTAGAAAGCTAACCAGGGAACTTAAATCCTTTTAACATATCTACTGATATCACCATTGAGCAAGGACTAGTGATAACACCTTCAGTGGCTTACTTCCTTTTTAGGATCTGGTTATTCTTTGTTGGTCACAGGTGATTATCATAAAAAAGACACCCACCCCTCATGCCTAGGGCAGGGTGGTTTGGTCTGGTTTGTTCCCTTATCTCTGGTTTTCCCACACCTGGACATTTTTGGGATTTCTGTGAGCCTGATCACAGAGCCCCCTGTCGGTCTCTTCCTACCTAGCCCCTACTGTCCCTTACTCACTGGCCCTCTGATCTTGGATTTCCAGAACTGTGAGAAATAAATTTCTGTTGTTTATGAGCTGGTATTTCATTATAGCTGCCTGTGAAGACTCAAGACTGCAATTTTAAATCCACTGACCCCTACTGTGCTCCTTGGCTATAAATCCCTGATGAGGGAGCAGAAGGCTAGCTGGAGACAAAGCACAAGCTGACACCCTGCAACCTCCCCCCCCCACCCCACTCCTGGGTGGGACATGTGTGACATTCTTCCAGGGATCTCCCAACTAAATGTTAATACCTTGCTAGAGGGGAAAACAACCTTAACTTGACAATGGCAAGACCCCTGGTATCTTGTAGGTATCTTGTAGCATATGAAAGTTCTTTTGAAATCTCCCTTTTCCTTACTTCCCCCAACTTCTGAGTTTATAATCAGCCACTCCTCAAGACCCCAGGGCAGCAGCTCTTTCTGCCCACGAATCCTGTCCTGTGCTTTAATAAACCACCATTTTGCACCAAAGACATCTCAAGAATTCTTTCTTGTTCGTCGGCTCCGCACCTCACCCCACCGAACCTCACCTATATTCCAAAACCTCATCAATCCCCACTGTCCTTGTTGGTGTTTGAGTTGAGCTCAATCTCTCCCCCACTACAAGACCCCATTGAAATGGGTCCCATACCTATTGTGATGCCCCTTAAGGTCTGTTACCATCTTTAACAAGTGTCATGAAAATTTTTTTCTTTAAGAGAACTCATGCTCTTCTTTTCGTGGCAGGCAGGATGTATGTGGGACATTGGGAATTCTGCTGTCTCCTTCCACCCAAAGTGGGCGGAGGGCAGGCTGTCATTTAGCAAATAGTTCACTGGTTTCCATGCTCCATGAAAGAGTTAGAGACTGAGACCCTACTACTCACAGAGTTGTTAGGTCAAAGTCAAGGAAGCAGATAAATGTCATACTGTATAATGCCTCCTCAGGCTTCACAGAAGTGGTATGAGCTGAGTTTTGAAGAATGAGTGGGAGATAAAGTGTTTGGGGGAATCAGCACGTGCAAAAGAACAGAGGGGCAAAATAGCTAATATGATTGAAGTGTGGGGTACCATGGAGAGAGCACAGCAGAGATGGTCTGGCATGTGATGAAGAGCCTCCTATGATATACTAAAGAGTTGGGGCTCATCCTGTAAGCAGTGGAGAGACACTGAAGGGCTTATGCAGTGGGAGGACTGACAAATCACATTTGAATTTTAGAAATAAAATTCTGGGGGGTGGAGAGGGCTAGGACTAACAGTAGGGAGACTAATGAAAAGCTGTATGCTTGTACAGTTAAGTGGTCCAGGGTAGGGACTTAACGTAAACTAGGCCAGTTAGAATCCCTTCCCTAAGAATTTGGAACTGGGGGAAAACTACACCCTTACTCATGGCTGGACTTACACTGGAAATTTGAGAGCTGTGATCATCTTTTACTTGCCAAATGGCTTAAGTAGCAAAGAAAACCAGTTTGCTGAGAAGGATCAATCTGTTGCAAAGAGAGAACCCAAGTCTAGACACAAAGAGACTACTCCCCAGGTTCTTGGGTGACCTTCCAGCAGTGAGTTCCTCTTCTGAGGTTCAGCCTGATTCCTGCCTTGGGTTCACAGCACATCTTTCTATCCTTTCATATAGTCTCATTTTTGTCTTTAGTAAGCATAGGTTATTGTTTCCTGTTATTTGTGTGAAGGAATAATTTTTAAGAAAAGGTAAAATCATGAGTCTTATACAAACATAAAATAAACACATATTAAAACTCACTGATTAGTGAGGGAGCCAGTAAGATACTGGTAAGAAACTGGTTCAGATGAGGATTTGACTTTCATAAAATGTATATTTGCTACCAGACAAAATTAACTTGCATCATCAGGAACAGGAATCATTTGCATTGTCATGGGCAGAAACATTTTGCATTATTACCAGTACTCAAACAGACTTGCACTTTAGAAATCTCACTCTAGGACGGGAAAGAGCCCAGTTAGGAGACTCTGTGGTAATTATGATGAGAAGTGAGAAGCTCTAAATTAGAGCAGAGACTGAGGGGTTAGAAAAGAGGAGATAGATTTAGGATATAGAATTGATAGGACTTAAAATGGAGGCCCCACTTCCTGAAACTATGTGACTTTTAGCTACTGTCCTCATCACTGACTTAGTTTCTAAGAGTTCTAATTTTAATTTCTGGAGAGACAGAAGCTATAGTGAGTTATATCTCCACTGTTGGCCAATTGTGTCTAGGGGTAGTAGAGTCAACTGGCACCAAACATGACCACCTAAATTCACCCCTTCATCAGGAGCTGTGTGGGAAGAGTCAGTAATCTATGAATTTAGTACCCTGATTATCAGAGAAGAAGACACTGAGTAAATCCATAGGATCATTTATTTTATTTTATTTTTTTAAAGATTTTATTTATTTATTTGAGAGAGAGAGAGAAACCACATGAGAGGGGGGAGGGTCAGAGGGTGAAGCAGACTCCCTGCCAAGCAGGGAGCCCGATGCGGGACTGGATCCAGGGACTCCAGGATCATGACCTGAGCCAAAGGCAGTCGCTTAACCAACTGAGCCACCCAGGCACCCTCCATAGGATCATTTAATAAACCAGTGTTTGCATCTTTGGTAGCCAAGCCATGAAGTCCTTTGATTCTACCTTCAAAATATATCCTCTATTCATCCACTTATTTCTCCACTGCTTCTATCCTAGTCCAAGACATCACCATGCCATGCCTAGACAACTCTAATTTCCTCCTAGTCTTCCTGATGTCACTTTTGCACCCCTATTGTCCATAGAATGGCCTGAGCAATCTTTCAAACTGGCTTTAAAGCCCTCCACTGTTTTCCATCATATCAATCTAAATGCCCTTCTCTTTGCTCACGATGTTTTTTCATACACACAAAGCTTGCTCCTATCTTAGGGACTTTTAACTAGCTATTTACTCTGCCTACAAGGCCTTTCCATCAGGTTTTTGCAAGGCTAGATCCTTCTAATTTAGGTCTCATTTCACATGCTACTTTCCTCACAGAAAGGGCTTTTCTGACTACTAACTATAAAGTAGCTCCCCCTTCCTCTTCACAGTCCCTCACTGTTAAAGTATCTTCATAGCACTTATTATCTGTATGATCTTGTTCGTTATTGTCTCTCCTACAAGAATGTAAGATCCGTGATAGTAGAAACCTTTTTGATTTTTGGCTTTCACTGTATCTCCACATCTACAACAGTGCCCAGATCATGGTAGATGCTCAATAAATATTTGTTGGGGCGCCTGGGTGGCTCAGTTGTTAAGCGTCTGCCTTCAGCTCAGGTCATGATCGCAGGGTCCTGGAATCTAGCCCTGCATCAGGCTCCTGATCAGCAGAGAGCCTGCTTCTCCCTCTCCCACTCCCCCTGCTTGTGTTTCCTCTCTGTCAAATAAATAAATAAATAAAGTCTTAAAAAAAACCATTTGTTGTATGTATGGATGAATGTGATGGAGCTAGAGAGAGAGAGAGAGAAACTGGAACCTTGAAAGAATGGGATTTGTGGGATAGGGATGACTATAAAACCATTTTATTTTGTCTTCCACTCTTTAAACCCACTCCATGAGACTTTATACTTCATGAATTTTCTGGTCATTTTTAGGTAGCAACCAGTACTTACCAATTTGTTTTACTTTAGTAATTAAAATGTCCAGATGATGAAATATTTTTTTAAACTTCAAACTTTAAAATTATGGTTTTTCCTATCTCTGAGCTTGGCCCTACTATAGGTGCCCATGTTTAGTGGGAAAAGGGGGTGAGGCTTAGTAGATGTCTATCTTTTCTCCCTTCCCCCACTTGCTAACCTTCTTTCTTTAGAGGTTGAGCAGGGTAGAAGGGGAAGAGATGAGGAAGGTTTTTTCCTTGACTAATACTACCACAAACTAGTTTTAGTGTTTGGCAGGTATCTAAATCTGACTCTTTCTCAAGGAGCCCTTTTGTAGGTTCTTCAGAGGTTCCTTCTCTACTGGTGGAGATATTTCTCCTATGCCTAGTTACTTTTTTTTTTTTTTTTAAGATTTTATTTATTTGACAGAGGGAACACAAGCAGAGGGAGAGAGAGGGAGAAGCAGGCTCCCTGCTGAGGAGGGAGCCTGATGTGGGACTTGATCCCAGGACCCTGGGATCATGACCCGGGCCGAAGGCAGCCGCTTAACCAACTGAGCCACCCAGGCGTCTCTATGCCTAGTTACTTTAACGTTGGTGAATTGCTCTAGTTGGTCACTTACGACTCCTTTAGAAATCTCTAAGAATTAGGGGTGCCTGGGTGGCTCAATCGGTTGAGCGTCAGAGTCTTGATTTCTTCTCAGGATCATGGGATCATTGGGCTCCACGCTCAGGGGGGTTAGTCTGCTTCTCTCCCTCTCCCTCTGCCCATCTCCCTGCTTGCACGAGTCTCTCTCTAAAATAAATACATGAATCTTTAAAAAAAATCTCTAAAAAAACCCCCAAACTTATTGAAGTATAATTTATATACAATAAAATTCAGAGATACTAACTGTACAGTTTGATGAGTTTTGACAAATATATACACCCATGTAAACACTTCCAAAATCAAGATATAGAAAATTTACCTCATGTCTCTTCACAGGCAGTCAATCCCACCTTCAGGCAACCTTTTATCTAATCAGAAATCTCTAAGCATTTGACAGAAGATCTATTGCTTCCTTCTGCTGTGATCTCCTCAACTTTTCAGATGGTCTCTCTGACAGGATAAAGAAACCCTAACTAGGTGTGTTACACAGCCCATATATGGTCTATGGGGAGTTCCCATGCATCCCTTTGTCCTGAAAAACAATGGGAGTGTAGGCCAATCTCACCACAACCACCTCTTCTAGTTCTGCCATAAAACAGACAGCTAATTGTTCTCCTGCTTTTTAGTTTTCCAGGTATGAGTTAGGTATGCATTCTGTGTATCCTCCAAACACATTGATCATATCAGTCTCTCCAAATAATTTCCTTAAAACCCTCTCAATTTGAACTGAACAGCAGGTGGGACTCAAAGCCCACTAGCAATTCTCTCCAAAGATCCCTTATCAATGTCTGAATTTCTGGCCCTTTTCTCAAGGTGGGTGAGGTGATTTAAAGTTGCATACTTGATTTTACACTCCCTTTTTTCAAGTCTTGTGTGGTCATCTCACCCCTCAGTTTGGAATGTGGCATGTGCTGTCTTGGATCCTCAGCAGAGATAGAGACTCATATCTCCCAAGATGTACATAAACCACCAGGAGAGGATGCTGATGTTCAGGAGCTTTGGGGGATACCATAGGTCCAAATTATTTTCTTACAAATGCCTTATAAGGGAGACCATGAGTGGCCATGTTTCATAAAAACAGACCCCGAAAGTATAACTGAGCATTAGATACCAAAGGATAAGATTCATTTTGAAAGGACAGGGTAAGAGGCAAGTTTAGGACAAATGAAAAGTAGTAGATTATATTAATTTACTCATTCACTGAAAAACATTAACAATCTAAATGCTAGTACTTAATACAATAATGGAACAAAATTCTTCTCCTCAAGGAGATCACCATGGCCTAGTAGAGAAGACAGAGAAGTAAATCACAACTAAAATAGGCATGTGAGTGATAATACATTCAAATCTTGGGAACTGAAAATAAGAGAAATGTACAAGGTGGTCTAATATAAGGAAGGTCTGGTGCAAGGAAGAGGCACCCAACTCAGAATAGGTTGGGTGTCAGTGAAGGCTCCCAGAGGAATTGACCAAAGCTGAGAGTGAAGAGCAGTTAGACATTCACTAGACAAAGGAGGGAAGTTTATTCTAAGAGGAGAGAATACAAAGAGCCTAAGCATAGAGGCTTCCGAAGACAATGAAATCTTTGAGGAATTACAAATAGGTTGATATGGCAGAAATGAGAACATACAAAGCAGAAAGTGGTGATAAAGCTGGAGAGGTAGGTAGCACCCAGGCAGGAAAGCTACAATGAGTCATTAAAGGATTTTAAACTGGCAAATGACATGATCCGATTTGTATTTGGAAAGGTCATTCTCTGTGGTATGGATAAAGGATTGGAAAGAAGCAGAGTCAGAGGCAGGGAGACCAAAGAGGCAGGCGTTGCCATAATCTAGACAAGAAATGATGAAAGCAGTGGGACTGGGGACGAATAGTAAGGGACAGATTTGAAGACATTTCTAAGATAGAGTATATGTAACTTGGTAAAGAATGGACTGGATAAGAAGGAAAGGGAGGAGTCCAGAAAGACTTCCAGGTTTCTGGTTTGAGCTAGTGGGTGGTGATGCTGTTCAAGAAAGAAGAAAACCAGGCAGAGAAGCAGATATGCTTTCATTTGTTCATTCATTCAACAGACATTTACTAAAGTCCTATTATATGTTGTGAATAGACAAGTATATCAATGGAATCAAGTATATTCCAATGCCCTGTGATTAAGTGTCACTGAGAGAGTTATGCACAGGGAAGCAAGTAAATAAATAGGACAGGTATATAAGTCACACTGAGGAATTAGGGGAAGCTCTTGGAAGAGACTGCCTAATCTGATCTTTCAAAAAAAAAAAAATCGAGGGGAAATTCACATAACATACAATTCACCATTTTAAAGTATACAATTCAGTGGCATATAGTACATTCATAATGTTTTTCAACCATCACCTCTATCTAGTTCCAACTATTCTGAGTTTTGAAGGGTGCCTAGGAGTTTGCTAGATGTAGAAAGGGGTGAGGGAAAACATTGTAGGATATAAGAATAACATGTTTGATGACATGAAGACCAGAAGTGGCATGGCTGGAGTGAATACAGATAGGGCAGTAGTGGAAGGCAAGGCTAGAGAGGGTCCAATAATAAGATGTCCAAATTTTAAGTTTATATAGAAGGCATGGAAAGCCACTAAAGAGTGCAAAGCTGGGGTCTGACATGATCAATTCTGCTATTTATAAAGATTACTCTGGAAGTAGTATTGGTGATGCTTTAGATAGGGGAAAACGAGGAACGTGAGTTGGGAGATTTTATGCAGTAATTCAGATGAGAAATGATCAAAGTCTGAACAAGAGTAGTAATAATGGAGGGAACCAAAAACAAGAAATAATAAAGAGGCAGAGTTTACATTACTTGATGACCTACTAGACATCAAACTAGAGGAAGAGTATAGGATGATTTCCATCACTGCCTTGGGTGACTGGGATGATGGTGACAGTATCCTGTGTGAAGTTTTGGGGGAAAATGATTAATACAGGTTGGTGGATTGAGTATGAATTTCCTAGGATTGAACTAAATGAAGGATTTCAAAATCAGTTTAATAAATGGATCCGGTTCTAAGAAAGATCTAAGAGAGTTTAGAATCTTCTTTCTGTTGGTAAATGACGTCATGCATTTGGATGAAGTCACTCAGGAAAATCATACTAAGAAAGATAAGTAGAGAACCTAGTACTAATCTTTGGGAACCAATATTTAAGGTGTGTAAAGGGGATAAAGCTATATGGTTAAAGGATGTGGTCATACTGAGGCCAAGATAGAGTTTAGCAACAAAGGGCAGAAAAGTGCAATGGAGCTGAAGAAGAGAAAGAGGGTGGGGAGGGCAGTGGGGATCTGTGGGCCAATGATACTGCTTGGACGTTACTGTCACTGGGATCCAACAGATCATACACATCTCTCCACTCCAAAATAAGCAATTTATTACTCCATAAACTTCTCAAAAACAACTTCCCGAGTACATACAATTTCTTCTCAAAGTAATTTTATGGAATGAAGACAAATGTTCATCAATTGTGGCTTATACCCCCTCAAGAAAAGATTTTTAAACATCCCCAGCAGTCTCCCTCTCCCAGTTCTGAAGCCTGAAAAGGTGTCAGTTCTTGGGTAAAAGGGGTCAACGAGAGGGGAAGAAGGCAAAATCTTGAGCTGTCTTATCAAGGCAGGAACCAGCTCCTTTTTTTTTTTTTTTTGTTCCAGAAACTCTCCTTCAGCTTTTTATGACCAATTTTTCATAGCTGCCTCCTTCTTTTGAGACACAGGGCCAGCAAAAGACTTACCCTGAATCCCCCAGGTAAACCTGAGAAGGGTGTCTGGGTGGGATATGTTTGTGTGGGGTCCTGGCAAGGTTTATGGTTGCTCTGGGTGTGGGAAACAGGGCCCAAAGTAAGATTCTTAGGTCATATTTTTTTTTTTCTCTTTCCCACATTGCCCCTCTTCACTCACCACTTCCATATTTGCTTGTCCGGATTAAAACTTGGAAGGGTTGGTGGAAGGGAGGCCTGACGTCACTTTTTCTTGAAATGCCACAACTCTGACAGATATCTGGAGGCTCTTTCTTTACCTTTCCTTGCCTTACCTGGGCACAACCTTCTAGGGAACGAAGAGGCTGAGCCCCTGGAGTGAGTGCAGAAGGGCAGGTTTATGTTAGTTTCCCCGGGGCTCTAAATCCATCCTTATTCAGTTGTGTAATACAAGGGAGGAAGAGCAATGACTGATTCCTTTGGGGTTTCCCTAAGGGCCTCTACTTTTTAAAAGGAAAGCTGTTTTTCTTGAATACCCTGTCCTTCATTGTTTTCCCTGAAGTGATGAGGGCCCCAAAGCCCTGTTTGTGGGAGAATGCATAGGCAGAACGTCGAGCGCTTGCGTGTTTCAGTTTGGTCCGGGTAGGGGGTGGCAGTGGAGGTCTCGTGCAAAGATGAATTCTGTCCATAATCTATAGTCAGAGCATGGAGGACAGGGTTTTTATCCACAGAGGCAAAGGCAAAGAGGGCCATGAATTATATCTGGGTAGATTCCTTGTTCCACTCACCTTGTCCACGTTGACAGGCCAGAATAGTGGCTTGAGAAATTGGTACCCAATCACAGGCAAAATACAGAGGACCACGCTGAGGATAATAATCAGCCACATTTGTGGCAGGTTCAGAGTGTTCCTGGCCACACCTGTAAACAATGAGGTGGGAGAGGGCGGCTGAACCAGAGCCTAGAGGAAGGGGACAGTCATCCAGAACTTAGATACCTCTCCATTCCAAAGAAGGGAATTATTGGTTTGGAGACCATTAAGTTTCCTAATAATATAAATGCAGGGGCACCTGGGTGGCTCAGGTGGTTGAGCGTCTGCCTTTGGCTCAGGTCCTGATCCCAGGGTCCTGGGATCGAGCCCCACATTGGGCTCCTGGATCAGCGGGGAGCCTGCTTCTCCCTCTCCCTCGTCTTGCCCCCTGCTTATGCTCTCTCTCTCTCTATTTCTGTGTCTCAAATGAATAAATAAAATTAAAAAAAAAAAAATGCGGAAGAATTACAGTGAGGTCCTTTGTACCGCTAAAGTCACGGGGAATTCACATGCCTTTAAAGGCTGGGCTGGGCAGGAGAGTGTGGGTAGGTTATAGGAATCCTGGAACATTGGCCTGGACACAAAAATGGGATACAGGGTTTTGGAGGGGAAAAATGAGTGACTTGATGAGAGGTGAGAGGCAGCTACATCTATTATCTATCCTCTCTGTATTTTGTTCCCATCAAAGTAGAATGAAAGGTAGGGAAATTAATATGGGAGACAATAAGGCAGTATGCCACAGTAGAAAGGATACTAGACTGGGAACCAGGAGAGCTAGATTTGAGTAATTTAATTTTTAAAAACCTTCAGTCTCTAAAATGGTGCTAATAATTCTTGCCCTTTCTACCTCATAGGATGCTTGCAAAGATTAAGTTAGATAAGAAATTTGAAAATATCTTAGAAAATCTAATAGGGTAAAATATTTCCCTAGCTAGATTTTTTTTTTTTAAGATTTTATTTATTTATTTGAGAGAGAGAATGAGATAGAGAGAGCATGAGAGGGGGGAGGGTCAGAGGGAGAAGAAGACTCCCTGCTGAGCAGGGAGCCCGATGCGGACTCGCTCCCGGGACTATAGGATCATGACCTGAGCCGAAGGCAGTCGCTTAACCAACTGAGCCATCCAGGCGCCCCCCTAGTTAGATTTTGAGTCCTTCTAGGGCAGAGACCATGTCTTATTCCTATCTATATTCACAGAGCCTAGTACATAGTAATAACTGCTCAGTGAACATTTATTAAACAAATGTACTTGGTTCACACTTCCCAACCCTATCCCCCACCTCCTTGCCACACACTGGGTGGGCATAGCCTTACCTAGGAATTGGAAGACGTTGGGGAACGTTAGGCACAAGCCATCACTGTACAGGAAGATTAAGATGCAAAAGTAGAAACCCAGGCTACCCCAGGTGAAGATGTGGCTTATCACCGTCCAGTAGGTTGTATCCAGGGCAATCTGAAAAGCACTCTCTTATGTGCAATACTCTACAACCTGGGACATATCAGCCACCTCCCTTCTCCAGTCCGCAGTGGAGAATGATCCCTTCCCGCTTTCCCTCCCACCTTCTTTCCCTTTCTTCCAGACAGGCTCCCCACCCAATCCTCCCCCCCCCCCCCCTCCCCCCACTCCCCTAGCCACACCTGCGTTGTGACCACGCACAGCAAGGCAGTCTGAACTATCAGGGAGAAGGACTGGTAGTCGGAGATCTCTTTCCCATCACTGCGCACTGAGTTGTGAATGGTCCTCATAGGGATAAAGAACAGCACGAAGGAACTATAGATCCCACGCACTAAACACTTCACAAATTCCTTCTTGTTGAAATAGAGGTTGTGCTGGCCTGGATCATACAGCTCTGGGAAGCGTAGACTCCATGTTTCATTCACATCCTGGAAGTACCAGAGGGTAAGGAGGAAGGCTCAGGGTCTCTCCATAGAAGGTCCCATCTCCATCAGAGTAGAAGTTTCTCTCCTCACTGTATCTGCTGACAGGCTGCCTAGGAGCTTCCTCATGGATTACTTGAGAAGTGGAACCAGAGAACAGAGCAGTGACCACAGACCCTTCCTGAAGTCCTATACTCTAGGCAAGGGATCTAGGTAGTGGAAGAAAGCTAGGAGAAGGTCAAGGTGATAGTAAGGACCTGGAAGCAGTTACGATAGGGGAGATGGGGGGTAATTAGGGTTGGAGGTAGCTGGAAGGGAGGATGGGAGCTTGGGATGGGGGGCAGTTGGTACATGAGTCCCCAGTTTTAAGTGTTCCTTTAGTTGAATATTTTTTTGTGTCAAAAGCCAATAAAAGGAGAGGGGGAAGCCAATGGGGACCAGCTAGTCACATGGAGGTTTCCACGTTCTGTGATGCTCTTCCCATTCCCATAGCTACCGGTGAACTCAGGTGACAGGATTCTCTATGTGAGTGCCATTGGATCATCTTCATCTCCTAAATCTGAAACTTTGGATAACAAAGCTTGGGGCTTGTTTTTGAGAGGTTGTGGATCCCTAGAATTAGCCAATTGAAGCTTCATAGGACACAACTCATCTCTCTTGTTGCTCTGTGGCTAGCAGCTACCTTGTGGAGAATTTTACTTCCTACCCTGATGGAGACCAGGAACCATGATCCCATGATGTCCTCCTTCAGCTATTTTATTCCTCTTTGGAGGCTTCTTTTCTATTTATTGTCCCCAAGACTAGAGGTTGGGATAGAAGAGGAGGGAGAGGTATGGTACTAGGATCCCCAATGCCCAGGAAATTTCTGACAGGGACAGATGATATCCCATAGGCTGACCTCCTATGACTCAAAATATTATATCCACATTCCCATGCTTGGCATTCAGGACTCTCAACGAGGCCACCCTGCATTGGATTATTATCTCTGTATGGGTCTCTCCTTTCTTGAAGCCCCTTGCTTTACCTAGTCTTTCTCCAATAACTCTATTTCCTTTCCTTTTACCTTTTATACACACTCAATTTACTATAAAGCACAATTTCTATGTTTCTCTCTACAAAAATAAAATTGACACAGGAAAACTTGGATTTCTAAAACTGATGATTACTCTCTGTAGAGGAAGATTCTTTACTTTATCTATGATACCTCTCCAGGTGATGAGCTCCCTTCCTTGTTCTAGACATTATTCCATTTACAACTGACTTAGTAGAACTCAGGTCTTGTCCTCCCCACTCTTGGGAATACTCCTCAAGGGCCCAGGGGCTTTAGCCCTGACTAAGAGGCTTGCTGCTGGTCTTACCTGGTCAAACAGACTCAAGCCCAGGACAGGGAGGGAGGTGTAGACCAGGTTGTAGAAAGTGATAAACCAGGTATCATAAACAGTCTAGGAGAATACCAAGGAGATTTCTTAGATTCCTCTCTTTTCTAAAGTCCCAGCTCTACCTCCCAGGTTCAAGAGAGGCCCTTCTGGCCCCCATCTACCCATCACTACACTAACCTAGGGCAGGATTTGGATTTCAGAAATCTGACAGAGAAGGCTGACCCCCATCTCTATTTGGTCCTACTCTAGTTAGAACCCTGGGTCCCAGGCTGGGGCAAGGCCACATCAAGCTTGTTTGTGGCCAACCCTACAAGGTTGATTTGGACCAACCCTACCATGACCTGCACTGCCCATCCTTGCACAGAAAAGATCCAGAGTGCCTGCTAGGGAATGCTAGCTGTACCCCTGCACTCTCAGGCATGTAAGCCTCTGGGTTCTTTTATCTGATTTATGGCATTCAGTAGCTTCTATAACACTGGACATTTTCTAACATTGGTAAGTAGAAGAGACTCAATGACCCTTTCCTAGCTGGGTGCTCCATCCTGGGGCCCACAGAGGGCTCCTTTACTAGCCACAAGGGGTCAGCAAAACACACACATATGCATACACCTCTCACAAACTAAAATGGCTTTGTTACACACTGGGGGTATATAAGTCTACTACTTTCCGCTGAACAGTCTGTTTCCCCCAGAGCCCAAGGCAACAAAAGTAGTAGGTATTTCCCAATATAATCATTCCTGAGGTTGTTTTTCTTGGGAATCTGAGAACCCTGAAAAACTTCTCATAGGAAAAGGGATTCCTCGTAGAACATCAAAATCCAGGTGCCACTTTTTCCCACTACTGTCGGGGAGATTTCATACTCAAATGTGGAATTAATTCATTAGAGCAACAACAGTGTATGTTTGGGGCTGGGAGAAGGGGTGTTGGGGTGGGGAAGTAGAAGTAAGGGAAGCTGTATCTGAAGTATGGCTACAGGTGAACACCATAGCTAGCCTGTCTGGCAAAACTCAGAGGCCCCTTGAGGCTTAGCCTGCTCCATAAAAATTGTTTCGGATGCTAAAAAAACCTCCCAGGTCCAAGCATTTCCCCATATTATTTATGTTTGGAAACTAGGTCTCCATGTCAGGTAAAAGGTGAAAATATCTTATGGGAGAGTTTTGGAGGTAGGAGTCAAGTTCAAGTCAGAGCCAAGGTAGAAAAGTTAGGGTTTGGAAATCTAAGGTTAAATGTAAGGTTAGGAGATGGGATCAGCATGGGTGAGGACCTTTATGCTTAACCGACTGAGCAACCCAGGTGCCCCCATGTGAGGAGCTTTATGGATGGATGGCAGTATGTCATACACTGGTCTCTAGAAAAGAAAAAGGGTCTGAGATGGCTGAAGTGGGGGTGAGTAAAGAAGACCCAGCTGACCAGAGTGCGGAATACCACCTGATCTCCTACCTGTGCAGAGAACCCACTGAAGAAGGCATACCAGAAGTGCACCAGGGTGAAGGCAAAGTTTTTGTAAAAGAAGTAGCTGAGAAACTTGCACATGCGATTATAGGACCAGCGGCCATGGACCAAGAGTAGACGCTGAAGATAGTGGAACTGGGAGAAGGCGTAGTCACTGTTGAGCATGGCCTGCATTCCCTCCTGGCCGCTGATGCCAACCCCAATGTGGGCAGCTGCAAAGAAATCCCAGAAGCTTCTCAACCACAGAGCTTGTCTGCTGGGCTCCCAGCCTGGGAAGTGTAAAAGAAAGGCTGAGATCATGTTGTATAAACCCCTTATTTTACATTGGGAAACACTGCCCAGCTCAAAATGGCATACACTTAGTGGAGCCTTTTCTCTTTAGTGGATTGCCCTTTTCCTTAGTGGATTGTCAGAAAACAGCTCCTTCATCTGCACTTTGTTTTGGATGCTGCCACTCAGGAATGCCTGTCATGGCTAGTACTAGAAAGCTCTCCTGGATGGTCTTTGTACCTACTATAGCCATCTAGGCTCTTTCCTGCTCTCTAGATGCTGAGGTAAAAATTTCTTGTTATCTTTTGAAGCCACTTACATCAATTAAAGATGCAGGATGGATGTCAATCTAACATAATATTTAATTACCGAAGTTTATCTAAAGAGCTAAAATCCAACTGTTAGGAGGAAATAAGTGATGTACATACTTTGTTAGTGAGAAGCAAGTTCTTCAAGAGGCCTAACATGAGTTTTCTGGATAAAACAAGGATTATACTTGATGGAAAATAAGACCGAAGTTCCTAAATGTTTTAATTAGTGTGTTGTAGTATACGGTAAGTTCATTGATCTTCTGGTATATACCTATTGCAATGCTTAATGGAATAGTTGAAACCTCTAAGGCCCTAAAAACCAGAGAAGTTCTAGAAAGTGAGGAAAAGAGCAAGAACACTTTTTAGTATTAAAGCCGAGGGTAGAATGTCTGCTAGTGTTTCCTGGATGGGGAGAGAGGTTGGACTACAGGACCTCTAGATGTTGTCCATATTTCATAGAACCACAAGTTGCTGGAAGCTAACAACATTCAGCTGAAATTAAAACTAGTTTCAGCCATTTGCTTCTATTGGTCCAAAGCATTAGTAAGTCGGCTATTCTCCTCCAGCCAGGGGAGTCAGGGCAAGTTCTCATGAACACTGCCTCAGGGGAGAAGAGATCCTTACATTGTGCCTCACAGCTAATTCCCTGGTGAGCAGTCTTGTCTTCTGCCTAACATTGCTCAGGCATACAGCCTTCAAAAAAGGAACAGACTATGACTCTTGCCCAGGGGTTTTTTATGTAGGCTTTGATACCATCTTGGAAAGATGGTATGGTAGTTGTTGCATGGCCTGTTCTGTGAATATATGCATATGTTCTTATTCCCATAAGAATAAGGCGTATTTGTGTGTGTGTGTGTTAAGTGCATGAAGTTGAATTGTGTGTCTGCATAGGGACTGATGTATACAGGTATAAATAAGTGGGAATGCAAGTATAGAGGAGCATGAATGAGGTTGTAAAACATTATAAATGTACAATACATATGATATGCAGGAGTGTGAACCAACAACACAGTGCCACCCAGGTTGGTTTTTGCCCATGGAGGAAGGAAAGGGCAAGCCTTTGGTTGGAGGTTACTGTCCCCCATCCCTCACATGCCTTTGATCATGCTGACGTCATTGGCCCCATCCCCGATGGCCAGTGTCACCACCTTCTTGTACCTCTTCACCAGCTCTACCACTTGGGCCTTCTGAAGGGGTGTCATTCGGCAGCAGATTACCCCCTTGCACATGCACGCTGTTCGCAGCAGTTCCAACTCCAGGTTCCCTTCTAGAGCATAGGCCTGCAGTACCAGGACACACCCACATTTCAGGTTGCCCAAAAAGGCTCTCAGGACAGGATCTTCCTAGGCCCTTCCCCATATCCATACTCTCCTGTACTATATAGGTCAGGCAGCTGCTCCCAGGTGCTCCACTCCCGAGGGAGGCTAAGTCCCCAAGTCAGTGCTAGGCATCCTCATATCTGATCCAGCCTCCAATGGGAAACGGGTCAGCCTCTCTTACTGGGTCAAATAAGTTAACTGGGCTATAAGGCCAAGTGACTTTTTAGAGGACCTGGTTCTGTTTGCTTTCCCTCTTCCCCTAACTGATAGGCCACATCAGTAGTGAAGAATTTGGATAAGGAAGGAACATGCCCTTGGCTTCTCTTTCCTCATTATTCCTGCCTAGAGAAAGGTAGGGAGAAGTGTCTGTCAGGAAAGGGCACCAGAAGAGAGGGGAAAAAGGTGACTCATGAAATAGACAAGGGGTCTTAAAATTTCCCTGAAGCAGGCTGGACCTAGGAAAAAATTCCTTGGGAGAAAAGAATAGAGTTGTAGCTCTGTGTTGCCCACCAGACTGTAGCCATTGATGATCAAGCCATAGTTGCCATTGGGCACCTCCTCAGGCACTCTGAAGGGCATATGGGGCTTCGTGGTGAGGTAAGTGTTTACTGGGTCTGATTCCAGTAGAGACTCAGGTTTCATCTTGACCCTTGCTGACCTGAAAGCCAAGAGTAGTAGTCAATGTCTGACTGAAAGCCCCAGAGCTTAGGAAAGGAAAAGTGTCCCAGAATGAAAGTGGGCAAGGTAGACACAGAGCCTCTACAAAGCCCCAGCCAGCATCTCAAACTCGGCTCCCTCCTGAGAAATGCCATTGTCTCAGGTCCCTGACCGTCCACACACCACACTTCTCCAACTCCTTGAGCCCTAAAGCTTCTTCACAAAATTATCTCAAATATTTTAGGTTTTTTTGTTTTCCCCTTCTGCATTTCTTCTTTGTTCCTTCTGACAGTGTGGGGGTCATACTAAATGAAGAGCTGTGGCAGTTCTCCCATCTGTACCTGAGTTCTTGCCGAACAGTCTCATCATTCTTGCCTTCCACGATGAACATCCCATCCATTTCATCCTCAAATATGTTGCAGGCATAGGCAATGTTTACAGCAGTCTCTGCAGGGAAGGGGGAACACTGGCCACATTTTGGCTGGGACAGGGTCTTTACAAAAGTGTATACATACATAGGCACTAAGGGTGGGCAGCAGAGCCCATCTGTCCACATTTGCCATGGATGCAGTCAAAGTATGTTTTTCATGAGTCAGTGGAGACCATATTCAAACACACAGGAACGGTCAGCCTAGTACAGACTTGTGAGTTACTTATCAATAACTAGGATCATTCTGGCTTAGTCTTTCTTTTTCTTTCATTTTTTAACATGGAACACTTCACGAATTTGCATGGCATCCCTGTGCAGGGGCCATGCTAACCTTCTGCGTATCATTCCAATTTTAGTATATGTGCCGCTGAAGCCCGCACCATTCTGCCGTAGCCTTCCAACAGGGCCTTCCCCTATTTCCTAAAACAACTCCACTCTGTATCCACTTCTCCAAACAGTCAGCATGTGTTTCCCTGTGCCTGCTTTTATGCCAGATTTTATGGGGGACTGGGATATGTTTTGGTTATGGTCTTTTCTTTACATCAAGAACTCCGGAATTTGGACTAAATTCATACTAAGGAAAAAAATTTACAAAAATTAAATCCTGAACCCTCACTGCAAGTGGTATCAAAATTCAGAGGAGAGATTGCATAGAAAGTCATAGAAACTTTCTTGGGAGAAGACTCTGAAGGATGAGTAAGACTCGTTTAGGGGAAGAAAAAAACATTTCAAATAGGTAAACAACCCAAACAGAGGCCCTAGAGTAGGAACTGGATTGTTTGGGACACTAAAGATAACGGTCACATCAGGATGCTATATGTAGGTAGCAGCAGATTATCAAGACCTCAGACAGTGGAGTCTGACTTTACCACATAAAGTGTCTGAAGGTTTCTGAGCAGAGGAATAACATATAAAAGTAGTATATTTTAGTAAGATTAAGCTGATGGTTGTAAGTAGGCTATACTGAAATCAATAAGGACAAGAGACAGCGATCAGAAGTTTTTTTGCAGAAGTACAATCAACAGGGGACAAAGGCTGAACTAGGGTGGTGGCAGAGTCAAGGGCATCTTCAGAAGACTTGGTGGGACATGGTGAGATACGAATCTTTGGGACAACAGAGAGGGTATAGTCAAAGGTAATTCCAAAGTTTTTAGCTTGTGGGTTCCTGGATGACAGGGGTCATGTCTGATTGAATCATCTCTGTGTCCCCACTGCCTAATACAGAATCCAGCATAAAGTATATTCTTAGAAAACTGTGTACAAGACTAGGAGTGAAGGTGTCCTGTAAGGACTTGACCTGGATTATAAGGTATTTGTCAAATAAATGGCTAAGGAAAAAAGAAGATGCAAAATAAAAGAAATGGCTAAGGTGGACAGAGAAGAGGACTGGTCAAGTGAGGAGCTCCCCCTTACCTTGCTTATCTCCAGTTAAGACCCACATCTTAATTTTGGCTTTGTTCAGGGTGGTGATTGTCTCAGGTACACCATCCTGCAGCTTGTCTTCTATGGCTGTGGCCCCTAACAGCTTTGAACAGAGAGAGCAGTGAGTGAGGAAAAGGGGAAATGTCACAGCATTTAGTGCTACCCAACAACTCAATGGGCACCTCATCATCCTCTTTAGCAAGCTGGCTCTGTCCTGACATGAGGATCCAAATGGTAAAAATTCAGCACCCTCTGCCTCTCAACAGATGCAGGTTTTCAACGACATAAATCAAATTTAGACACAGAATGTTAGGGATCAAAGAGGGAAAAGACTTGCCCAAGTCATACATGAAGCTGTGTGCCACTTCTAAACCATCTGTTTCTCAACATACTTTCACTGCTCTTTTGCTTCACAGCACACTTCCTGGCTTTCCAGTGTTGACCATAGGGATGGGCACCAGGACTCAGTCTGAGGAACTGACAGATGGACAAACAATTGGCTGATTTCTGCTAGGCCTCCAGAAGGACAGACTAGAAATACTAACCACAGAACTGATGATGGAAGGAGATGTGTGACCTTTGGAATCTCTGTTTTCCCATTTGCTATCAGCAATGTCTCTTTTAATAGCGGAGCCAGCCTGTGTCTGATCAAAAACTTTGGGGTCATTCTTAACTTCTCTTTCTCTCATATCCTATAATCTAATATATTAGCAAATTCTGTTGGCTCTACCTTTAAAAAATGTACAGAATTTGACAACTCCTCACCATTTCCACTACTTCTATCTGGTCCAAGCCATCATCATCTCTCACCTGCACTATTACAACTATCTTCTAATTTGTCTCCCTGGGTCTGTCCTTGCTCCCCTATAGTATAATCTCAACACAGCAGCCAGAGTGATTGTTTTAAAAGCTATCACATCAGGGTGCCTGGGTGGCTCGGTCAGTTGGGCATCTGACTCTTGATTTTGGCTCAGGTCATGATCTCAGGGTCCTGGGATCGAGCCCCACGTCTGGCTTTGCACTAAGAGCAGAGTCTGCTTGTCCTTCTCCCTCTGCTCCTCCCCTCACTCGCACTCTCTCTCTCTCAAATAAATAAATAATAAACAAACAAACAAACAAGTAAGTCTTTTTTAAAAGAGCTATCACATCACTTTTTGGTTGAATTCTTCAATGGCTTTCCATATCTCATTGTAAGTACTTATACTGGCTTATGAGGGCACTCTACTACTTCTCTGTCTCATGTCCTTTTATTCTCTCCTCCTCACTTATACTGTATCAGCCACACTAGCTGACTTGCTGTTCAACTAACAAGTTAGGCCTACTCCTGTTTCAGGGCTTCCACTCATGCCATTCCCTCTGTCTGGAAAGTTAATTCCCCAGAGATCTGTTTGGCTTGCCACCTTCTTCAGGTTTCTGCTCAGACTAAGTGAAGACTAAGTACCCTATATAAAATAGTAACTACACTCTGCCCTCTCCAAAACATTCATGCATATGCTGATAACTCCTTAGCTTTCTCCCTGGCTTTATTTTCTCCCATAGCACTTTCATTATCTAACATACTACATATGTTACTATTTTGTCTGTTTTGTCTGCTGCTACATGCTCAGGGCTTAATACATGCCTGGCACATGAAGTCACTTAATAAATATGTTGAATAAATGAGTGAATATTTCCATCAATTAGTTCGGGATTATCTAATCTGTGTATTGTTCAGATCCTCATTTTTCCCAGATTACTTAGCTTCTGTGAGAGCTTTGGGAGAAAATTTATAACTAGTGCATTCCCCCCCCCCCCCCAGCCCCATGATTTATGGATTTCAAAGATCCAGGACATCCTGAATCAGCTTGGATTCCAGTATCCTGCATCCGGAGAGCCTGAACCTATTGATTTGCTGGAAGCCACTTTCAGAGACCTTGCTCAGTCTGCTGACTGCAACCCCCAATCCTGCCCCCAGTCTGTTCCTGGCTTCCTCACACTAACCATCAAGTCTTTTTCTATCTCTTCATAGACATCTGACATTTTATCTTCCCGATTTTCCAAAGACAGGCAGGCTTCACTGTGCTTCTTGCTCCAGGCCTGGTAGAATGCATTATCCAGTTCTCGGTAGGCCACCATGAGGGTGCGGAGGCCTTCAACAGCAAAATCCTGGAAGACATGTGTGTACACTGAGTAGGCCTGGGCTGGGTGAGGGCTGAGTTTAGGAAGGGGCAGACTGACCCCACTGACCCATTTGCCTGCAAAATAGGATTTAATGATTAGTACCATGGGGCTAGTACCTAGCTTAACCACAAAACAACCATTGAGCTTTCTCAGCAAAATGTCCTAAAGGTGGGGCCAGCATAGCTGAGGGCAAAGTTTGAAAGTACTTCTGAAATACAGAAAGTTCTAGCTTTTACCTGTAGTTAGATAATTTGCTGTGTGACCCTGGGAAAAATTAAGGCTTCTAGATTTCTTTGTTGTAAAATTGGGATAATAATTCACTGCTTACAGAGAGGACAATGATGTCTGTAATATGAGAATGGAATACTAAAGTAAAAAGGAGTTGTTATAAAACATAATCAAAGGACTTACTATTTTCTACAAGCATACATTCATTTTTTAAAAAAAGATTTTATTTATTTATTTGATAGAGAGAGAGATAGCAAGAGCAGGAACACAAGCAGGGGGAGCAGGAGAGGGAGAAGCAGGCTCCCCCGCTGAACAGGGAGCCTGACCAGGACCCTGGGATCATGACCAGAGCCGAAGGCAGACACTTAACTGACTGAGCCACCCAGGCGCCCCATATATTCATTTTATTTTCCTCTTTCCCTACCTTCCTTCAAGCATCCAACAGGCCCCTCAAAAGCACACACACTTGTCTATTTGTCTACAGCTGATTGGCTCAGTTGATTAGCCACAGCCAACTGTGTTAATGAGGCACTGCGGAAATGCTCTCTGGGTGAGCTAGCAGCTTTTTGCTCTGTGACCACCAGTATATCCCAACTAACCACAGTTAACTATCTTGTAAAGTATACTCTTGGTCATAAGGAGAGCTGGGTGAGAGTGTGGGTAGTTTAGGGCAGAACTCATATCCAACTGAGGGTGAGTTAGAAGATTTTATGTCCTGAGAATTGCACATGAATAAAAATTCTACATGATCACTGTTATAGTGAGCTTCAAAATAATTCACTTTGGCATTATAAGAGCAAAGAGAAAAAGAATTTTATCATCCTGATATTCTGCTCTTAGTTCCCTGTGAAACTCCTCAGTGTTTGACATTAGTTGTCAGGTGAAATGAACATAAAACAATATATGTACGGAATGCCATCTCTTAAACCTCTGTACTATTAGCAGATGAAGCTATGAAAAGAAGCCTGAGAGAAGATCTCAGAGACTTCTTAGAAGGAAGAGATATGACAGAAACTGATCTTGCATAGGATATTAAACAAGGTTTAACACACTGACAGATTCTTAATTCATTCAACAAATAATTTAGCAGTCTGTGGTTGAAGTTATTTCTTACTTACCCCTTACTTGTGTTTTTTTCTTTTCTATTGTGGTGAGCAAATCCTGACTGCTGCTTGTTCTTATATGACCTGTTTGCTGATTCCTGTCTTAGAGGGCCTGGAGCTGTGCTTTTGTAAGAGTTTTTGAATCTTGACTCCTGAGTGTAAGCTTCACTCTTACAAGTTTATCATCTGTGGTTAACAGATTGTAGTGTAGTCAGGCTTTATTATGGGTGTCTGTTAAGGTGGGTAGCAGGACACAGGTCAAAAGATCTGAAACAATTTTATGACCCCTTTGGAGCCAGCCTGTGGAAATGCTCTCTGAGAAGATACCCTAATTCATGTGTTCTGGAAGGTTAAAAGGTAAGTTTTTCAGGGGCGCCTAGGTGGCTCAGTCGTTAAGTGTCTGACTTTGGCTCAGGTCATGGTCCCAGGGTCCTGGGATGGAGCCCCACATCGGGCTCCCTGCTCAGGGGGAAGCCTGCTTCTCCCTCTCCCACTCCCCTTGCTTGTGTTCCCTCTCTCGCTGTGTCTCTCTCTGTCAAATAAATAAATAAAATCTTAAAAAAAAAAGATAAGTTTTTCAGACTAGCCCATAAAAAATACTGCGGCCTCTGGGAAACACTATAGGACATAAGAACTGTCCTGTGTGGGATACTTCACGGACTTTTTTTTGAAAACCTGAAATATAATGTATAGATCATAAAATTCACACTTTTACAGTATACAAATCAGTGGTTAAAAAAATTATACTCTTAAAGTTGTGCATCCATCACTACTAATTCCAGAACATTTTCATCACTCCCAAAGGAAACCCTGTACCCATTAGCAGTCATTCCCATTCTCTTTTCCCCTAGCCCTTGGCAACCACTAACCTACTTGTTTCTACTGATTTGCTTATTCTGGATATTTCATATAAATGAAATTATACAATATGTGGCCTTTTGTGACTGGCTTCTTTCACTTAACATAATGTTTTCAAGGCTCATCTGCATGTATCAGTATGTCATTCCTTTTTGGGACTGAATAATATTTGTTGTTTAGATATACCACACTTTATCTATTCATCTATGCCATTCTTGATGGGCATTTGGGTTGTTGCTACTTTTTCACTATTATAGATAATGCTGCTATAAACATTTGTGTACAAGTTTTTGTGAGGATGTATATTTTCATTTCTCTTGGGAATATACCTAGGAGTGGAATTGCTGGGTCATATGATAGCTCTACACTTAACTTTTTCAGGAACTGCCAGACTGTTTTCTAAAATGACTGCCTCAGGGGGTGCCTGGGTGGCTCAATCCCTTAGACTGACTGCATCATTTTACATTTCTATCAGCAATGTATGAAGGTTACAATTTCTCTATACCTTTGCCATTACTTATTATTATCTGATCACCTAGCTATCCTGGTGGTGTGAAGTAGTATCTTGAAGTTTTGATTTGCATTTTCCTAAAAGCTAATGAAACTGAATATCTTTTCATGTGCTTATTGACTATCTGTTCTCTGACGTGATTATGTGTTAATGTGGGTCAAACCAAAATGGCTTAATAAAATAGCATTTTCTCCAACCTATTTCTTCTTTAAAATATTTTTTTCTGATCTGCCCCTCTCCCATCCCATCTTCTGTCCTATTCCCTCAACCCTTTATATATCTAGGTTTATGAGTAGAAATCCTGGGGAGCATAGATTTGGTTTTCCTTTTCAATGCCAGAAGGCTGGATCCATTCTCTTTCAGATCCATCTCAAATCCTAGAGGGTGGAAGTAGGGTGGGTAGGCAGGGAGGAAGGTACCCCTGGGGATTCTAATCTTGTGATAACAGAGGATGGTAACATACAACAGTCTCCTAAATATCCCAAGCCTGGTGCTTTCTCCTCCATACCTTCAAAGCTGCATGGTCTCATCATGGCTGGGGAAGTAGCGCCTCCCATACCAGCAGGCCCAGTTCTGAAGCAAATTCTAGGTCTGACCATGGGACCTCCTGAGCCAGGAATCACAGAGAGAACCATTTGGATTGTGGTAAGGCTCCCACAGACACAACCCTCATTATGCCTTTGGGATCCTTTGCCATCTAACTTCTTGACACACAAGTTGGCAGCGTGTCAGTAGGAAGGCCACACAATGAAGTAGTTTTCATTCTTCCATCAATGAAAGAGACACAGATACTAATATACACCCATACAGAAACACATGGACACAAAGACATATATGTGGACTCATAATCCATGTACAAAGAACCACCCACAGCTTCCCTCCCCTGCAACCTACACACTTACATCTAAATGTTCCATGGTCACATCTCTGAGGGATCTACAGGATGGATGGAGCCGCCGACAGAGGATGGTGTCTGCACCCTTGCAGAATAACATTACTCGATCTTCAGGTGTCCTCACTAAGGATAAACAAATTGGGCAGAGTAACCATATAGGCCCATTGTTACAAGAACTTGTCTGGGCCACTGAGGGATGGCATGAGGCTGTTCCCGTGACATTTGTTTCCGATGCTCTTGGGGGCAAAGCACTTATTGAGTGGTCACAGAGGATAAATGATGCAGTTAGTAAAGGGTGGTGGAAGTGGGAGGAGACCTTATGCAACCAGTTCTTCCACGGGTTCAATCTCATCTTGGAAGACTCTGATGCAGAATCACATTTAGCTCCCCAAGTCCAAGTGCCAGACCAAGGCCCATACCTAGTAAGGACCAAGAATGAAGAATGACCTTCCTCCTCTTCAGTCTGAGGCTCAAACTAATTGAGAATAAGAGTATGAATTTCCCTTAATTGTCTGCCCCTATCTCTTACTCCAGGTTCAGGCTTTATGGGTTTATTCTCTGTTCTTATCTTGGCTTTGGGGGTTCAGACAAGCCACTATCCAGGAACACTAAAGAAGTATATGGTAGCAAGCTCCCAAAGAGAAAATATATAGGGTATGTGAGGGAGAAAGTAGGAATGGCTATGTATTGTATTTGAGGTACGATACCTTTGAGAAGGCATGTGAGTGGGAGAAAACATTTGTGTGTATATAAAAGAGAAAGTCAATGTGTGAATGTGTATGAAAGACAAATAAGGGGAGAGGACTGACTAAGAGGGGCACCTACCAATAACAGACATCCTCTTGCGTACATTGTTGAAGTCCAAAATAGCCAGCAGTTGGTAGACTTTGGTCTCACCCATTTCAACTACCACGATCGTCTCAGATGTGCGGGATCGGAACACAAAGCCGAAGTTCCTGGCAGCAGTGACGAGGGCACCTTCATCCGGGGACTGAGCCTGGTACATCAGCTTACCTGGCAGGAGAGAGGAGCACACAGAGATGTGCAGCTGAAGTCAACCGGGCTTATGTAAAGATAGAGCCCAAGAGGGAACATTTTTCTTCAAACTTCCTCACAAGTTTGGCTCTAAAAAGCTAGGTTGCATACAGGTCATTTTTTTTTTTTCCTTTCCAATATTTCCAACTTATTTCACAGACCTGAGTTAGTATTATAGAGGCACATGGTACAGGCAATATACACAAATGAACAAAACGTAGTTCACTCTCTGATTTTGGTGGGTAAAGATGGGTCAGAGGGCTTGTTAAAAATGCAGGTTCCTGGGCCCCACTCAAACTTACTGAATCCAGAATCACAAAATACTGGAGGAGGGCTCAGGAAATTGAATTTTTAACAAATCTCCTGGGTGAGTTTCATGCAGGTTGTTCTGGGTAAACTGCTCCTATATAAGATGGGCTATACTTTTTTTTTATTTTTAAGATTTTATTTATTTATTTGACAGAGAGAGACAGAGCAAGAGAAGGAACACAAGCAGGGGGAGTGGGAGAGGGAGAAGCAGGCTTCCCGCTGAGCAGGGAGCCCGATGCGGGGCTCGATCCCAGGACCCTGGGATCACGACCTGAGTCAAAGGCAGACGCTTAACGACTGAGCCACCCAGGCATCCCAAGACTAGCTATACTTTGATGAACACTCCTATAAGATAGGACAATAAGGATAGGACATATAGAACAGGATAATAGGATTGATGATAATAAGACTGATGATTTAATAAACAATTAAAAAATATATATATATATAAATGAATATTGTCACCTTTGAAACTCTCATCCTGGGAAGCTAAATGATTCACTCTGTTGAATCAGTCTGTCAATCTTATATTACTCAAGACATTTCTGTAACTCCTCTTGAATTTTTTTTACAGCAGAGTAAAATAAAATTTATTCTTTTCCATTTTGCCATTATAAGATAATTTTAACTCATAGTTTTCAGTGTCCACTATTGAAAAAATACTTTCCGAGATTGTGAAGAAACACTTCAGAAAGTTAACAACAAAAACCTTTGAGGGGCGCCTGGGTGGCTCAGTCCGTTAAGCATCTGCCTTTGGCTCAGGTCATAATCTCAGGGTGCTGGGACTGAGCCCCACATTGGGCTCCCTGCTCAGTGTGGAGTCTGCTTCTCCCTCTCCCTCTACCCCTCTCCCTGCTTGTGTGCCCACGCTCTCTCTCTCAAATAAATAAAATCTTAAAAAAAGAAAAACCTTGAATTCAATCCTCAGTTGTGACATCTATTATTTTTTTCTCATCACGAACTACTGTATTCTAATAACTGCTTGAAATTATTTTGGTCATAAAGAGAATGGAACAAAAAACTGCACTGATGAATGCAAACACTGTAGCACTGAAAAATGCATAACTCCTCTTTTACAATATCACCACAACCTGAGGTATATTTTGGATTATTTCTCTTCTGAAGGTCAATTTGATTTTTAAAAACAGTTACGCATCATCAGAGTCTTATACTTGTGAATAAGGCACATGGGACATATAATTTTAGGTCAGATATAAGATGTATCTATGGGACAGTAAGACTATTTTCTTGTTTCCTACCTTGTCACTTAAGGCAATAAACAAAGACAATTCCAAATATGCTTCAAATATAGCAACTTGTTAGAATGTCAGGTCTGGAGACACCTGTGGTGGCGTAGGATCTCATGGCACCAGGAGACATGAGATTTGGGTTCTTTTTATTATTTTTATTACTATTATTATTATTATTATTATTATTTTTTGTGGTGGGCAGCAAAGTAAAGTTTGTTGAGAGTAATACAAAGCTCCCGAAGAGGGAGGGGACCTGAGATGGGTTCTTATCTCTCTGCCTTCTTAACTATAAGATTTTAGGCAAGTCATTTAATCTCTTTTAGCTTCAGTTTCCCTTTCTATAAAACTGGGGTCGTTTTTCTTGTTCTGCTTACTTAAGAGGGCTGTTGTGAAGATTGTGGGAGATGATATAAATGTAAGCAATTTGGGGTGCGTGGGTGGCTCAGTCAGTTAAGTGGCTGCCTTTGGCTCAGGTTGTGATCTTGGGGTCTTGGGATGGAGCCCAGGCTCTACTCTTCCAAGTCTGGCTCCCTGCTCAGCGGGGAGTCTGCTTCTCCCTCTCCCTCTGACCCTCCCCCCTCCTCATGCTCTCACTCTCTCTCTCAAATGAATACATTTTTTAAAATCTTAAAAAAAAAATGCAAGCCATTTGTAAAACTGTACAGTGATATACAAATACAAGGTGCTACTAAGGGTAGTATTATATTAAAGGTACATTAATTTTAAAGGATATGATTTATTTGGTTGCCTAAACTCTTGTTACCAAAAAAAAACCAAAAAAAACCTTCTTAATATTTTTTTAAAGTAGGGTCCATGCCTAGTGTGGAGCCCAACGTGGGGCCTGAACCCACGACCCTGAGATCAATACCAGAGCTGAGACCAAGAATCAGATGCTCAACCGACTGAGTCACCCAAATGCTCCAAAAGCCTTCTTAATTTTTAATCAGTCATTTCTCATTCATTGTTTCTAAAAGAGGTTTAAGTAAATTCATGGATGTCCCAGTCATATTTGGTTACTAAAGAAACTAGGATATGTGGGGATACCATGAAATTGTGAAGCAACAAGAGGACAACTCAACTCATCCTTCAGGAAGTCTTGTCAGAGATAATGGGGCTGATCTTGGGGACAATTCAGATAGACTCTGCGACTGAACATTGCTGAATCTCAGTATCAGAAGCCCCCTAGATAGCATCAAGTTTGACCCCTTTCCAATGACTGAATCTTCTTTAAGACTAAGAGGTTGTCTTCTACTTGAGTATCTCCAGTGACTATCCATCACACAGGATACTTGCCTATCCATCCCACTGCTGGACAACGCTCCCTATTAGAAAGCTCTTAGATTAAGCCATTACAAATGATACCAAACCAACCCCACCTGTAGCCATCCTAGATTCTATGACATATTCTCAGTCAATGAGTCCTCGGGCCCCTCCTCACCTTCCACTTTCTCTTCTGACATCACAGTATGACACAATGAGAGTGAGAGGAAAAACAAGTGCACCCAGCGATCTCCCTTTTTCACTGCTTCCACCAAAGTCTTGTCATAAAATGAAAACTTAGGATCAGCCAGTTTGTTGTAGGAGAAGTCGACCTTTTCTGTTTCCTGGAACATATAAGCCAGAACAAACTTCTCAGTGGCAGCCTGACACTTTACAGAAGGTCTATTTGGGGACAACTTCTGGAATGTGATGAGAACTCTTAGGAGGACGATGGGAAGAGAAAATCAAGATAAATGGAGGAGACTCTGGCTGGTTTCTAAGGCCTCTGTAGCTCTGGACCATTCATTCACTTGGGCCAGAAAAGATCTATCCCACAGGAGACAAGCTGAGCACTGGCTGGCAGACCCTTCTTGCCCCCTTTCTTCCCCAGCTACCCTGAATGATCAATGGCCATCTTCAGGCTCTACTCTTCCAAGTCCCAAATCCATGGTAATCAAACCTGAGGATATGAGGGGGTAATTGCTCCATAATAGTAAATGGTGTCTGGAAACAATTTTGTCTCTGGCCGTCCTCTGTCTGATTTGGGGGCTGGGAAGGGAACTGAGCCCTAAGTACAGTGATATCACTGTGTTGCACTACTTCTATTTAACCCCACAGGTGGCTAGAGAGGAATACTGCAAGATAGAGGCAAGGCTGTATAACAAGGAAGCTTCAGTACATACCTGTTGATCACAGACTTAATTTTGAGCCATTTTACTTGACCTGTCAGCATACCTGGTTCCTTCCTGCCTCTAACCTTCATGGACCTAATATTCACTAACATTTTCCTGGCTCCTTCAGATATTGACTCTCATTCTCCATTTCAGCTAGGTTTTTAGTGACCATCTTGGGTAAACATGACTCAATTTGGCCCTGAGACTCTATTGTCCCCATTCTGGAGTGTCATGTTAATAACAGACTTCTCCAATCCATACCAGAACTCTCAAGGATATTTCTCCAGCTCTTTGTAGTTGTGGTGCTACCTGTGCTGGGTCCCAGTATGTCAAGTATAGACGTAACTCTCCTGGTTGGTGCTATGTCCGGAAAAGGTAAGTTTGTAGTGAGTTATATTGGCTTTCTTTTCTTTTTTTTAAGATTTTATTTATTTACTTGATAGAGAGAGTGAGAGAGAGAGTGAGAGAGAGAAGGAGCAGGAGGAGAGGGAGAAGCAGACTCCCCGCTGAGTGGAGAGCCCGATGCAGGTCTTGATCCTGGGACACTGGGATCATGACCTGAGCCAAAGGCAGATGCTTAACCGAATGAGCTACCCAGGTGCCCCTATATTGGCTCTTTTCTATATCCCATCTAGAAGTTTTGTCATAGCAGTGAGGAAGTATGGTTGGGTCCAGAACCAAGCCCCAGACCTGGCCAACCACAGAATTGTGGGCTCTGGAAAGTTTGTGCGTTCAGTAATTTAAGAGAATTCATTATGTAGCATCTCCTGAGGCTTTTCTAGAACTGGGCTCTTACACTGGCACAGTCTTTGAAATTGGAAGCTGGTGAGTGATGAGAGAAAAGTTGGAGAGGTAGGCATGAGGTGGATCCTGCGTTACCATCTTTTTTTTTTTTTTTTGCGAAGATACTTGAAATATGTTTAATAATAAAAGGCCACCAACATTCTCTTTTTATTTTTATTTGCATTTATTCTGCAGAATTTACTCCTGGGCCATAAGTTTTTGTTTCTTCAGTTTCTTCTGGGATATCTTTTTCTTCTGTGCAACCTCCTCTTCTGGTTTAGGAACAATCTGCTGTTTTTCAGTCAGGATCATCTCAATGTGGCAGGGAGAGCTCATGTACGGGTTAATCCGATCATGAGCCCTGTACGTTCTACGCCGCATCTTGGGGGCTTTGTTCACCTGGATGTGCTCAATGACCAGAGAATCAACATCTAAACCCTTAAGTTCAGCATTACTCTCTGCATTTTTAAGCATGTGCAGTAAAAATTCAGCACTCTTCTTGGGCCACCAACCCTGTGTCCAGCCCCACTGTTTGGCCTGGGCACACCTACCAACTCCACCATTGTAGCGACGGAATGGCACACACTGCTTCTGTAAAGTGACGTCTTTCAGATACTTGGTGGCTTTTCGGATATGCATACCCTTGATGGCCTGGGCAGTTTCACGTGTGTTCTTAAAGTGAACACGAAGACTTGAACCTCTTGATTTACATGATTTTGTAGGGTTTTCTGGGTCAAGCGAATAGCGAACCATTTTCAGAGGTCACCTCAGGCCGCTTAGGGGAAGAGAGCCCTGCGTTACCATCTTATATGCAATAGGGAGTCATAGCAATTTTTTTGCTGGAAGTGATGTGTAAATAGATTTGTGTCAGAGAAAGTCCTCTGGTAGCAGCAGAATATACTAGAACTAGCAAGATGAGAAGCACAGAGACCAGTTAGGAGGCTATTCAGTAATTCACAAGAGAAAAGATGTAGTGACAATAAATATTAAATTAAGGGAATGGTTTGAAAATATAGGGAGCTAGGGGGCGCCTGGGTGGCTCAGATGGTTAGGCGTCTGCCTTCGGCTCAGGTCATGATCCCAGGGTCTTAGGATCGAGCCCCGCATCGGGCTTCCTGCTCAGCAGGAAGCCTGCTTCTCCCTCTCCCACTCCCCCTGCTTGTGTTCCTGCTCTCACTATCTCTCTCTCTGTCAAATAAATAAATAAAATCTTTAAAAAAAAATAAAAATAAAAAAAGAAAATATAGGGAGCCAGAATTGATACATGATATGAGGGGTGACAGAGGGAAAGAGTTAAGAATAATTTTATATTTCCTAACTGGGGCCCTGGATAGATGGTAAGATCATTCACTGAGATAGGATACCTGTCAGGAGGAAGTTTTTAACTGGCTGAATTGGAGATACTTGAAGGACTTACAGGTAGTAATGAAAGCAGGCATATATAGTTTTGAGTAAGAGATCTGAGCTATTTTCTAATCTCCCCTTCCAGACAAGTAATGTTTGAGAACACTGGACCTAGCTGCAGACAGGAGTGAGGCAGGGCAGGCTTGGAGCTGTAGTACAGCATTATCTGAGAGGCAGCATTCATGGAAAATTCTGAAACCGAAAGCCAAACAACCAGTTAAGTAAGGTTGAAAGGCAAATCCAGGTACTAGACAAAAGGATGGAAACTGGGGATATCAGGCGAGAGGAAGGGGATTCAGAATGGAGGGTAGAGGTGGTAACTGAGGAAACTCCTTGAGATGCTATGACATAGCTATAGATAGTTTTTATAAACTATCTTTATTCTTGGCCATGGGTGGGAGGGAGCTACAAAGGATTCCTTGGATAGATGGATTCGGAGGTCATCAGTAAGTAGGTGGTAGTTAAAGCCATGTAAATACATGAGATTATTCAGGGAGACTATTCAGACGGGGAAGAGGTTCAATAAGAGAGCCTTGAAGAACATCAGCCCCTATGGCCAAGTTGATGAGAAAAAGCAATTAGACAGGAAGAAAAAACAAGAGAGTTATTTAAAAGAAGCCAACAGACAAGAAAACTTTAAGAAAAAGTGGAGTTTACATGTTGAAATCTGCAGAGAAGTTGGGTAAGGACTTAACAGCAAGTAGTCATTCATGACCTTGGCTAGGATAGTTTCAGTGGATATGATAGGACAGAGTCTGATTACTACTAGTCTGATTACTACAGTAGACTGAAGAATGAAAGAAAGGTGAGGAGTTAGAGACCTCTGTAATTGCCTGTTTACTTAACAGGACTTAACAGCAAGTAGTCATTAATGACTTTCAGTGGATATGATAGGACAGAGTCTGATTACAGAGAGTAGACCGAAGAATGAAAGAAAGGTGAGGAGTTAGAGACCTCTGTAATTGCCTGTTTACTTATATGTCTGCCAACTCTTTGAAGGTAGGGAACATGTCTCTTTTGTTTTTCTCCAACCTTTAGCATTTACTCAAAGTCTGACATATGGTTGATACTCAGTATTTTGGACTGATGGAGACAGATGATGGCTAGAGGGTAATGCAAGAATGGTTCTAAGTGCTTTTAAAAAAAATAAAAATAAAAATAAAATATAAAAATTTATTATTAGTGGTTACATCTGGTTAATGGGCTAAGGGTTATTTTACTATTTTATTTATTCTAACTATGTATTTTATTTTAAATTAATGCTCTTTTTTTAGAATAGTCTTAGGTTTACAGAAAAATTGAGCAGAAGTACAGGAAGTCCCCATATACTCTCTCTCTCTCCTTTCTACTCTGGTTTCTTCTATTAACAAACATCTCACATTAGTGTAGTTCATTTGTTATAATCGAGGATCCAATATTGATACATTATTATGAACAAAAGTCTATAATTTACATTAGAATTCATTCTGCATTGTACAGTTCTATGGGTTTTGAAACATGCATATTGTAATGAACCCACCATGACAGCATCACACAGAATAGTTGCACTGCCCTAAAAATCTCCTGTGCTTCACTCTTCATTTCTCTCTCCTCTTCCCAAACCCCTGGCAACCACTGATCTTTTTACCGTCTTTACTGTTTTGCCTTTTCCAGAATGTCATATAGTTGGAATCATACAGTATATGCCTTTTCAGATTGGCTCCTTTCACTTAGCAATATGCATTTAAAGTTCTTCCCTGGGGCACCTGGGTGGCTCAGTCAGTTAAGCGGCTGCCTTCGGCTCAGGTCATGATCTCAGGGTCCTGGGATCAGCCTTGCATCCGGCTCCCTGCTCAGTGGGGTGTCTGTTTCTCCCTCTCCCTCCACCCACTTGTGCTCTCTCTCTCTCTCTCTCACAAATAAATAAATAAAATATTTAAAAAAAATTCTTCTTTGTGTGTGTGTGGCTTGACAGCTCATTTCTTTTTACTGCTGTATAACATTCCATTGTATGGATGTATTAAGTATTTTTTTAAAGAAAAGGAAAACTTGAGTTGAGGGAAAAGAATCACATAAGAAGATAAGTTTCAGATATTAAGAGAGAACACAGGATTGACTGAGGTTCCTGAAGTAGGAAGGATATGGGAAAAAAATAATTCCCATATACTTTGGTGGGATTATAAATTGATACAATCTATCTAGAGAGCAATATGGCAATACTAAATTCATTAAAAATGTGGCTACCCTTTGACCAGCCAATTTCATTTCTAGGACTTTATTCTAAGGAAATAATTATCAGAACAAGAGACAAAAAAGGATGTACCAGGGTGCTTACCACAATGCTATTTATAATAGCAAAAGAAAATGGAATAAAAATAGGGGATTGGTTAAATAAATTAAGGTATACCAATACAACTGGATATGCCACTCATTCAAAATGATCATGTAGACCTAAATTTACTGACATGGAAAGAAGCCAACAATATATGTCAAGTGAATAAAAAGGAAGCTGAAAATAGCATACATGCTATAATGCTTCCTCTTTCCTTCCTTTTCTTTTTTTCTTTCCTTATTTTCTTTCTTCTCCTTCCTCCCTCCCTCCCTTCCATCCATCCATTCATATGTCTATCATCAGATCTTGATGTATATGTGTGTGCATATACACACATGAAAAACATCTGAAAGAGTATACCCCTAAATTTTACACTGGTTTTCTACAAGGGATTGAGTGGTTTTAACTTTCTTCTTCATGTATTTCTGTATTGTTTGGATTTTTTTTTTATAGTGAGTCTAGATTATTTTTTAAACAGAAAGAAACAAGAAAGGTATTTTCATTTTAAAATACAGATTTAAAAAAAGAATTAATCAACAAATGGAAGTTGAGCTATAAAATATGAATATTTAAAATGTGAGGAATTCATGGGGCGCCTGGGTGGCTCAGTCAGGTAAGCGTCTGCCTTCAGCTCAGGTCATGATCCCAGGGTCCTGGGATTGACCCCTGTATCAGGCTCCTTGCTCAGCGGGGAGTCTGCTTTTCCCTCTGTCCCCTGCTTGTGTTCTCTCTCTGACAAATAAATAAAATCTTTTTATAAAAAAATAAATAAAACACAAACCCAAATCCCCTCAAATAAACGTAGGCCATTTATATAATGCTTTCTGATATTATGGGGCCAATAAAAGCTTTACTATTTCAGGAGCTAAGGGACTCCCACATGCATTTCACAGGGAGCTGCAATCACTCACCTCAGAGACTTCTACCCTCTGTCCATGCTTGTCATAGACACCACCTGTTGGTAAGGAAACAGAGCAGAGACTTGGCAAGGGTTTTAAAGAAAGGTTTAAATTTTTTTGTTGTGGTAAAATACATGTAACATAAAATGTTAACCATTATTGAGTGTACAATTCAGTGGCATTAATTACATTCCTTTGATGACTTCTCTCAAGACTGCTTATTGGTCTGAAGGCGAACCAGGAGATTAGCAGCTTCAACAACATGCTGGTTTCTCCATTTGATTTAATATGAGAGTGAACTGACACTCTCAAGACATCGGGAATTCCCTGAGGACAGAGATTAAGTCTTGTACATTTAGGTATTTCCAATGTCCAACACAATGGATTACCTCTATAAGGTGTTAAGTAAATGCTTTTTGGTAAGCAACTAAATGAAGTAGGGGATCTTTGCCTCGTGAATAGAGAAGGCTGGAAAATAAGAGGTAAATGGGTGAATTTCAGAGGCATATAGATTTAGAGGGAGATTACTCTTGAAAACAATCTGCAAAGTAGAATTTCCCTAGGACTCAGGGAAAGCAGGAAGGCATGCATACCATAGAATATCCCATTAATAGAACACTTATTGAAAATCATGATGTTCTGAGTCAGGGTTCCTGTTTTGTCAGAGAACACATATTTGACCTGGCCAAGCTCCTCATTAAGGGTGGTGGTTCGAGCCTGTGCTGGTGTGTTCTTTGGTGCACAAAACATCTTCCGATCCCAGTTGATATAGTAACTGTTGCCCAATCTTATTATCTCAACACTATGAAGAAAGCAAGAAAAGAAGGGTCCTGGGTCAGAACAGATCAAATACATCATCCTGGTTTCCTTCTTAACAGTCCTGTGATAGGTCAGGGTGAGCACCTGAAAATCAGAATATCTTCCTTGGGAACCTACCATGGATTTTGAAGGACCCTTCCCACCAGCCAACCCTATGTAATTCTGATTTTGACCATTATCATTCAGGGCTTTACCACCTGAGACATACTTGATTAATTTTTAACCCCCTTTCATTCTTTCTTCTTCTAAAACATACCCAGGAAAAGTAAAATATTTTGAATTTCTGCAGTAATGCAAGGCCTGACAGAATTAAGAACTAACTAATAAAAGGCTGCCCAGGTTTAATTAGAGGATTACTGTGGCTGTCATGTAAATCCACTGGTGAGGAAGAGAGAGAAATTTGAAACACTCAGAAGCTTCTTTGTTTCAGAAGAGGGAAAGATGTGTGAAAATCAGAAACAGCTTATAGAAGCTGACCTTTTGATAAATGTCCTGGCAGACCCAATCTGCCTGTGGGGTAGCTTCTCCCTCACCCCCACCCCCAATAGTGTCCTCTTCACTTTATCTGAATTTTCCCTATTGCCTTTGTCACATTCCTCTTCTGTTACAAGTAAGGTACATTATAGATTCTTTATGGTTAACAAGCATCTTCATTTTAACACGGTAAGATTTTTAAGGGGCCTCCTTCCTATCATCATTCATGCTTAATGTGTGTTAGTTTAGGTTGCTTCTAAGAGACAGCTGCATTGAGCAACATGGATTTTTTTATTTCAGGTGAGGTCGGAGGGCTCTAGCCCACATTATTGACTACTAGACCTCATGCACTGAATCTTGATCCCTCCCTTCCTTTGCCATACTAACCAACATAGCAATTTCTCTAAACCCAAACATTTAGTCATATTATTTCTATCCTTAGAAAGGTCCTTCCTGCTTTTAGGATAAAATCCAAACTGCTTGGCCTGGCATTTAAGGCTCTCCTGGATCTGATGCTAAATTACCATCCAACACTTTGCCCTAGGCTACTCACTGTTCTCTGACCAGATCAAGCTTTTAAAAAACACCAAACCTTCATACATGCTGATCTTTCTGTTTGCAATATTATTTTGCTATTTTGTACTTGATGAATTTTACTCTTTTCTCAAATTCCAGTTTGATTATTACTTTTTCTGTAAATCCCCAAGGCGCTTCAGGTAGAATCAACCCATTCTTTTTCTAGTCTCCCACAGCATTCCCATATATATTCCTATTACATCATTTTCCATATTGTACCATAATTATTTAAGTATCTGTTTCCATGGCTATGTTATAAGCTTATCTAGAGAAACAGCTGTCTTGTTATTCATGTTTCTATCTCTAGCACCTAATATAGTGCTTGGCACATAGTAGGTGCCCAATAAATATTAAATTAATAAAATAATTTAGTCATTTAGGGTGCTTTTCAAGTTGGACTGTCCCAGTGCAGGGTTTAGGAAACTTGGGAAGAAGGATGCGAAAATGTGTCTGGGTGTGCATGTGTGAAAGGGAATGATGAAAACAAAAAGGAGAGCAAAGATTTATTTTACCTATTTCAAATTTTTGTCCATGCAAAAGAGGAGGAAACATCCTTTTCTTCGCCAACTTTTAGAAACCAGAACTTAGGTCATAATTATACCTATCTACCATTTGCCACATTGTTTCTATGGGAAAACAAATTGTGAGTTCTGATTAACTGATTTACAAATGAATGTTTGGAACCTATCTGTTTAATTAACTAGGGGCTGCCTGGCTTGAGCTTCAGCATCACCAAATTTGTGTGCATTTTTCTAATTATTGTATGTGTTTAATATGTCTTATTTAGTCATTTACATTAAAAGCCATTTGAGGGTAGGGATGATTTTCTTTTTGTATAACTCACATAGTATCTAGCACAGTATTCTGGATATGGAAAGCACTTACACAATCTCTAGGCATTTCTTTTTTTTTTTTTTTTAAACACTTGGACAAGAAGTTTGGCAGTTTCTTATCCTTTTTTTTTTTTTTAAGATTTATTTATTTATTTGAGAGAGAGAGAACGCGCAAGAGCAAGCACAAGTGGGACGGTCAGAGGGAGAGGGAGAGAGAGAATCCCGAGTGTACTCTGCGCTGAGTGTGGAGCCAGATGCGGGGCTCAATCTTGGGACCGTGAGATCATGACCTGAGCTGAAACCAAGAGTCGGACACTTAACTGACTGCATCACCCAGGCACCCCTATCTCTAGACATTTCTCAGAGTGTTTTGTACACTGGGCACTGTGGGAAGTAAAGAGTTGAAGAGCACACAATCTATGCTTTCGAAACATTCACACTCTATTTGGGGAGTTAAGCAGGAAGTATAAAGTCAGTTCCTCCCCCTATAACACAAAGTGGTCAAAAAAGCCTACCTGACATAAAGAGAAATGGGCACCATAGTGTTGAGAATAATGAAGTAGGACCAGAATATGAGGACAGCAGAGACAACTGATGAAGACACATATTCTTTCCATGGCAGAAAATCCTGGAAGTAGTAGCCTTTCTTGTTCTCCCAAATGCCATGCCCAATTGCTAGGATAAAACACATGCTGCCTAAAAACAGGAAAATCTGAAAATCAAAAAAAGAATTAAATTAACATTTCATCCAAGGCATGTGCTGCTTCAGATCTACCTTTTGGAGACTTATCTCTCAACAAACTTCTCTCTGTTCTTGGAGGTCAGGGGGGCCCTATAGTTCATAGGCTCTAAACAGTACTACACAGACAGAAAAAAAAAAGCCCAGCAGGAGCCATTCTTGGGATTTTGAAGGAAAATAAAAGTAACTAAACTATATTAAATACTAATTATCAGGAACTGTGCTAAGTACTTCACATATGTTATTTAATTTAATATTTATAAAACCTCTCTTTTAGTAATAGACGAGGAAATTGATATTAAGAGTAGAAAAGTATTTTGCCTCAAGTCACTTAGCTACTAACTAGCATGGAGCCCAATGTGGGGCTCAATCTCATGACCCTGAGATCATGACCTGAGCCAAAACCAAGAGTTAGCCGCTTAACTGACTGTACCACCCAGTTGCCCCTAAAGATGATACCTTCTTACTCAAGATGATGGTTCCAGATAATCTCAACCTGCCATCAGGTTGAGAGAGAAAAGGGCATAGAGGGACAAGGAAGCAAAAAGGACAAATTTGAGAATGATGTTTAGAAAAGAAGTTTAGGAAGAGGAGATAATCTTCCTGAACTCATTTTACAAGGCCAGCATTACCCTGGTAGCAAAGCCAGACGAGGACACTACAAGAAAAGAAAACAATAAGCCAATATCCTTGATGAATATAGATGCAAAACTTCTCAACAAAATACTAGCAAACCAAATTCAACAACACATTGAAAGGATTATACACTGTGATCAATTGGGATTTAGATATTAATGAAAGAAAGTGGAGACACAAATAAATGGAAAGATAGTCTATGTTCATGGGTTGGAGCAGTAAACATTATTAAATGCCTATACTACCCAAAGCTATCTATAGATTCAATGTAATCCCTATCAAGATTCCAATGGCATTTTATTTATTTTTTTTGCAGAAATAGAAAGAATAATCCTAAAATTTCTATGGAACCCTGAAAAACCTTGAATAGTCAAAGTAATCTTGAGAAAGAAAACAAAGCTGGATGCATCACATGTCCTCATTTCAAACTATATTACAAAGCTATACTAATCAAAACAGTATGGGGGCGCCTGGGTGGCTCAGTCAGTTAAGCGGCTGCCTTTGGCTCAGGTCATGATCCCAGAGTCCTGGGATTAAGCCCCACATCGGGCTCCTTGCTCAGTGGGGAGCCTGCTTCTCCCCTGCCTGCTGCTTCCCCTGCTTGTGCTTGCTCTCTCCCTCTCTCTCTCTGTGTCAAATAAATAAAATCTTAAAACAAAAAACAACAGTATGATACTGTCATAAACACAGACATATACACCAATGGAACAGAATCAAGAGTCCAGAGATAAACCCATGCACATATGGCCAACTGATACTGGGCAAGGGAGGCAAGAATACCCAATGGAGAAAAGACAGACTCTTCAATAAATGGTGCTGGAAAAACTAGATATTCATATGCAAAAGAATGAAACTGGATCCCTATCTTATACCTCTCACAAAAATTTACTCAAAATGGATTAAAGACTTAAATGTAAAACCTGAAACCATAAAACTCCTAGGGAAAAAAAAGAACAGAGAAAAAGCTCTTTGACAACAGTTTGGCAATGATTTTATGGATGTGACAACCAAAAAGCACAAGCAACAAAAGCAAAAATAAACAAGTGGGATTACATCAAATTAAAGGCTTCTGCACAACAAAAGAAATAATCAACAAATAAAAAGGCAATCTATGGAGTGAGAGAAGATATTTGCAAACCATTTATCTGATAAGAGGTTAATATCTAAAATACATATGGAAGTCATGCAACTCAATAGCAAATAGCAAAAAAGCAAATAATTTGATTAAAAAATGGGCAAAGGACCTAAAGAGATAATAGGCTTCTTTCTTTAAATTAAAAAAAATTTTTTTTAAAGATTTTATTTATCTATGTGAGAGAGACAGTGCACACTCACAAGTGGCAGGGGGTGAGGAGCAGAGGGAGAGGGAGAAGCAGACTTCCCACTGAGCAGAGAGCCTGAAGCAGGGCTCCAACCCAGAACCCTGAGATCATGACCTGTGCTGAAGGTAGCCACTTAACTGACTGAGCCATCCAGGCACCCTGATAATAGGTTTCAAATATTTATTTCATATTTAGATTTCAAATGCCCAAAAGGTGCGTGAAAAGATACTCAACATCACTAATTATCAGGGAAATGCAAATCAAAACCACAATGAGATGTCACCTTAGAAAGGCTATAATCGGCACATACACACACGCACTGCACAGATTTCCAGTATCAACGTGTCTTGATAGAAATGAAGGACTCCAAGAGATGAGAGAAGAGCGTGAGTCATGGACAACAGGTCTTTAACAGATTATTGAAATTACAAACTCACATCCACAGTAGTTTCATGTTGACAGATTTCATATTTTGAAAGCTTGAGATATTTTATAATGAAACATGCCATGTGGAAACTTTGAAGCATAGAATTCTGCCAAACACCTGAATAAAGAATTCCTCACCTGGTATGTAAGAGACTTCTCACTACCACCATGACAAACCAGGAGAAGTGGGCCCACCTTAGTCCCTCAGAATTTTCCCAACTTCAGAAATATGCTGAGTGTTTAATCTAGCCTTCAAGCTCTGTCACACAGGGACCTGTCACACTATTTGGTTAAGAAGTAAATTATACTGAACGGGGGGGTGGAGCAAGATGGCGGAGGAGTAGGAGACCTGGATTTCCTCTGGTCCCAGGAATTCAGCTGGATAGGGATCAAACCATTCTGAACACCTACGAACTCAACAGGAGATTGAAGAAAAGAATAGCAACAACTCTCTGAACAGAAAAGTGACCACTTTCTGGAAGGTAGGACGTGCGGAGAAGTGAATCTGAGGTGATATTCGGGAGGAAAGATGGCGGGGGAAGGGCCTCCATCAGCTGCTTCTGGCAAGTGATAGAGCTGCGGAGCACAAAATCGGAACTTTTAGAAGTCGGCTCCGCTGAGGGACGTCGCTCCAGTGGCTAAGCGGGGGGTGGAACCCTCGCGGGACAGTGTGGTCTCAGGACCCTCGGGGTCACAGAAAGACCGGGGGTGCCTGAGTGCGGCAGAGCTCCCAGGTGTCGGAGTGGGGAAGCCGGCTGGAGAGACGGAGCCGAGGCACGGGCTCTCAGCTCGGGGTTGCCATAAACCGTGATCTGCGGCACAGTCGGGCCACTGCTCCTCCAGCAGGGACCCAACAAGCGGCAGATCCGGGGAGACTCCCCTTCCTCCCTGGGAGAAGCCGCGCAGGAGCACACCACAGGGATCTGCTGGGTTTGGGGACTCCACACCAAGTCGGGTGCCAGAGATAGAAATGCTCGGTCACAGGCCGGATGAGCAAGGAGTGCGGCCGGAGACCGGAGAGATGGGAGTGATTGACTGCTTTACTCTGGGGGCTCACTGAGGAGCGGGGCCCCGAGTTCTCGGCTCCTCCGGGGCAGAGATTGGGAGGCTGCCATTTTCACTCTCGTCCTCCAAAGCTGTACGGAAAGCTTGCAGGGAACAAAAGCTCCCGAGAGCAAACCTGAGCAGATTACTTAGCCCGGACCCGGCAAGTGCGGGACAATTCTGCCTCCGGCAAAGACATTTGGGAACCACGGCAACAGGTCCCTCCCCCAGAAGGTCAGTGAGAACAGCCAGCCAAGACCAAGTTTACGCATCAATGAGAACGGCAGAACTCCAGCACTAGAGGAATACTGCACATAGAATTCGTGGCTTTTTTACCATGATTCTTTAGTCTTTCAAAGTTAATTTTTTTTAACTTTTTTTTTTTGAATTTTTCTTTTTCCCTTTTTCAACCAACATCTTATCAATCCCCTTTTTTAAAAAAACATTTTTATTTTTCATTTTTAGAGTCATATTCTATCCCTTCATAGTAGTTACCCTTACTTTTGGCATATATATATAAGTTGTTCTCTCTTTAAAATTTTGAGATACAGTTTCTTCTAACAGATCCAAATATACCCTAAATCTCTAGTGTATGGCTTTGTTCTAGTCTCCTGCCTGATCACATTCTCTCCCTTTTTTAAAAAAAATCCTCTTCTTTCTTTTTTCAAACAACTTTTATCAATTCCTTTTATAAAATCTTTTATAATTTTCATCTGTACAGTCATATTCCATCCCTTCATCGTATTAACCCTTATTTTTGTACATATATAAGTTTATCTTTCTTTAAAATTTTGGGAGGCACTTTCTTCTAACAGACCAAAATACACCCAAAATCTAGTGTGTGGCACTGATCTATGCACCAGCCTGATCATATTTGATCATATTCTTTTTTTTTGTTTTGTCCTGTTTTTGTTTGTTTTTATCTTTTTCTTTTTCTTTTTGTTCTTTTTCTTTTTTCTTTCTTTCCCTTTCTTTTCCCCCGGTTTCAGGTCTTTTCTGATTTGTTTAGAGTATATTTTCTGGGGACGTTGTTACCCTGTTAGCATTTTGTTCTCTCATTCATCTATTCTCCTCTGGACAAAATGACAAGACAGAAAAAATCACCTCAACAAAAAGAACAAGAGGCAGTACTGACTGCCAGGGACCTACTCAATACAGACATTAGTACGATGTCAGAACTAGAGTTCAGAATGATGACTTTAAAGATACTAGCTGGGCTTGAAAAAAACATGGAAGTTATTAGAGAAACCCTTTCTGGAGAAATAAAAGAACTAAAATTTAATGAAGTTGAAATCAAAAAGGCTACTAATGAGGTGCAATCAAAAATGGGGGCTCTAACTGCTAGGATAAATGAGGCAGAAGAGAGAATTAGTGATATAGAAGACCAAATGGTGGAAAATAAAGAAGCTGAGAAAAAGAGAGATAAACAACTACTGGATCACGAGGGCAGAATTTGAGAGACAAGCGATACCATAAGACGAAACAACATTAGAATAATTGGGATCCCAGAAGAAGAAGAGAGGGGCAGAAAGTATATTGGAGCAAATTATAGCAGAGAATTTCCCTAATTTGGGGAAGGAAACAAGCATCAAAATCCAGGAGGCACAGAGAACCCCTCTCAAAATCAATAAAAATAGGTCAACACCCCGACATCTAATAGTAAAACTTACGAGTCTCAGAGACAAAGAGAAAATCCTGAAAGCAGCTCGGGAGAAGAGATATGTAACCTACAATGGTTGGTAGAAACATTAGATTGGCAACAGACCTATCCACAGAGACCTGGCAGGCCAGAAAGGACTGGCATGATATATTCAGAGCACTAAATGAGAAAAATATGCAGCCAAGAATACTATATCCAGGTAGGCTGTCATTGAAAATAGAAGGAGAGATAAAAAGCTTCCAGGACAAACAAAAACTAAAGGAATTTGCAAACAAGAAACCAGCCCTACAAGAAATATTGAAAGGGGTCCTCTAAGCAAAGAGAGAGCCTAAAAGCAACATAGACCAGAAAGGAACACAGACAATATACAGTAACAGTCACCTTACAGGCAATACAATGGCACTGAATTCGTATCTTTCAATAGTTACCCTGAATGTAAATGGGCTAAATGCCCCAATCAAAAGACACAGGCTATCGGATTGGATAAAAAAAACAGACCCATCGATATGCTGTCTGCAAGAGACTCATTTTAGAGCCAAAGACACCCCCAGATTGAAAGTGAAGGGGTGGAGAACCATTTACCATGCTAATGGACACCAAAAGAAAGCTGGGGTGGCAATCCTTATATCAGACAAATTAGATATTAAACCAAAGACTGTAATAAGAGATGAGGAAGGACACTATATCATACTTAAAGGGTCTAGCCAACAAGAAGATCTAACAATTGTAAATATCTATGCCCCTAACATGGGAGCAGCCAATTATATAAGGCAATTGATAACAAAAGCAAAGAAACACATCGACAACAATACAATAATAGTAGGGGACTTTAACACCCCCCTCACTGAAATGGACAGATCATCTAAGCAAAAGATCAACAAGGAAATAAAGACTTTAAATAACACACTGGACCAAATGGACCTCACAGATCTATTCAGAACATTCCATCCCAAAGCAACAGAATACACATTCTTCTCTAGTGCCCATGGAACATTCTCCAGAATAGATCACATCCTAGGTCACAAATCAGGTCTCAACCGGTACCAAAAGATTGGGATCACTCCCTGCATATTTTCAGACCACAATGCTTTGAAACTAGAACTCAGTCACAAGAGGAAAGTTGGAAAGAACTCAAATACATGGAGGCTAAAGAGCATCCTACTAAAGAATGAATGGGTCAACCAGGAAATTAAAGAAGAATTAAAAAAATTCAAGGAAACAAATAAAAATGAAAACACAACTGTTCAAAATCTTTGGGATACAGCAAAGGCAGTCCTAAGAGGAAAGTATATAGCAATACAAGCCTTTCTCAAGAAACAAGAAAGGTCTCAAATACACAACCTAACCCTAAACCTAAAGGAGCTGGAGAAAGAACAGCAAATAAAGCCTAAACCCAGCAGGAGAAGAGAAATAATAAAGATCAGAGCAGAAATCAATGAAATAGAAACCAAAAGAACAGTAGAACAGATCAACAAAAGTAGGAGCTGGTTCTTTGAAAGAATTAACAAGATGGCTAAACCCCTGGCCAGACTTATCAAAAAGAAAAGAGAAATGACCCAAATCAACAAAATCATGAATGAAAGAGGAGAGATCACAAGCAACACCAAAGAAATACAAACAATTATAAGAACATATTATGAGCAACTATATGCCAGCAAATTAGATAATCTGGAAGAAATGGATGCATTCCTAGAGATGTATCAACTACCAAAACTGAACCAGGAAGAAATAGAAAACCCGAACAGACCTATAACCACTAAGGAAATTGAAGCAGTAATAAAAAATCTTCCAACAAACAAAAGCCAAGGGCCAGATGGCCTCAAGGGGAATTCTACCAAACATTTAAAGAAGAATTAATACCTATTCTTCTGAAACTGTTCCAAAAAATAGAAATGGAAGGAAAACTTCCAAACTCGTTTTATGAGGCCACCATTACCTTGATCCCCAAACCAGACAAAGACCCCAACAAAAAGGAGAATTACAGACCAATATCCTTGATGAACACAGATGCAAAAATTCTCACCAAAATACTAGCCAATAGGATCCAACAGTACATTAAAAGGATTATTCACCATGACCAAGTGGATTTATCCCTGGGCTGCAAGTTTGGTTCAACATCTGCAAATCAATCAACGTGATACAATACATTAATAAAAGAAAGAACAAGAACCATATGATCCTCTCAATAGATGCAGGAAAAGCATTTGACAAAAGTACAGCAACCTTTCTTGATCAAAACTCTTCAGAGTATAGGCATAGAGGGTACATACCTCAATAACATAAAAGCCATCTATGAAAAACCCACAGTGAATATCATTCTCAATGGGGAAAACCTGAGAGCTTTCCCTCTAAGGTCAGGAACATGGCAGGGATGTCCACTATCACCACTGCTATTCAACATAGTATTAGAAGTCCTAGCCACAGCAATCAGACAACAAAAAGAAATAAAAGGCATCCAAACTGGCAAAGAAGAAAGTCAAACTCTCACTGTTTGCAGATGATATGATACTTTATGTGGAAAACCCAAAAGACTCCACCCCAAAACTGCTAGAACTCATACAGGAATTGAGTAAAGTGGCAGGATATAAAATCAATGCACAGAAATCAGTGGCATTCCTATACACCAACAACAAGACAAACGAAAGAGAAATTAAGGAGTCGATCCCATTTACAATTGCACCCAAAGCCATAAGATACCTAGGAATAAATCTAAACAAAGAGGCAAAGAATCTGTACTCAGGAAACTATAAAATACTCATGAAAGAAACTGAGGAAGACACAAAGAAATGGAAAAACGTTCCATGCTCATGGATTCGAAGAAAAAATATTGTGAAGATGTCAATGCTACCTAGAGCAATCTACACATTCAATGCAATCCCCATCAAAATACCATCAACTTTTTTCAAAGAAATGGAACAAATAATCCTAAAATTTGTATGGAACCAGAAAAGACCTCGAATAGCCAGAGGAATGTTGAAAAAGAAAAGCAAAGCTGGCGGCATCACAATTCCAGACTTCAAGCTCTATTACAAAGCTGTCATCATCAAGACAGTATGGTACTGGCACAAAAACAGACACATAGATCAATGGAACAGAATAGAGAGCCCAGAAATGGACCCTCAACTCTATGGTCAACTAATCTTCGACAAAGCAGGAAAGAATGTCCAGTGGAAAAAAGACAGTCTCTTCAACAAATGGTGTTGGGAAAATGGGACAGCCACATGCAGAAGAATGAAACTGGACCATTTCCTTACACCACACACAAAAATAGACTCAAAATGGTTGAAAGATCTAAATGTGAGACAGGAGTCCATCAACATCCTAAAGGAGAACACAGGCAGCAACCTCTTCGACCTCAGCCGCAGCAACTTCCTCCTAGAAACATCGCCAAAGGCAAGGGAAGCAAGGGCAAAAATGAACTATTGGGACCTCATCAAGATAAAAAGCTTTTGCACAGCAAAAGAAACAGTCAACAAAACCAAAAGACAACCGACAGAATGGGAGAAGATATTTGCAAATGAAATATCAGATAACGGGCTAGTATCCAAAATCTATAAAGAACTTCTTAAACTCAACACCCAAAGAACAAATGATCCAATCAAGAAATGGGCAGAAGACATGAACAGACATTTTTCCAAAGAAGACATCCAAATGGCCAACAGACACATGAAAAAGTGCTCAACATCGCTCGGCATCAGGTAAATCCAAATCAAAACCTCAATGAGATATCACCTCACACCAGTCAGAATGCCTAAAATTAACAAGTCAGGAAATGACAGATGTTGGCGGGGATGTGGAGAAAGGGGAACCCTCCTACACTGCTGGTGGGAATGCAAGCTGGTGCAGCCACTCTGGAAAACAGTATGGAGGTTCTTCAAAAAGTTGAAAATAGAGCTACCATACGATCCAGGAATTGCACTACTGGGTATTTACCCCAAAGATACAAATGTAGGGATCCGAAGGGGTACGTGCACCCCAATGTTATAGCAGCAATGTCCACAATAGCCAAACTGTGGAAAGAGCCAAGATGTCCATCAACAGATGAATGCATAAAGAAGATGTGGTATATATACACAATGGAATATTATGCAGCCATCAAAAAGAATGAAATCTTGCCATATGCAATGACGTGGATGGAACTGGAGGTATTTTGCTGAGTGAAATAAGTTAATCAGAGAAAGACATGTATCATATGACCTCACTGATATGAGGAATTCTTAATCTCAGGAAACAAACTGAGGGTTGCTGGAGTGGTGGGGGGTGGGAGGGATGGGGTGGCTGAGTGATAGACATTGGGGAGGGTATGTGCTATGGTGAGCGCTGTGAAGTGTGCAAGACTGTTGAATCACAGATCTGTACCTCTGAAGCAAATAATACAATATATGTTAAAAAAAAAAAAGAAGAAGAAGATAGCAGGAGGGGAAGAATGAAGGGGGGGAAATCGGAGGGGGAGACGAATCATGAGAGACTATGGACTCTGAGAAACAAACTGAGGGTTCTAGAGGGGAGAGGTGTAGGGGATGTGTTAGCCTGGTGATGGTTATTAAAGAGGGCACGTACTGCATGGAGCACTGGGTGTTGTGCACAAACAATGAATCATGGAACACTACATCAAAAACTAATGATGTAATGTATGGTGATTAACATAACATAATAAAAGAAGGCTATAATCAAAAAATGTTAGAATGGCTGTAATAAAAAAAAAAAACAAGAGATAACAGGTACTAGGGAAGACGTGTACTGTTGGTGGGAATGTAAATTAGTATAGCCACTATGAAAAGAGTATGAATGTTCCTGAGAAAATTAAAACTAGAACTACCATATGATCTAGTAATTTCACTTCTGAGTATATATCTGAAGGAAATAAAATAACTATCTTGAGGAGTTATCTGTACCCCCATGTTCACTGCGCCATTATTTACAACAGCCAAGACATGGAAATCACCTGTGTCTACTGACAGATGAGTGGATAAAGAAAATGTGATACACACACACACAGACACACAGACACACACACACAGGAATATTAGTCAGGCATAAAAAAGAAGAAAATTCTGCTATTTGTGACAACATGGATGAACCTTGATGGCATTATGCTAAGTGAAATAAGTCAGAGAAAGACAAATACTCTGATACTCTATATGTGGATCTAAAACAAAAACAAAACCTCATAAAAACAGACAGCAGATTGGTGGTTGCCAGGGGCCAAGGATAGGTGAAGAGGTGAAGAGGAGTGGGGTGAAGGTGGTCAAATAGTACAAAGTTCCAGTTATAAGATAATTAAGTTCTGGAGATGTAATGAACAGCATGGTGACTATGCCTAAGAATCCTGTATTGTATATTTGAAAGTCACTGAGAGAGGAGATCTTAAAAGTTCTTACCACCAAACTAACAAACAAAACAACTGTAACTCTGTGAGGTGATGGATGTGTTAACTATCCTTATTGTGGTAATCATTTCACTATATATTTGATATATACATATATATACATATATCAAAACACTGTATGGTACACCTTAAATGTATACAATGTTATATGTCAATTATATCTTAAAGATGAAAAAAACAAAATACCAAAAAATTTTATATGAATGGATTCATATAATATATGCTCTTTTTTTGATGGGCTTCTTTGGTTCAGCATGATTATTTTGGGATTCATTTATGTTTTTGCATCTACTGATGGTTATTTACTTTTATTGCTGAGTAGTATTTTATTGTATGGATACTGCACCATCTGTTTACTAATTTGTTGGACTTTTGAGTTTTTCCAGTTTATGGCTATTGCAAACAGCTGCACCAAACACATATGTACAAGATTTTGCATGGATATATGCTTTCATTTCCTTAGTAAATATCTAGAAGTGGAATTGCTGGATCCTACAGTAAATTTATGTTTAACTTTTTAGGAAACTGACAAATGCTTTCTAAAGTGGTTGTACAATTTTATGTTCCACTTACGTTATATGCCCACATACCTCTGGAGCAGACAGATATGATGTTACTGTTGAACTACTTCTAAGTCTACTCAGTGGTTTTCACACCTGTGCCCTTGTCACAAAGTGTGACTAGCTCAAAGCAACACATCCCCACTGCTAGATGATTGGAATTCTCATCTTTGAATCACTGATGGGAAAAGTGTGTGTTTCTTTTTGATGGGAAAGTGTTTGAAGACAAGAGTATAAAAGGCAGGAGGAGTAGGTCTAACTGAGACCATTCTCAAATAATGAGATTTTAGGGGCACCTGGGTGACTCAGTCGTTAAGCGTCTGCCTTTGGCCCAGGTCATGGTCCCAGGGTCCTGGGATTGAGCCCCGCATCGAGCTCCCTGCTCAGCGGGAAGCCTGCCTCTCCCTCTCCCACTCCCCCTGCTTGTGTTCCCTCTCTCACTGTGTCTCTCTGTCAAATAAACAAATTAAAAAAAATGAGAGTTTAGAAAACTTTTTATCATGAAAAATTTCAAACACATATTAAGTTATATAAATAGTATAATGAATCCCTATGTACCCATCACTCAGTTTCAACAACTCTCAATTCATGGCCAGTCTTATTTCATCTAAACCCCCGCTTCCTCCCCCCTCTTTTTTTTAAGATCCCAGGGTCTTGGTCGATCCCAAGACCCTGGGATCATGACCTGAGCCAAAGGCAGAGGCTTAACGACTGAGTCACCCAGGTGCCCCCCCTTCCCCTTTGAAGCAAATTTCTCACATTAAATAATCTTATCTGTAAACTGTTTAATATATACCTTTAAAGGCTATTATTTAAACATATAACCATAATACCTTTATCACTTAAAAAATTAAAAATAAATCCTTAGTATCATTCAATATTTGAGGTTTGAGTATTGAGTGAGTAACGGGATGGGGGAGAACAAAACAAAGGAGGATTGAGAAAAAACAGTAAAACCTGCTTTTATTTCTAGACAAATGCAGATTCATACTGACTAGTTCAGCTCTTTGTGATGGTCTCTCTGGGGCCATAAAACTCTTTCTTCTCCATCTTATTCCTATTTCTTTATCCTTTTCTTCAATGAGCCATGTGAAAGCAAGGCTATCCTCATTATTTAGATCAAACCTCAATGAATTCCATTGGTCCTGCCTTCCTTTTTGGATAGTCTATGTGGCCAGCATTAAATTGGGGTCCATATTCTTCTACCTGCCCCTTTTCCAGGCCCTATTTTATCAGCTCCAGTGGGAAAAAATGGGGAAGGTAAAATGATTAGAATAAATTTTTATTTATAAACAGAAATGTATTTATAATTTATTTATTTGTGATAAATTATTAAAATAAATTACTTATTTTAAAGCTGTGGGAAAATATTACAGACCTTCAACCTGCTCCACCTCTGTTGCCTGGATAACTGAGAATTACCCATGATTTCCAGTGATGTGTCCTGCCTCTACTGTTAGACTATGAGTCCCCCAGGACCAGATCTTTCTGCTCAGATAAAGCCACCAGAAAGGAAAATTACCTCTATCAGACCAAATCCCCTAGGGCAGGGCTTCCCCCTCAGTGTGAGGCCTGCAGGGTCAGGACACAGTCTGCTCTTTGCTCATTCCCAGAACTTTCCCTGCCATCCCAAGGCTTTCTAAGCCCTTGCAGATGTTCTATGTCTCTTATTGTGATGGAGTTTATTGGTACGTAGTCTCTAACGCTTCACCTTGCTTCTTTTCTACAGTAAGAAACCAGTAAGAAATTGGTTGTGGCTACAAACTCCAGGTTGCTGTTTATTATCAGAGCCAGTCAGACCCAAGAAGAGCAAACAGCCTTCCATTTTGCAAAAAGTGGTACCAATAAATGCTCAAAGAGATACTCAATTTTGTCACTGTTGACAAAACCCACAGAGAACTACTAAGGCTGTCACTGTCACAGGGGAGCTCCCAGGCTTCATAGGCAGCCTGTAAAAAGAAAGTACTCCTGGGTCCTTTGACCTTCACATCTGTGCTTTTCATTGTTCCTCACCACAAAAGTATATCCTGGATTTCTGGCACCGCTCAAATTTCAAACACTCTGTTTCTTTGCCCAACAGACACACTCTTACTTAATAGAATAGGGTTCGCTGTGAGCTCTGATCACTGGGGAGACAGAGGGGATCAAACTCCAGCTCAGCTGTGGGCTTGTCAGGAAGCAGCTTTGCTAAACATGCTTCTTATATCTGCCAGATTTTCCCCTAAGAAACATTTCCAAAAATGCAGAAAAATGAAGTGTTTAAACCAGGAAAGATTTGTGCTGCAGCTTCAAGAAATGAGAGTGCATTACATCTAACTATATTAACAATGTCCTGGCAAAAAATACCATTTAAACAAAACTACAGTGCTGATAAGAACCTAGCTAATTCAAGAACATTTCCTCATTTAAGAACCATTCAAAAGATATTTCTTGAGCATTATTTTGTGCAAGGCACTTTCAAGAATATAGAGATGAATATGACCTAATTTCTACCTTAGAGGTTCATAATTTGGTAGCTCAGATATTCATTCACTTTTTTTCACGAACTCAACAAATAATAGTAAAGCTCTGTTATGTATCAGGCATAGTCCTAGGGACTGAAGATAAAGTGGTAAAAAAAAAAAAAAAAAGACAATGTCCTTAATTTCAAAAAATTTAACATTGCTGTGAAGAAAAGGGCCAAAGGGGAAAAAAAAAAAAAAAAAAAATATATATATATATATATAATTTAACTAGTGCTGTGATGAAAATAAAACAGGTTAACAGAATAAAGAAGGTCTTGGTGGGGGTGGCTACTTTAGACAGAAAAGAGGCTGCTTTGAAAAGGTGGCATTGAATGATGAACAAGAAGCAAGCCATGCAAAGACCTGGGGCAGGCCTTGACAGCAAGGGTAAAGGTCTTAAGATAGGAACAAGTTTGCTTTTTCACTTGATTTGTAGTTTTCCTGGGTATAGATTTCTAGGCCAAAATAACTTTCACTAAGAACTTTGAAGGGATGACCCTACTAATTTCTAGGACCCAGTTGTGTGGGTAAGAAATCTGGTACCAACCTAATTCTCAATTTTTTCTGTTCATATCTTATTCTTATCCCTGTGAAAATTTTGAGGGACTTCTCTATACCCTTGAAGCTCTAAAATTCATGATGCTTATTGGATGATTTAGATCTGAAACTCATATCCTTCTTGAATTCTAGGAAATATTCTTCTATTATTTCTTTGACAATGTCGTCCCCTCCATTTTCTCTTCCTGATACTCCTGGTAGTTGAATTTGGGGGCTCCTGGTTTGGTTCTCTATTAAAAAGAAGTATTTATCTCATATATTTTATCTCTTTATCTTTTTATTAGAGAGTTCTTTAACTCTTTATTTCAGCCCTTTTATTGGCTTATTTTATTTATTTATTTTTTAAAATATTTTATTTATTTGACAGAGAGAGAGAGACAGCAAGAGAGAGAACACAAGCAAGGGGAGTGGGAAAGGGAGAAGCAGGCCCCCTGCCGAGCAGGGAGCCCATTGCAGGGCTCGATCCCAGAACCCTGGGATCATGACCTGAGCCGAAGGCAGACGCTTAACAACTGAGCCACCCAGGCGCACCTTTATTGGCTTTTTAAATTTCAGCTATCTTTACTTCCCGAAATTCTTTTCTGTTGCTCTTAGATTGCTTTTTTCTTTTTCCATTTTTAGCAACCCTATTCTTATTTTATTTATGCAGTTGTGTCTTCTAAGAATAGTAATAAGAATTTTTGGAAGTTCTTTTCTCTTCCCTGAATTATGTCTTTTCCAGGGTCAGTTATTCTATTTATTCATCCTCATCCTCCTCTTTTGTGTTCCTGGTTTCCCTCTAGTCCACTTAAAAATATGAGTAAAAGAGTAGTTTAATCATTATACATTGGTTTGGTTTCCTTTCGTTAATTTTGTTTCCCCAATAGGCCACTCTCCTGAATGGGAACATGGAAGCATGCATTCTGTGTGGGTAGGCAGTATGTGTTATTTGACAGATCTCACCTTCAGGTGCACAAGGAGCATGCAAGCACATTTGAGCCCCATAACTAACTAACTAACTAACTAACTAACTAACTAACTAACTGAATTATGTTATGTTATTTATTTGAGAGAGGAAGAGAGAGTGCCCGTGAATGCTTTGGGGAGGATCAAGGGGAGAGAGAGAGAATCCCAAGCAGACTCCCCGCTAAGTGCGGAGCCTGATGTGGGGCTGGAGGAGCCTGATGCAGGGCTTGATCCCAGGACCCATGAGATCATGACCTGAGCCAAAATCACCAGTCCAACACTCAACCAACTGAGCCACCCAGGTGCCCTGCCCCTTAAATTTAAAATAAAATGGGTTTGGGCGCCTGGGTGGCTCAGTTGGTTAAGCGGCTGCCTTCGGCTCAGGTCATGATCCTGGAGTCCCAGGATCGAGTCCCGCATCGGGCTCCCTGCTCAGCGGGGGGTCTGCTTCTCCCTCTGACCCTCCCCCCTCTCATGCTCTCTATCTCATTCTCTCTCTCAAATAAATAAATAAAATCTTTAAAAAAATAAAATAAAATAAAATGGGTTTTACATTGAAGTGATGACACCAACATTAGAAGCCCTAGCCCTCTGAGAAAGGTTGTTAAATTTCTTTAGAAAGCAGTTCTCTTGTTTGAGACTGGAAAGCAAATACATTTGCTATCGTTATATGCATGCTATAGGGGTGGCAGGGTGGTACAGAGGGCCAAAAAATTGTTGCCCATGTTGTTTTATGGGCAGTTTTAAAATTAATTATCCTAATCTTTTCCCACCTACCATGTCTGCTCTCCATACCTGCTGACGCTAGCTTGGAGCTATTACTGAGCTCTACCAAGAAGAATGCATTTGAACTGAAGCTTTCACTACTCTAGTTTATCTATCAATATAATCTATCTATTTTCTGCCTTCCAAAAACTCATCAACATCTTGGGTCTGCTGCTGGTTCATCCTCTGTCAGGGCTGTTAGGTATTTATTTCCTGTTTGTACTTCTTTTTTTTTTTTTTTAAGATTTTATTTATTTATTTGACAGAGAGAGAAACACAGCGAGAGAGGGAACACAAGCAGGGGGAGTGGGAGAGGGAGAAGCCGGCTTCCCGCTGAGCAGGGAGCCCGATGCGGGGCTCGATCCCAGGACCCTGGGATCTTAACGCTTAACGACTGAGCCACCCAGGCGTCCCCTGTTTGTACTTCTTTATTGTCTTTTCATTAAGCTTCTCAGTGTTCTTCTTAAACTGGATGCCCAAAAGTGAACACAGTACCCCAGATAATATTTCATACAAAGATTGCATGAATAACCATAGAAATACAGGAATTTATAGCAACTACTCTACCAGCTTAGCTGCCCCCAGCATTTGCACTGACTCTCTGTTGCCTCTGTCTTGTGAGAACCTGAGCAGAGAACTACATTCTCTCTCTGGAGACCCCGCTGCAGGTACCTCTATGTTCCTGCTCTAATCTGCACTGGAGTTCTCTAGGCCTGCTATTCAGCTATCTTTCTAGGACTTTCTTTCACTTGTCCCCTTGTTTCCTGGCTTCTGTAATCTTCTTTCTTAGTTTACTTTCTTGTTTTGTCTAAGTATACACACTAGGAGCTTCTTAAGAGGGGAGACATGATGAATAAATTTTTTTGAGTCTTTACGCATATGGATATTTCTTTATACTTGAATTTTATTGATAGTTTCACTAGATTTAGAATTATAGGCTACAAATAATTTTCTCACACACTTTTTTTTTTTCCACACACTTTTGAAGGCATTGAGGTTTACCTTCTGCTGTTGCTGTTGAGAAGTCTAATGCTATTCTAATTTTTGATCCTGGTATATGACCTTCTATTCTTCTCTGGAAGCTTGTGGGATTTTCTTTTTAGTTTTTTAATTTCTTCATATGTTGGCCAATCTGCCTTTTAAACAGGACTTGTCATGTGTTTTAATTTTGTCCCCCCGGGAGACAGCAAGTATAGCAGAAAGAGCATTGATTCTGAAAAGTTATGCCTAGATGGATAGATGTGATAATTAAATAAAATGATATATGTAAAGCATGTGACACATATTGCTGCCCTGCCCCCTTTATACACTTGGGGGCTGCACCCAGATCATATACATCTTGATGATTCTCACAACATCAGGCACATCTGGGCACATAATAGATTCTCAATAAATATGAATTGATGAGTCATTGCCATTATTTTTGGTAGGATTTATTGTTTATTATTTATTTTATATTGTCCTACAATTTTTTGTAGGACATTATTATTATAATGTCTTTGCCATTATTTTTTTGTAGGATTTTACTTATGATATTTATCTTTATTGTGTCTCAATTTGCATATTTGTCAAATGAGGAAATGTCACTACATCCTTTATTGTCATGGATGTAGTGAGGCTCCAGTAAGTGAATGATGAATATTCTAAAAAGTTAAAATCACTCTAACAGATGTCAAGTGTTGTCACTGACCTTCACTAAGTAGGTGAACCTTCCTGGGCACATGGGAGACATTCTGTTTTGAAAATAAGCCTAGGCTAAATGACCTAACTTAGTGCCTAATGATATATGTTCCTAATACTGTCAGAGGCATATTTACCTATGTCACCTCCCTGAATTCTCAAATGTGATTGTCTTCCTCATTAAGAAACCAGGAAATGCTACTTTGTTTCAGTTGCTGAAAGCTATGCAGACAGTAGTAGAAAGAGTGGATACCAGCTTCTAGTCTCAAAGCTGAATGAACTTTCCTAATTTTCTAAAACCCCATTTACTAAATCCAGAGGATTTAGGAAAAAAACAGTGATATTTCCAGGGCACTGGGTGGCTCAGATGGTTGAGCATCTGCCTTTGGCTCAGGTCATGATCTCCAGGTCCTGGAATCGAGCCCCACGTTGGGCTCCCAGCTCAGCGAGGAGTCTCCTTCTCCCTCTCCCTCTGCCTCTCTCCCTGCTTGTGCTCTCTCTGCCTCTCTCTCTCTCAAATGAATAAATAAAATCTTAAAAAAAAGAACAGTGATATTTCCCATAATTAATAAGGGAGATGAGGCAGTTTATAATTCAGATATTAATGAGAGATATACAGAAAGAAAAGGCACTTTAAAATTTTCAGAGTCTAAGCAATAGAGTAAAAATAAAAATGAAGTCATTGAATTAAGTATAGGCACCACTGAAATTGCTTAGTTGTGCAAACAAGTCTATATCTAATAAGAAGAAGATTCTGTATAGGATAGCATGGAAATAAATCTTCAGTTTAAACTTCTATTATCAAAGCTATTACCGTCTATTGAGTGCTTTTCAAATTTCATTTCTTAGCAGCAGAATCTCTTTTTTCCAACTGAAATCTTACAGAACAGACAAATGTCAAGCTGCTCTTCTTGAAGTGAGAACATCACAATGATGGGGCCAGAACAAAACTCACTTGATCTTTTCTATTCCCCCTGTGGCCGACCTTAGGCTCCTCTAAGGAAACAGTTTGAAAATCATCCAGTGTAAGTAAGGTGTTCTATTAGTCTAAGTAATGTTTTACTAAAGTGCTCATGAGTAAAACAGGCTATGAGGAAATAAAAATGTGTCAGTTTCTTTGAATTTTTTTTTTTAAAGATTTTATTTATTTGACAGAGCACAAGCAGAGGGAGAGAGAGGGAGAAGCAGGCTCCCTGCTGAGCAAGGAGCCTGATGTGGGACTCGATCCCAGGACCCTGGCATCATGACCTGGGCCGAAGGCAGCCGCTTAACCGACTGAGCCACCCAGGCGTCCCAAAAATGTGTCAGTTTCTAAAGCCGGGTCCTTGATCCATCCCAGTATCACTAATCAGAGCATGAAATCTTAAATTGTGACTGTCCTCTACAACAGAGGTGTAAACTAGAGAGAGACTCCCTTGTCAATCAGCTCTGTTCTTTTCTGCTTCTGGCATTAGTAAATAGCGTACCATGAGTTTTTCAAACAACTAAATTCCAGGTTGGAAATGCCAGCTATAGCCACGGAAGGAAGAAAAGCATGTCTATTTGTAAAGAAGAAAAAAATGTCTTTAACTTACCCACAGCACAAGGACATTCAAGAGATGGTCCATGTGCGTCCGCTTAAAGGTAGACTTTCCACAGTTCTGCATTAATTTGGTGTCTGGCCCTAAGTGAAACAGGGAGACCAGCTCTTAGAATCATTGAATATACTCAGAGGATTGAAAATGGATTGAAATACACCTTTATGATCACCTAATCAAACCTCTCACCAGTGCCAGGGGATAAAGCCCTGGAGAAAGGCTCGTAGTTGGTGCCAATAACTAAAAAAAATACACATTTTATTTCTAAGGATAATCCCAAGTATTTCTGCAAAGTACATTGATGCTGACCTCTCTTTTTGCAGCACCTTAGACAGTCTAATCTTCCACAGATAAGTCAGAATAGGAGCCACAAGCTTTCTTTCTTTCTTTTTTTTTAAGTTTTAATTTTAATCCCAGTAAGTTAACAAGCAGTGTTATATTAATTTCAGGTGTACAATATAGTAATTCAACACTAGGAGCCACAAGCTTCTTTCTCATCATCATCATCTGATTTATTTAGCTTAGAAAAGAGATTTTTTGATAAAGAGATCTCCACCTTCTTTTGATGAAACCCTCTGCCGGGCCAGGTTCTATTTCAAGTTTCTAAGTGGGAAAAGGCAATAGCAGTGATTTCTTCTGAGGTGGAAGCTGGGCTTTTCTGGGGCTGAGAGACAGACTGTATTTCTTCACAACAGGGCAGATGGTAAGTAGAAGTAAAGAGTTTTTAGTGGCCAATGGGACTAGAGTTGGGTATTACTGACCAGAAATATGGTTGCAGAGAAAATGTAAGAGGTTTAGAAGAAAGTGTAAGTAGCAATTTCTCTGTTTTTTACCACCTGATTGTTATTCTTACATGCACTCTAATGAAGGAATTTCATTAATGTTTACACATGAGGGAGCTGGAACTTCCCTGATAATGTGGGCAGACACTGAGAATACAGGGCATAAGCTATACTATTCTTTCCTTCTAAGGCATTTCATGAAGGGCCTGAAGTCATGAGAAGTTTGTCTCAGAGCCTGGAAGCTACAAGGGACAGAATCTTCAAAGGGTCCTTAGAAAGAATGACTCTAACTCACGTTTCAAGAAGGATGTGGAGATCATGGTAGAACCTGGGCATCATGTAGCAGGAATAGCAACTAAATTCTGCACTGAATACTTCAAGATGCTCTTAAGGGTATCAGTTCTCTTCTGCTCTAAGTTTCCCAAAGCCCCAAAAGACTTCACTACCATGTAAACCAAGAGTCAGAGAGCAACCTTAGCTAAATTTGTGCTGGTTGGCAACCTCACTGCCATTGCTTTAGAGAGAAACCCTTTGTTGAAAAATGAGCTTTTTCTGAAAGGCAATGTGTAGGGGTAGCTGCTGAAGTACAGTGAAGAAAATAAGTGTACTTCAAATCTTTTGGGTTTGGGATTAGTCAGCTTAGAAGCTGTCACTATAGCTCAAGAACTGATGAAAAAGTTTCCACCAAGGCCTCCCTGGACTCTTAAGCTTCTCTCTAGGGTTTGGATCTCATTATTTCCCATAGAAGTGAGGCATCTAAGATCCCCATGTCTAGGGTGAATTCTTGAGAAGGGGAGCTCTGAGCTGAATAGTATTCACCGTGGTAAATCTTCCCTGATGCTTTCTTCAGTGTTCCCCATCCTCTTGCTATGGTTGTTGTCATCAATGCCCATTGTCACCAAGGGCAAAGGGTGGCACAGAAGCTTCTTCCATCTTCCCAAACACATCATAACCCCCCCAAAAACCTTCACTAAGCATAAGGGATTATGGTTCTAAATGGTGTCTCAAGAGGGGCCGCTGCTAATGATTCCCATGTGCCTTTACTGTGGCATGAATCTCTCACATTTTATAATCTTCTCCATAGTGAGCACTGTGTGTGTTCTCTCCTGGTCGTAATCCACATATATACACTCCCCTTTCAGATGTTCCCCCTCTCACATGTTAATTCCATGTGTACTCTTTCTATACGTATACCTTCTCCTGTGTCCAGATATGACTGGAAAGACTCATAAGTGCCCTGTGGTCTTGGAACACAAAGACTTCTTGCTCTGGGAAAAATGTCTTTTTTTTTTTTTTTTCCCTAAGAAGAAAGGTTTTTCTTAAATCTCCCATCCATCTATCCATCTATCTATTTCCCTTTCTGTCTGTCTCAAAGCCATGGTGTATGTATATCTGGGTCCCCTATCTACATCCTGGAAACTGAGTACCCATAAATTGATAATGAATGGAATCTAGCAGATTGGGGGCCTGACTGTGACTCTCAGGAGACATACCGGTATAAATCACCAAGCCATAGCACCAATCTGTATTCCTGATGATGCAGCCTCGGAGTAGCAGCTTGTCATGGTCCAGGATGTAGTTCTTTCCCTTATAATTCAGTATTCCTGTGAATTTGTCCAACTTGTTATTGGGAGACTCACACCTCACTTTTCCTGAAGACAAATGAAGGAGTAAGAGTCCTGGCTCTGTAATCTTAGGCCTTTCCTAACAGGAGGCTTAACAGAAAAGAGGAAAGAACATCCCTCTTTCAAAATACATACACTTCTTTTTCCTATCCTCTCTCAGCTGCTGCCTATTTCTCACCAGCTCCTTTTATTTTTTTATTTTTTATTTTTTAAAGATTTTATTTATTTATTTGGCAGAGAGAGACACAGCGAGAGAGGGAACACAAGCAGGGGAAGTGGGAGAGGGAGAAGCAGGCTTCCCGCGGAGCGGGGAGCCCGATGCGGGGCTCGATCCCAGGACCCTGGGATCATGACCTGAGCCGAAGGCAGACGCCTAACGACTGAACCACCCAGGCGCCCCTCACCAGCTCCTTTTAAAAAGGCAGACAAGGGTTTCTGAACATTAAAGGAGAGTAATTCTGTATGTGACATGGGTCATCCAGAGAGATAAACCCACATGATAACTTTTCACCATCAGTACTGCCAGATCATATGAGCTCTGAATCTGAAGAAATTAAAAAACTACTTAAAGCAAATCTAGTATTTTTTTCAAAATGGAAATAATTTGTTTTTTTTCCTGATTACTAAAGTAAAATATGTCCTTTGTAAATACATATACAATACTAAGAGGAGAAAGGAGAAAGTAAAATTGCCTAGAGGTAAGTGCTATTAATCTTTTGAAGTACATCCTTCCAAGTTTTCTATACATGTACTTGTTTTTTTTTAATTGTTTATTGTTATGTTAATCACCATACATTACATCATTAGTTTTTGATGTAGTGTTCCACGATTCATTGTTTGTGCACAACACCCAGTGCTCCATGCAGAAGGTGCCCTCTTTAATACCCATCACCAGGGCAACCCAACCTCCCACCCCCCTATTTAACCAGTCCTCTACTGATAAACATGTTTGTGGGCAAACCTACTTCCTAACTCACCGTCAAAGGCAGACAGTAGCCCCAGGTTATCTTCCAGGTCACTGGTAACTGAGATGGCCTGCTTCACTTTCAGGTTGGTTTCACTAAGGCAAAGGGTACAGAGTCACCAGAGCACAGGACACATGCACAACAGCAGCAGAGGTCCCGTTTCTCCCGCTTCGTCATGGGATTTTAGAATATAGATACTGCCAGGAGAGCCTGGGCTACAGTTTTGAGCTGTAAGAGTCACCTCCGCTGTTCTCTCTCAAGGACAGTATTGAGGTAGGTGGCTCCACAAGGAAGCCGAGCATTAGCCCACTCACTCTCCTGGCTCCCTGCAACACACCATCTCTACTTTAACCAGTCCATGAAATCTTGCTGGTCAGGTGCTCTAGATGAAGCTGAAGAGACATCACAAAACAACCTGAAGGTGGCACTGCTCCCTTCAAGAACAAGGGGCAGGTCTTGGTAAGAACGTTGCACACACTTCCAATTAAACAGACTCCTCACTTCATAAATTGTTATGGGACCCATGAAGGAACCCCAGTTAACCATTTGCTGATACAGGAATGCACAGAGACAGAAACAAAAATGGAAGCTGCATTTCAAAAAGCTTGTGGGCACCAAGAGGAATAGTTGTAAGAATGTAATCAATAGAAAACCCCATAGGACAAGCTCTCTGAAGATGGCCTCTATCCTCCTAAGACCTTAGCTTTTGCATGTTAATGAATATCTACCTTAAATCCTTTATAGAACATGGTATTTTATCAGTAAATAATTACCTCCATACTCATCCTCCCCACTCCAAACTTCGGAACTCTATTCTGAAATTTTACAGTTCTATTAACCTCTTACCTATCATTCAGCATTAGTGAATACAACGAGAGTGTCTCCAGTTTAGAGATGGAGAATATGGAGTTTATTTGTCCAGATTCTGCACCCAGTGGATGCTTATTGTTGTTAAGAGCTCAGTCTTAGACTTGAGGTCCCAAGGGCCTGGCCTCCTCTTTTCGCTTACCTGGATATTTCTAGCATCTTGGGCACTTCCATCTGAGAACAATATTCATTCTCTGCATCATGCTCTCCCTCAGTGAGAAATTAAGGTGGCTCAATTGTCTTAAATGACTATCAGGAAGGAACACTTACCCATCCAGTTCTGCTGTTTCTATATATGTCAGACCGCAGGGCTCACTGCTAGAGAGTAATAGCATATCAGCCTGTGGTCAAAAAAGTCAGAGAAGATAAGGAAAGCAGGAAGGCAGACTTTTAATATTACAGTGTAACAAAAGCAGTTACCTCAGGAACAGATGTTCATCCTAAGAATTTTACAGATATTTGGTTTACTCTCTTTGTCTAGGACCCACTGCTGCTACCACACACAGCCCCTCCTGAAACTAGTCATACTTTATCTGTAGCTATGGTGAGAGGCAGACAAAAACAAGCTTCTTACCACAGGAGCTGTTAATCTCTGGATGCAAAGTGAGGCAGACAGAGGTCACCAAAAGCAGTGGCAGCAGAAGTGCTAACAGGGTTCCTTTGTACGCACTCAAGCCAAAAAAGAAAAAGCCACAGCCCAAAGAGGTACTCACCGTGACAGACTGATTATTTTTTAGTTTTATTATATCTCCCACTTGAATATTCATCCATTTGTCCTCCTTTATCCTGTAAGAAAATGAGCCTTGAATGCCTGCTCTGAGAATTTCCCCACAGTCCTGCTTTGACAATCAAGAAAAGAAATAAAAAGTGAAAGAAAAAAGCTGAGATTAAATCAAGACTTATAGGAGAACCAAACTGGTTTGTGATGCATGCTTGCTATAATCAAGAATGGGGCCCATTTTTCTTGACTTCAGGTTATAAGGGTTTTCTAAAACTCCATAAAGGCATATGTAGTCATACATGCACATTATTCTTTCACTAAAAGTAATATAGGCATATGGTAAAAAAATAATCCAAATAATAAAGAAGTATATAAAAGGAAAAATTCTCCTCTCTTCCCAGATTTTAGTTTTGCTTCTCAAGGTAGCAACTGTGAGTAACTTTTTATATTTCTTTCTAGAAAATATCAATCCAAATAAAACAACACATACATTTAAAAGTTACACACTAGATAGATAATTTGCTACACTTGCATTTTTCATGTAATAACATGTCTTGCAGAGCACTTACAGAAGATATGGCTCATTCTTTTTGATAGATAAAAATGCATTCTATCATACGGCTGCACCAATTTTATTTACTTATGTTAAAATTGGATTATTTTTTTAAAAAATTCAAGTTAGTTAACATATAGTGTATTATTAGTTTCAGGGTAGAGTTTAGTGATTCATCAGTTGCATATAATGCCCAGGGCTCATGACATCAAGTGCCCTCAAAATTGGATTATTTTTGACCCCTCAAATCCTCACTTCCCACAAAAGGCAGCTTGCAGTAAGAGCAGATTCTACAACAATACTGTGTTCTCTTCCTTTCTCTTTTTTGTATCTTAATTTCCCCAATTGCATACAGGCCATAAATCTTTCCTTTCTGATAAGGGACTAAGCAAGATATACACAGTGCCACGAGCATTTTGGAATTATGAGCTACCTCTTTGCAACAATTCTATTATGCTAAGCACCCAAAGAGCTGGTAAAGGGAAGGCATACCTGGATGCCATTGCTTGTTTCACCTTTGAATGAAGCCTTGTTATCTGTAGGCATGACATACATCATCACTTTGCCAGACACACAAAGGCATGGGTTTTCTCACGCCTTTTCTGGGAAGATAGCTTCTTTAAGAAGGGCCAAATTTCTTTTATCCACCCCCCCCCCAAAAAATTTCTTTTATATAAATCCACTCTTTCTTTTAGATAATTTTCTTCCAATTCCTGGGTTACATTTCTTTAAATCTTATTACAAATTCAATTTTCTCTGCCTGTTATTATTTTTTTAAAAGATTATTTATTTATTTTTCAGGGGAGAAGGGCAGAGGGAGAGGGAGAGAGATCTTAAGCACTCTCACAACCCTGAGACCGTGACCAGAACCAAACCAAGAGTTGGAGGCCCAACCAACTTCACCATCCCTCTTTGCTATAATACATTGCAATATAGCAAAAAATTTGCTATAATACTTTGCTTTGTTATAATACAAATGTAAGACTTTGTTATAAAACCACTATTTATATATCCTTGTATCTCCTTCCCTTGGTTTCAAGTGTCATTTCAATGCAGATAAAATCCAATACATTTACTAATTTTGTTATTAATTTTCAAATCTGCTTTATAGTACTGAAAGGGAGTAGCTATAAGACTTGGAGAAAAATATCTGAATGTCTGTTTTGCTTTGTTTTGATCCCGTGTTCACTTTTGCTAGTTCTCTCGCATTCTGTCTGCCATGATTTTCACCAGTAAATTTGGAAAGAAGGGCTACACCATTCTGGCTTTTCCTAAAGATTTAAAAGCTTATATTTTATTACATAGGAGCTGTCAAACTACTACCAATTTTTTCCTGGACATTATAACACTCATGTGTCCCAGATTTAGGAGAGGGGAAGATAGTCCCTTCTGACTTAAAATATTCAATCCTGTTATGCCATAAGCACATTTTGAATTTCCAGGCATTGCATTCTAACTTTTGGTTTAGAAAATATGATCCAAGAGCTAGAGAAGGCAGTGCTTTGACTCCAGAGGAGACCATTCACATTATATTCTCTGTTTTTTATGAGTGGTACCTCCTGGAGTTCTGTAACATACTGGTACTTTTTCTACTACAAACATTTAGAAATGCTAGATATGCTAAGGCAAACACTCTTTCAAAAGTAAAGATGTGCTTACCATGAAGTAAGGAGTCAGGAGGAAAAAAAAAAAGGTCTGAAATCCAGAACAGTCAGTATGCTCTAAAGCTGTTCTTGCTCTAAGTGAAGGAAGGAATTGCCAATCTTAATAATTAGTGACTTGAGTTTTAATTTAGCCCACTGAGGGACAGGACATGAAGCCTTAGGATCTTGAGAGGCAATGAGTTGGAACTAAGAACCCCTCATAAAGCCAGGACTCTGAAAGGGCAACACCATTAGGGAAAAGGTGGTCTAAAAAAAATTAACCCAGAGGCGTCTGGGTGTCTCAGTGGTTAAGCATCTGCCTTTAGCTTAGGTCATGATCCCAGGGTCCTGGGATTGAGCCCCATATCGGGCTCCCTGCTCAGCGGGAAGCCTGCTTCTCCCTCTCCCACTCCCCCTGCTTGTGTTCCCTCTCTCGCTGTGTCTCTATCTGTCAAATAAATAAATAAAATCTAAAAAAAAAAAAAATTAACCCACTGGCAAGAAAGTTTGTCTATCTTACTCTGGAGGGTTGGGGGTTAGACAGTAAAGAACTCTCCCTTAAGAATTTATAACCTTGTGAGGTATGGGATTCAAAGGTATAACTCCTCAAAATAGGTCTCAGTCGGTGATATCCTTGAGTTACCTGGCAGAAGCAAACACAAACCCCTCAAAAGGGATACAACCTCAACTCAGGGCATTTAGAATACTCATAAAGAAAATTCCACTAATGATGTGCTGGTAACCAAAATTATTGAGAAATGAAAATGACAGAAATCACAACTTGCAAAACAGGCAAACTTTATCAATAGTAGCTCTACTCAAAACCATGTGTTCTAGAAAAAGAAAGCCACTTTCTGGAATACAGACTATTTCAACAACCAGCTTCACTGAGTGTTAAATTAAACACTGGCTTACAAGATGTCCATCGGCAGATGAATGGATAAAGAAGAGGTGGTATATATATATACAATGGAATATTATGCAGCCATCAAAAGGAATGGGATCTTGCCATTTGCAACGACGTGGATGGAACTGGAGGGTATTATGCTGAGCGAAATAAGTCAAACAGAGAAAGACATGTATCATATGACCTCACTGATATGAGGAATTCTTAATCTCAGGAAACAAACTGAGGGTTGCTGGAGTGGGGGGTGGGGTGGGAGGGATGGGGTGACTGGGTGATGGACACTGGGGAGGGTATGTGTTCTGGTAAGCGCTGTGAATTGTGCAAGACTGTTGAATCTCAGATCTGTACCTCTGAAACAAATAATGCAATATATGTTAAGGAAAAAAAAAAAAGAAGATAGCAGGAGGGGAAGAATGAAGGGGGGGAAATCGGAGGGGTAGATGAACCATGAGAGACGATGGACTCTGAGAAACAAACTGAGGGTTCTAGAGGGGAGGGGGGTGGGAGGATGGGTTAGCCTGGTGATGGGTATTGAGGAGGGCACGTTCTGCATGGAGCACTGGGTGTTATGCACAAACAATGAATCATGGAACACTATATCTAAAACTAATGATGTAATGTATGGGGATTAACATAACAATAAAAAAATTAAAAACAAAAAACAAAAAAAACCCACTGGCTTATAAAGTCTAACCAGGGCCCTATTTTTGACCTCCCACCCTAAAACCACTCTATGACAAATTCTTTTCCAATAGCCTTTCAAAACCTAAGTGCTCAAACTACTTGAGGAGTTCATTTGACTAAATCCATTTGGTCAGTAATTCCCTAGCCTTGCAAATTTCTAATACACTGAGTTTTGTCTTTTCTTTTCTTTTTTTTCTTTCTTTCTTTTAAGTTTTCTTTTTAATCACAACTGACTTTTTTGGTGGTATCTTATGAGAGGCTTCAATAGACCAAAACACTTGAGGAAATAATCCACCATGAGTAAGAATCAGCAGTCACAATAAATAACAGGATTAGATGCCCAGGAACTTCACATAAAAGAATTATATGATTAAAATTACAGCTCCGGGAGGGGGGATTAGTTAGCCCGGTGATGGGTATTAAGGAGGGCACGTACTGCATGGAGCACCGGGTGTTATACGAAAACAATGGATCGTGGATCACTACATCAAAAACTAATGATGTATTGGGTGCCTGGGTGGCTCAGTTGGTTAAGCAACTGCCTTCGGCTCAGGTCATGATCCTGGAGTCCTGGGATCGAGTCCCGCATCGGGCTCCCTGCTCAGCGGGGAGTCTGCTTCTCCCTCTGACCCTCCCCCCTCTCATGCTCTCTCTATCTCATTCTCTCTCTCAAATAAATAAATAAAATCTTTAAAAAAACAAACAAACAAACAAACAAAAAACTAATGATGTATTGTATGGTGACTAACATAACATAATAAAATTAAAAATAAAATAAAATAAAATAAATAAATAAATAAAATTACAGCTCCTGGGGGTTCTGTAAGGCCACTGTGAACAAAGACTGGACTTCAATTTTTAATTCCTTCAGGTTTGTACTTATTAACAATCATGTTACTGCACACACTGGTCATTTTTTCTGTTTTACAATCTCTATTTGTTGAATTCTTCCCCATCCCTTAAGACCTAGCACAGACATTAGCTCTTCCAGAAAGTCTTCCTTGATTCCTTTAACCAGCTATGATTCCTCATTTTTATTAATTCCTATAATAATTTTTTGTATCTCGTATAATAGTCTCTATATTTTATTTTATATATGAATTACATCTGCCTCCCTATATTCCTGACAAAGGTAAATTGCTCAGATTTTGTATGGCATCATCAAATATAAACACAGACCCATTGACAACACTTTAGACAGCTATGACCAAACACCACAGCAATAGGTCAACACCAATACTTTATTTTATTATTATTTTTTTTTAAGCTAATACTTTCTTTAGATTGTTAACAAAAAGATGACCTGATCAAAGGTTATATAGTAGAATGGCCAATAAGCCACGCCAGAATCCACTGATGTTCTAAAGACACATATCTCCATGCTGACCACTGCATTAATAATAATCGCTTGTATGTCATAAATTGTTAATTACCTTAATATATATTATTTCATTTTCATTTTTGCAACATCCTCCAAGGTAGAGAATATTATCTTCCTTTACAGATAATATGAGGCCCAGAGAAGTCTGAGGTCACACAGCAAATTCAGGGTATGCTAGATCTAGAAATTCTTATGTTCAACCTTAGGTTCTTTTCACTGTTCTACCTTTCCAAAGTACCCAACACCATCAAGCTTTAGCAAAGACAACCCTCTCCCAGAGTTGGTCCTACCTAAACTGGTTTCCTTATGACTTACCTGCCATTCATCACCACCAGAACATAACGGTTGTTGACTTGATTGTCATTTTGGTGTCTTTTCTAAAATTACACAAGAAAATGTTCAGGAAAAAGGCATAGAGCAAATTGCATGTAGAAGGTTAGTATTCTGAAATACTACCCAATGTAGTTCTCCTTATTTATAATTTTCCTTTACCTCCCAAGCCTAACTACCATTAAAACCAGGGTAAGAGGCTGATTGTCTCAGAGAAGCTGGGAAAAGAGGTCAGAAAAAGAACCAAAAGAAAAGAAAGAGACAAAATCTTGGTTTTAAATATCAAAAGCCAAAGCCTGTGGGAATGAAAACAAACAACTTAGTCAAAGCCACAGAGGAGAGAATGAAAAATGATGGACAGGGCTAGAGTCCCTGTGAACACCTTGGTAGGAGCAGGGAAAGTTAAGAATTCTCAAGCCTATCCCCACCACAGTCAACACACAGAAGCTTCTACAGTAGATGCATTAAGGAAAGACAACAGAGGTCTTCTATTCAAAGACCAAATAGAAGGGGGACAAATACAGGGTATGTCCTGATGCTCACATGAATCTTCTATTTCCAGTTGAGATTTCTCCCTGGGAAAAAGGCAGGACTATGAAGAGGGCAGAGAGAATCTTGAATTTGTCAGCATGCTTATCCTAAAGAAACTAAGTTCTAACCCAGAAGTAACTGGGTTATCCTGAATTGGCAAATTTAGCTTTCAGCTCTCATTAAAAATGTTTGGGATGGTGGGGTGGTAGTTGTGAGACATACTGAGTTTAGTTATAGAGAAATAAAGTCAGATTTTTGCACATCCGAGTTTTGACTAAAATTTCAACCACTACATGGCTAATTATGGATTTAAAAGAGTTGCAGAGTTAAAAAGCTAGAGTAACATCAAGCTCAAAAACTTTGGTCTAAAAATCTATCCTGGCAAAATCAGAAGGACTCTCTTAGGGAAGCTGGAGGCAGGTCAACAGGTCTGACTTCCCAAATCCCACTAGCAGGCTTGGTACTGGGACCTCATTCTCACGGTTCTATGTCAGGCCTGCTGTAAGGAGCAAAGAGGATGCCAAGCAGCACTCACTGCGAGCCAGTTTCTCCCTCCAAGACCAGGAAAGGAGTTGGCCTCTGTTTATGTCCTAAGGTATTCTAAACCCAGGGGGTTCCTAGCTGTATATACCTTATGGAAGTGAAAGTTGGAATGGAAAATAGGGAGAGCTAGAGAGGAGAAGGGGAATGTGGAAAGGGGAGGCGAAAATTAGAACAGGACAAAGAGGGAGGAGAGGACAGAGGGAGGAAAGGAACAGGAATATAACAATGGGAGAAGGGGAATGGAGGAAGAAAGATGAGCACAAACTTGGAGAAAGCCAAGTGAATGAAGAAGTGAGAAAGCCAAGTGAAGGAAGAGGTGGGTTATTAAAAAGGGAGCTGGAAGAAAGCCTGGAAGAGGGCTAAATGGTGGCAGTGGAAGACAGAGAAAGGCCTTGCACTGTCCCTTTCTGGCCATGCATAGACCACCAATCTTGAGGCTAAGGGAATTACATTTTCTTCTGGGATGGATAAGGAAGCAAGGAAAGGAAACATCTCTTTCCATTCAGTGCTTCTTCCTCGCACTAGGTAATTCTGGGAAGTCTTTTTTGCCCCCCAACCAGACTAGGTACAGTGAAGGACTAGGAGCCCAGGAAGTCACTTCACCATGTCATCGATGGCATCCTTCACTGCTGTTATGGACAGCACCACCATCAGGGGTATCACAGTTGTGTACCATGCCAAGGAGGAGATCTGGGGAATCAACTGTGAGAGGGAAAAGGGAAAAACTTGGCTCAGAAAGCTTAAAGACAATATATTTCCTACCAGCAACCCCCCACATTTTTCACCTCCACAGGTTCATAATAAATTCAACTATCCTAGTTGCTTTCCACTGTTTTGGAAATATAACTAATATAAGTAAATATAGATGTTAATATAAGTAAACATCGCCAAGAAAGGATGAAAGAATAGGAGATGGTAAGTTGCCACCTATCTGTCCCAAACTCCACTACAATAGTCTTGATGGGCTATTTCTCCTCTGATGATGAAGGTTCTGGTGAGAGGTAGGGGGAACTGGGAGATAAGAGTGGACATTGGAAAACCACATCCCCTCTCTTATCCCTCAGCATAAGGGGAAATGAAACAATCTGTCCCTCTCTCCCCAATTTGGGCTGACCCTGCCCTGCTTCCTTGCCCTGTGCTGGTATTCTTATGTTCTAAACCATTCTCTTTCTCAGAATTCCTGCATGTTAACTTTCTGTCAGGGAGGCTGGGACAATGAATGAGAAATGGAGTTGTAGTTGTGGTTGGGGTGAAGAGTCTGTGACCTCCTGTGGTCAAGCTGAACTGTGGCCATGCAGACATGATGAGGGAGCTCCCCTTCCTTGGGATTCAGTGACCTTGTGTCCTTCCTTTTGCAGAGATTTGTTTCATCCCACCTAATCCTGACAACAGCTACTCTATAGGACTGGCCTGACACTCCCAGGCCATCCATTTGCCTGTTATCTAGAGAGACATTTCTCAGTTTAGGGAGGAGAAGGACTGATTACACAATCAGATCACAGAGATATTGATAAAATGCTCTGTGGAAAAGATCCCAAAAGTCAATACCTGTAGGAATAGCAAAATGAGGAAATATGCATTTGCAAGTCTCTGGAATTGTTCAAATAGGTTCAGGGGCAAGAAGTTAAAGACACTGTATCTTGAGGTCTTGATGGTATTGTTCTGTGAGTAAAAGAAAACAAGCACAATTAGAGGAACTAAAGACCCCACCTCCCAGTCTTAACAAAAAGCACCAAGACCACTCCTCAAAACAGGAAAAAGCCATAGTTCCTCCACCATGGGGTGAGGGGGAGGGAGGGAAGAAGTTTTTGTCTCCCACTTTTCTTGGAGACCTAGAGAATGCAAAGAATGCAAGGCTGATCAATATGGGACTTTTTTGAGGCATAGAATTCTTTGTTTATTGATGCTATTAATAATAATGTTAATAAAATCAACAATAAAAACTTACATTTATTGAATATTTACTACATGCAAGGCACTGTTCTAAGCATTTTATATGTAGCAGCTTATTTATTCCCCACAATAACTCTATGAGGAGAGGGCGATATGATCACTTTTTGAGGATGAGGAAATTGAGGCACTGAGGTTATTTGCCAAAGACCACAGAGTCAGTTGCAGAGTTGGGGCTGTGCTGTCCCCTGAGTCCCAGTTCACTTGTGTAGCTATCCAAGTGCCTTCTTTTCATGGAATCAGAGATCCTTCAGAGTCATCTTACCTCTCACCCACTAGTCCATCTCAGCCCTAAATAGTAGGCAAGTCTGCCATTTGTATTAGCTCTACTGCAGAGCTCTCAAATGAAGCTATTCTAAGCCTGGCAAATTCAGTTTGGTGTGCCTTTATATACTGCTTTCAATGCTGAAGGATGTCAGATGCCAAAAGCAAATTACTCTTTCAACCCTAGCCCACTGAAGGTTCCTACACTGGTCCCTGTCAGCATTGGGAAGTCATTTGCCTTTTAATTGTCTTGAGAGAGTCTGAATAGTTTTGGTTTACATCTGAGCTATGATTTTGCTGAGTGAAAATGGGAACTTGCTACCTCTTCAATCCTGATCTCAAGATGCTGACAGGATCATCTTACTTTCTACCTTGAGGTCTTCAATCATTTGACTTAAGATGTCAGAGCTTGAATATAAGATCTCAAGAAAAGCAAAAGAATAACAATTTAAACCAAACAATTTCCTCAGGACAGGGCTTCTCCCCTACCTTCTCCATGTAGAAGGCCAAAACAAGAGAAAAGACCCACATGCAGCCCTGGAGTATAGATATTGCTCAAGTTGAAGAATCTTGCCGGACTCTGCCTTGGGAAGGTATCAGAGACCTTCTCTTCGAAAACCAAAACCATTCAGTCCTAAGGCTAAAACTTGCCCAGGAGGGCTAGATAGGCTCTTCAGTCAAGATATGCTTGTCTATTTCCCTAGGGAAGAGAAGCTGGTCATAGAGCTTAGGAGTTTAGAGATCTAAGCTACAACTAAGATTTCCTGGGTGTTTTCTCTATGATTTTCTAGTTAATAATCAATCAAACACTATAGATTTCTCAAGGCTTGCTCTGTTCATAGCCCTGTTCTGGGCTATACTAGTAGGCTGAAAAAAATTAAACAAGATCTATCCCAGAGAAGCTCATAGGTCTGTCTTGAATGGAGTTCTAACTAAATGATCACTATTGGCCCTTCTAACCCTGAGAAAATGTTATTCTAACATAGAAATAGCTCTCTTTGATCATGAGATACTCTGAATTTCTCAGTGTCTAAGTCCAGATGGTTCTGAAACTTGGAACCAAAGACCTTTTCTGATCTTTAGCCTTACTGAAGCAGCAGGCCTTCACTACTGATTTTCCATTTGCTTTTATAACTAATTATCATATTTCAGGTTTCTACCCACTTGTTAGCATTTATTTAGCAAACAAAGACAAAAGCCTTGCTGATTCTATCTCAGGACAGAAATATCAGTACTTCTTTACTAACTTGGCAACCAGAGTGTTCTGTTCTACTCTTTTTTTTTTTTAAAGATTTTATTTATTTGAGAGAGAGAATGAGATAGAGAGAGAGAACATGAGAGGGGGGAGGGTCAGAGGGAGAAGCAGACTCCCCGCTGAGCAGGGAGCCCGATGCAGGGCTTGATCCCGGGACTCCAGGATCATGACCTGGGCCGAAGGCAGTCGCCCAACCAACTGAGCCACCCAGGTGCTCCCTGTTCTACTCTTAAACGTCAAACCAGAAGCAGTATCTAAAGAATGTAGAACATCTGCTTAACTATGAATTTCTTCAGTGTTTAGTTCTTTTTTGGCAGAGGTGATAAAATTTAAGCATGCTAGAGGTGATGGATTTTGGTTTGGGCTGTTTATTTATTTAGGTAGTGAAACCTGACTGTTGGCTCAATGAAGGAATAGAGGAGAACATAAGGCCAAGGCCATAATGGGATTCAGAAGTTAGAGGTTGGGAAGAAGAAAAGGAGTAGGACTGGAAAAGAGTAGAGAATAGGAGAAAAATCAGCCATGGGCCATGGAAATGAAATGGTTGTTAGATACATAAGAAAAGGTATTTATTCAGCATATATTTATCAAATGCAGTTTATGTGCCAAATATTGTGATGTAAACTGTGGATACAGAGCTGAAAGAGACTTGTACTCTTTCTTCAAGAGGCAATGGTTTCTTGCAGAAAGAGAGCTAACATTATTCACAACTATATCTAACTCCCAAAACCACCATGTAAGGTGAGTTAGGCCCTTTTTATAGATGAGGAAACTAAAGATCAGAGAGGTTAAAAAACATGCCTAAAGACGCAAAGTTAGTAAGGAGTAGAGCTGTGCTCAAACTCAGGTCTGTTTGATGTCAAAACCTAGTTTTATTGCATTATAGTGCCTCTCATACATGTCTAGAAGATAGAAAGGGGGAAGAAAATCTGCTTGCATGGCCACATCCTGAACACTGTTACTGTCCAGAACCTAACTCAGAAATCATAAACTAATGTCCTCCAGAGACTACAAATATGTATGGCTATATATGTATTTATATGCCTATAGCTATAGATAGATAGATAGATAGACAGATAGATAGATAGATACAGCTGCACATACACAAAATAACATGTATAAAAACATTGCTTGTAACTGTAAGTGACTGGAAACAACCCAAATGTCAATTTTAAGAAACTGGTTACATAAATTATGCTAAATATACATAGGAAATACTATGCAGGTAAAAAAAGAAAAGAAGGAAAAAGCTATTATGAAAACATCTCCAGGACATATTTTTAAAGTTCAGAACAGTTTAAGAAAGTGGCTTTGCTTTATTTACACAAAGAAGCACTGATGAATATACAAGAAAGTAACAAGAGTAATTCCCTATAGGGAGCAGAGGTTGGCAAGGATGGGTGCTGGAGTATGAATTTTAAATATATATCTTTTTATGAGTTATTAATAAATAAGTGAAAAATGAACAATCTAATAGAAAATGGGCAAAGAGGTATTTTCCATAAAAAGAAATACAAAAGGTTAATTAACATGAAAAGATTATTGAACTCACTTGAAATTAAGGAAAGATAGATAACAAAATACCATTTTTCATTCAAGAGCCTGGCAAAGAGGAAAAAGATTGATAATACCTAGTCTGGCAGCAATATGGAAAAAATAGTAGTCTCTACTGTAGGTAGAAATATAAATGGATATAATCTTTTTAGACGGAAGTCTGGCAATATGCATTACAATTTTTAACGTGTTTTCCCTTTGACCCAACCAATTCACTTCTAGGAAATTCTCATAAGATATATTCACACAAGGGGCACCTTGGTAGCTCAGTTGGTTAAGCGTCCGGCTCTTGATTTCTGCTCAGGTCATGATCTCAGGGTCCTGAGATAGAACCCTGCGTTGGGTTCCCTGCCCAGCAGGGAGTCTGCTTCACCCCCACCCCCCGCCCCCTCCTCCCACTCTTGCACTCTTTCTCTCTCTCTCTAAAATAAAAATATCTTTTAAAAAAAGATATATTCACACAAATGTGATAAAATTTATGATTAATGGTGTTCATTCAGAACCATTTATCATAGCAAAACACTGGAGACTATTTATTTTTTTGGAGGGGGCACCTGGATATGAATGGAAGCATTTTATTTTTTATTAAGGTTTATTTATTTATTTTAGAGAGAGAGTGTGTGTGTGCGTGTGTGAGCCAGGGGAGGGGCAGAGAGGGAGGGAGAGAGAAAATCTCAAGCAGACTCTGCCCTGATGTGGAAATCAACCTCATGACACCAAGATCATGACCTGAGCCAAAACCAAAAGTCGGACACTTAACTGACTGAGGCACCCAGGCACCCCTGAATGGACACAATTTAAATGTTCATCAATAGGAGACTAGTAAAATAAATTAAGGTATATTGAAAACAGTGGAAAACCGTGCCACTGTTAGAGCTGTATGTATTGTCACAGATGTCGAAGTGGAAAAATAATTGTTGGACTATGACTTCATTTGTGCAAGAAAAAGCTACAGTATCTCTTTTCCAGAAGTTATATATGAAACCCAAAATCTGAGATATATTCTCTCCTGAGCCTAGGTCACTAGAATTAATTTTGGTTTCTGAGCCCTCACTATACCAGCCCTCATTGTATAGGAGCTTGAAAGAAAGTAGAACCTATGTTGTAGGATCTACATCTACAATGAATTCCTGCCCTCCTCACAAAGGGGAATATTAGAGGAGAATAATAGCCTCTTTCTGAAGTAACTAGAGGCCTAATACTCACAGGATACCCAAATGTAGAGTTGAGTTCTCTGCTGTTGGCTTGCAGATATCTCACTTGTTCTGAAAAAGAGGAGAGAAATGATGAGAAGGATAACCCTCTATAGATCAGCCTGGGATGCTGGCTGCTAGTGAAGAGTTCACTAGATCTTCACACTTTCTCACTGAGGAGTATTATGTCTACAAATGGGATTTTTGTCTCTATTCAAAGAATCAAGACCATAAAAATGGAAATCCTCAAGCGTTAAAGCTTTCTGGAGGCAAAAGGGCTAGAAACTTTTTTTTTTTAGTATCTTATTTATTTATTTGACAGAGAGAGACACAGCGAGAGAAGGAACACAAGCAGGGGGAGTGGGAGAGGGAGAAGCAGGCTTCCCACCGAGCAGGGAGCCCAATGCAGGGCTCTGCAGACACTTAACGACTAGCCACCCAGGCGCCCCAGGACAAGAAACTTTTGAGGAGTTTTGTATCATGAATGCCTCTTAGTAATCCTAGATTATGTCTCCACAGCCAACAGGATGGGTGTACCAACATTACTGCTAAACACACAACCCCAGCCCTCTCCAGTTAGTCAATCCCAGCACCTTATTTTAAGGTATCTGAGGGTCTTGCCAAGGCAGCTTTTCCTAAACTTGCTTAATGAAATTTAAACCAATAAATCATTATTAGGCATCTATTGTACAAAGGCTAGTGTGTTTGATCTTGTGGGGGGATTAAAAAGATGAATAAGACACAGTCCCTGACTTCAAGGGACCTGAAGTTTAGTAGTAGTGAGCCTGATAACTATAACACATGACAAAACCATCACATCAAAGCACATAGGTGTTATGAACTGTTACAAATAGTGAGCCCATTATTGTGTTATGAAAAATATTTTTTTGTGTGTATTTATATTTTATATTTTTATTTTTTAAAACATTTTTAAATTTAAATACATTTAACATATAATGTATGATTGGTTTCAGAGGTACAGGCCTATGATTCATCAGTTTTATATAATACCTAGTGCTCATTACATCACATGCACTCCTTAATGTCCATCACCCAGTTACCCCATCCCTCCACCCCACCCTCCCCTCCAGCAACTCTGTTTGTTTCCTATGACTGAGAGTCTCTTATGGTTTGTCTCCCTCTCTGGTTTCATCTTGTTTTATTTTTTCCTCTCTTCCCCTATGATCCTCTGTTTTGTTTCTTAAATTCCACATGACTTATTTCACTTGGCCTAATGCCCTCTAGTTCCATCCCCGTCATTGCAAATGGCAAGATTTCATTTTTTTGATGGCTGTGTAATATTCCATTATATGCATATACCACAGCTTCTTTATCCACTCATCTGTCAATGGACATCTGGGCTCTTTCCATAGTTTGGCTATTGTGGACATTGCTGCTATAAACATTGGGGTGCAGGTGCCCCTTTGGGTCCCGATATTTATATCCTTTGGATAAATACCTAGTAGTGCAATTCCTGGGTCGGAGGTTAGTTTACTTTTAACTTTTTGAGGAACCTCCATACTGTTTTCCAGAGTGGATGCACCAGCTTGCATTCCTACCAACAGTGTGAGAGGGTTCCCCTTTCTCCACATCCTTGCCAATATTCTTTGTTTCCTGAGTTATTAATTTTAGCCATTCTGACCAGTGTGAGGTTGTATCTCATCGTGGTTTTGATTTGTATTTCCCTGATGCCGAATGATGTTGAGCATTTTTTCATGTTTCTTTTTTTTTTAGATTATTTATTTATTTATTTATTTATTTGACAGAGAGAGAGAGACACAGCAAGAGAGGGAACACAAGCAGGGAGAGTGGGAGAGGGAGAAGCAGGTTTCCTGCTGAGCAGGGAGCCTGATGCAGGACTCGATCCCAGGACATCGGGATCATGACCTGAGCCGAAGGCAGATGCTTAACGACTGAGCCACCCAGGTGCCCCATTTTTTCGTGTTTCTATTGTCTTCTTTGGAGAAATGTCTGTTCATGTCTTCTGCCAATTTCTTAACTGGATTTTTTTGTTTTTTGGGTGTTGAGTTTGATAAGTTCTTTATAGATTTGGATACTAGCCCTTTATCTGACAAGTCATTTGCAAATATCTTCTCCCATCTTACAGGCTGCCTTTTAGTTTTGTTGACTGTGCAAAACTTTTTGCTGTGCAAAAAGTTTTTTATCCTGATGAAGTTGCAATAGTTCCTTTTTGCTTTTTTTCCCTTGCCTTTGGAGACGTGTCTATCAAGGAGTTGATGTGGCCGAGGTCACAGAAGTTGCTGCCTGTGTTCTCCAACAGGATTTGATGGTTTCCTGTCTCACATTTAGCGCTGATCATCCATTTTGAGTCTGTTTTTGTGTGTGGTGTAAGGAAAAGATCCTGTTTCATTCTTCTGCATGTGGCTGTCCCATTTTCCCCAACACCATTTGTTGAAGAGACTTTTTTCCATTGGATATTCTTTACTGCTTTGTCGAAGATTAGTTGACCATAGAGTTGAGGGTCCATTTCTGGGCTCTCTATTCTGTTCCATTGATCTATGTGTCTGTTTTTGTGCCAGTACCATACTGTCTTGATGATGACAGCTTTGTAATAGACCTTGATGTCTGGAATTGTGATGTCTCCAGGTTTGGTTTTCCTTTTCAACAATCCTTTGGCTATTCAGGGTCTTTTCTGGTTCCAAACAAATTTTAGGATTGTTTGTTCCAGCTCTGTGAAAAATGCTGATGGTATTTTGACAGGGATTGCACTGAATGTACAGATTGCTTTGGGTAGCATAGACATTTTAACAATATTTGTTCTTCCTATCCATGAGTTTTTCCATTTCTTTGTGTCTTCCTTAATTTCTTTCTTAAGCGTTCTATAGTTTTCAGAGTACAAATCCTTTACCTCTTTGGTTAGGTTTATTCCTAGGTATCGTATGGTTTTTGGTGCAATTGTAAATGGGGTCGATCCCTTGATTTCTCTTTCTTCTGTCTCGTTAGCATATAGAAATGCAACTGACTTCTGTGCATTGATTTTATATCCTGTGACTTTGCTGAATTCCTGTATCAGTTCTAGCAAATTTTTGGTGGCGTCTTTTGGGTTTTCTACATAGAGTATCATGTCATCTGCAAAGCATGAAAATTTGACCTCTTCTTTGCCTATTTGGATGTCTTTTATTTCTTTTGGTTGTCTGATTGCTGAGGCTACAATTTCCAGTATTTGTTGAAATACAGTGGGGAGAGTGGACATCCCTGTTGTGTTCCTGATCTTGGGGGAAAAGGTCTCAGTTTTCCCCCATTAAGGATGATATTTGGTGTGGGTCTTTCGTATATGGCTTTTATGATATTGAAGTATGTTCCCTCTACTTCTGCACAATGGTGAGTTTTTATCAAGAAAGGATGTTTATTTTGTCAAATGCATTTTCTGCATCTATTGAGAGGATTATATGGCTCTTGTCCTTCCTTTTATTAATGTGGCATTTCATAGTGATTGATTGCAAATGTTGAACCACCCCTGTAGCCCAGGAATAAATCCTGCTTGGTCATGGTGAATAATCCTTTTAATGTACTGTTGGATCCTATTAGCTAGTATCTTGGTAAGACTTTTTGCATCCATGTTTATCAGGGATATTGGTCTGTAATTCTCCTTTTTAGTGGGGTCTTTTTCTGGTTTTGGGATCACGATAATGCTGGCCTCACAGAATGAGTTTGGAAGTTTTCTTTCCATTTCTATTTTCTGGAACAGTTTCAGAAGAATAGGTATTAATTCTTCTTTAAATGTTTGGTAGAATTCCTCTGGGAAGGCCTGGGAGTCTGGCCCTGGACTCTTGTTTGTTGAGAGATTTTTGATTACTGATTCAATTTCTTTGCTGGTTATGGGTCTGTTCAGCTTTTTTACTTCCTCCTGTTTCAGTTTTGGTAGTTTATATGTTTCTAGGGATTTATCCATTCTTCCAGATTGGCAGATAGTTGCTCATAATATGTTCTTATAATTGTTTGTATATCTTCAGTGTAGGTTGTGATCTCTCCTCTTTCATTCATGATTTTATTTATTTGGGTCCTTTCTTTGTTCTTTTTGATAAATCTGACAAGGGGTTTATTAATTATTAAATTATTAATTATTTCAAAGAACCAACTCCTAGTTTCATTGATCTGTTCTACTGTTCTTTTTATTTCTATATCATTGGTTTCTGCTCTAATCTTTATCATTTTTCTTCTCCTGCTGGATTTAGGCTTTATTTGCTGTTCTTTCTCCAGCTCCTTTAGGGGTAATTTAGGTTGTGTATTTGAGACTTTTCTTGTTTCTTGAGGAAGGCTTGTCTTGCTATATACTTCCCTCTTAGGACTGCCTTTGCTGCATCCCAAAGGTTTTGAACAGTTGTGTTTTCATTTTCATTTGTTTCCATGTATTTTTATTTTTTTATTTTTTATTTTTTTAAAGATTTTATTTATTTATTTGAGAGAGAGAGAATGAGAGAGAGCAAGTACATGAGAGGGGGGAGGGTCAGAGGGAGAAGCAGACTCCCCGCTGAGCAGGGAGCCCGATGCGGGACTCGATCCAGGGACTCCAGGATCATGACCTGAGCCGAAGGCAGTCGCTTAACCAACTGAGCCACCCAGGCGCCCCTATTTTTTTAATTTTTAAAAAAGATTGTATTTATTTATTTGACAGAGAGAGAGAGAACACAAGCAGGGGGAGCAGCAGGCAAGGGAGACGGAGAAGCAGGCTCCCTGCTGAGCAAGGAGTCCAATGTGGAGCTTGATACCAGGACCCTGGGATCATGACCTGAGCCGAAGGCAGCCGCTTAACCGACTGAGGCACCCAGGCATCCATGTATTTTTAAAATTCTTTAATTTCCTAGTTGACCCATTCATTCTTTAGTAGGATTTTCTTTAACCTCCACGTATTTGTAATCCTTCCCAATTTTTTCTTGTGGTTGACTTCAAGTTTTATAGCACTGTGGTCTGAAAATATGCATGGTATGATCTCAATCTTTCTGTACAAGTTGAGACCTGATTTGTGACCTAGTATGTGATCTAATCTGGAAAATGTTCCACGTGCATTTGAGAAGAATGTGTATTCTGCTGTTTTAGTATGAAATGCTTTGAATATATCTGTTAAGTCCATCTGGTCCAGTGTGTCATTCAAAGCCCCTGTTTCCCTGTTGATCTTCTGCTTAGATGACCTGTTCATTGCTGTGAGTGGAGTATAAAAGTCCCCTACTATTATTGTATTATTATCAATGAGTTTCTTTAATTTTGTTATGAATTGGTTTATATATTTGGCTGCTCTCAAGTTAGGGGCATAAATATTTACAATTGTTAGAGCTTCTTGTTGGATAGACCGTTTTATTATGATATAGTGTCCTTCTTCATCTCTTATTACAATCTTTGGTTTAAAATCTAGCTTGTCTGATATAAAGATGGCTACTCTAGCTTTCCTTTGATGTTCATTAACATGATAAATGGTTCTCCATGCCCTCACTTTCAATCTGGAGGTATCTTTGGGTCTAAAATGAGTCTCTTGTAGGCAGCACATCGATGGGTCTTCTTTTGTTTTGTTTTGTTTTGTTTTAATCTATTCTTACACCCTACGTCTTTTGATTGAAGCATTTAGTCCATTTACATTCAGAGTAATTACTGAAAGATATGAATTTAGTGCCATTGTATTCCCTGTAAAGTTGCTGTTCCTGTAGACAGTCTCTGTTCCTTTCTGGTCTTTGTTACTTTTGGGCTCTCTCTCCACTTAAAGGATCCTTTTTTATATATCTTGCAGGGTTGGTTTAGTGTTCACAAATTCCTTTAGTTTTTCTTTGTCCTGGAAACTCTTTCTCTCTCTCCTATTCTGAAAGACAGCCTTGCTGGATAAAGTATTCTTGGCTGCATATTTTTTCCATTTAGCAATTTGAATATATCATGCCAGTCCTTTCTGGCCTGCCAGGTCTCTGTAGACAGGTCTGCTGCCAGCCTTATGTGTCTACCCTTGTAGGTTAAGGATCTCTTGTCCTGAGCTGCTTTCAGGATTTTCTCTTCAACTTCAAAATTTGCAAGCTTCACTATAATATGTCAAGGTGTTAACTTATTTTTGTTGATGTTGAGGGGGGGGTTCTCTGTGCCTCCTGGACTTGAATGCCTGTTTCCTTCCCAGATTAGGGAAGTTCTCAGCTATAATTTCTTCAAATAAACCTTCTGCCCCTTTCTCCTGTTCATCATCTTCTGGGACACCTATAATATGGATGGATATTATTTTGCTTTATGGAATCACTGAGTTCTCTAAGTCTCCTTTGTGATCTAATAGTTTTCTTTCTTCTTTTCACCTTCCTTATTTTCCATCATTTTATCTTCTATATCACTGATTTGCTCTTCTGATTCATTCATCTTCACTTTTATGGCCTGCACTTGGGACTGCATCTTAGTAATAGCATTTTTAATTTTACCCTGACTAGATTTTAGTACTTTTATTTCTACAGTAAGGGATTCTCTAGTGTCTTTTCTATGCTTTTTTCAAGCCCAGCTAGTATCTTTATAATCATTGTTTTAAATTCTAGTTCAGACATCTTACTTATATCCATATTGATTAAATCCCTGGCAGTGAGTTCTACCTCCTGTTCTTTCTTTTGGGGTGAATTTCTCTGTCTCATAATTCTGTCCAGAAAAGAAGAAGGAGAAAAAACAACAACAGAAAAACAAAACAGAAAACTAGATCCTGGGTGTGTTTTGGTCTGCTTGTTAAAAGAAACTAGATCCCTCCCCCCTGCCCCCCAGGAGCTTTGTACTATCAGTTTGCTATCACTCAATAAACCTTGCTTTGCTGCCCACCAAAAGAAGAAAGAAAGAAAGAAAGAAAGAAAGAATCTAGATCCCAAAATAAGAAAGTAAAAAATAAAAAAATATGTTATATAAAAATAATTACAAAAGAATAAAAAAAAATTGAATAAATAACAAAATAACCAAAAAAAAAAAAAATACTGCAAGACTAAAGAATAGAAATACAAAGAATACCATATACTGTTTTCCCCAAGAGCTGAAGCTTTGCAGCCTTCTATGATCAGTAAACTTGGTGTGATCCAGTTGTTTGTGCTGGTCTTCTGGCGGAGGAGCCTGTTGCACTGATTCTCAGGTGGACTTGCCCTATTGAAAATGTACTTCCCTTGCACAGAGGCTTGGCTCAGTGTAAGAGGCTCCAGATTCCACTGTGTAGCACTCTTTTGCTCCCTGCAGGATTTCAGCACTGATGGGCAGGATGAATATGGTGGCGCCCTATTCTCTAGCCCTGAGCTGAAAATTTGCACCCCCCATTCTTCAGTGAGCCCTCACAGAAAAGCAATCACTCTTGTCTCCCTGGTTTCCGTCAGAACTCTGTGTTCACCTGACCTGTGACTGACTGTTTTTATCTCAGGCATGTGACTGAATTTCAAAACCCCAAATTTTATGGATTCCTGCAGTGCAGACTGGGGGAGGGAGGAGGGTCTCACCACCTTCTGCCTTTTGCTGGACCCCTCCCAGGAAAGTGGTTGCACGACCATGCAGCAGTTCACAGTTTATGGCAACATAGAGCAGAAAGCCAGCACCTAGACTTGCTGTTTTCAACCGGCTTCCCCACTCCTACGTCTGGGAATTCTGCCCCACTCAGGCACCCCCCATTCTTCTTCTGACCCTGGGGATCCTGAGACCATGCTGTCACACTTGGGATACTGCCCTGCTTCACCACCTAAGCACCTTTAAGCCAGGACGTCCCCCACTGTAGCAGATTTCTAAGAGTTCCAATTTTGCACTCCACTGTTTATAATACTTTGCAGTAGCCTCCATAAGCAGACTCCCTCCTCCCTGCCATATCCTCAGCTATATCACGACCCTGATTCAAGTCTCTGCACTTCCCACCTTCCAAAAGGTGATCGCTTTTCTACATGTTGATTTGCAGCATTTCTTTTCTCAGATCTCTGATTGATTTCTCAGGTGTTCAGAATGATTTGATAACTATCTAGCTGTGTTTGAGGGATGAGACTTAGGGTCCCCTACTCCTCGGCTATCTTAACTCCTCCTCTCCACTTTTTTTTTTTTTTTTTAAGAGATGGAGGTGGGGAGAGGATCTTAAGCAGGGTCTACACCTAGCATGGAGCCCAATGCTGGGCTTGATCTCACAACCCATGACCTGAGCTGATATCAAGAGTCAGATGCTTAACCAACTGGGCCAGCCAGGTGCCACTAAATCATGTAATTTTTTTTTTTTAAGATTTTATTTATTTATTTGATAGAGAATGAGAGACAGAGAGCATGAGAGGGAGGAGGGTCAGAGGGAGAAGCAGACTCCCTGCCGAGCAGGGAGCCCGATGCAGGACTCGATTCCGGGACTCCAGGATCATGACCTGAGCCGAAGGCAGTTGCTTAACCAACTGAGCCACCCAGGTGCCCCTAAATCATGTAATTTTTAATACAGGATAGTAAGTCTTCTTTTTAAAAGTCTTCTTGGCTCTTCTTGTTTATTTTCTCTTCTAGGTAAATTTCAGAATAATTTTGTCCAGCTTCCTCAAGATTGAGAGTCAGAGCTACCTCCCATGAGAGAAACAGTCAGGTCTGGGAAACTACATTGCATTTCTCAGGAGGATAAGATCATGGACTTTTTAAAAAAGTTTTAATTTTAATTCTAGTTAGTTAACATGCAGTGTTATATTAGTTTCAGGTGTACAATATAGTGATTAAACAATTCCATACATCACCCAATGCTCATCACAACAAGTATACTCCTTAATCCCCATCACCAATTTTACCCATATCCCTATCCACCTCCCCTCTGGTAACTATCAGTTTGTTCCCTATAGTTAAGAGTCTGTTGCTTGGTTTCTCTCTCTTTTCCCCTTTGCTCATTTGTTTTGTTTCTTAAATTCCATATATGAGTGAAATCACATGGTATTTGTCTATCTCTGACTTATTTTACCTAGCATCTCTGGCTCCATCCATGTCATTGCAAATGGCAAAGATTTCACTGTTGGTTTTTTTTTTAAAGATTTATTTATTTATTTATTTATTTGACAGAGAGACACAGTGAGAGAGAGAACACAAGCAGGGGCAGAGGAAGAGGGAGAAGCAGGCTTCCTACCGAGCAGGAAGCCTGATGCGGGGCTTGATCCCAGAACCCTGGGATCATGACCTGAGCTGAAGGCAGACACTTAACGACTGAGCCAACCAGGTGCCCTGATTTCATTGTTTTTTATGGCTGAATAATATTCCATTGTATATATATACATCTTCTTTATCTATTCATCAATCTATGGACACTTGGGCTGCTTCCATATTTTGGCTATTGTAAATAATGCTGCTATAAACACAGGGGTGCATGTATCCCTTTGGATTGGTGTTTGGTGTTTGTGTATTCTTTGGGTTAATAGCCAGTACTGCAATTGCTGGATTGTAGGATAGTTCTATTCCCCACCCCCTCTTTTTTTAAGTAGGTTCCACGTCCAGCGGAGAGCCCAATGCGGGGCTTTAACTCACAACCCTAAGATCAAAACCTGAGCCGAGATCAAGAGCTGGACACTTAACTGACTGAGCCACCTAGATGCCCCAGGGTAGTTCTGTTCTTGACTTTGAGGAACCTCCGTACTCTTTTCTAGAGTGATTGGACCAGTTTGCATTCCTACCAACAGTGCACGAGGATTCCTTTTTCTCCACATCCTCGCCAACACCTGTTGTTTAGATCACAGACTTTTAAAAAATAGCTGAGGAGATGATAACACAATGATAAGGCAGGGATTTTATGGTTCTTCATGTAATCTCTGTTCCTCCTCTGGCCATCAGCAAAAATTGCTAAACATCATGAAGTTATAACATGAGTAAATTTCTTTTTTTTTTTAAGACTTTATTTATTTATTTGTCAGAGAGAGAGAAACAGCAAGCACAAGCAGAGGGAGGGGAGGGGGAGGGGCAGAGGGAGAAGCAGACTCCCCGCTGAACAGGGAGCCTGATGTGGGACTCGATCCCAGGACCCTGGGATCATGACCTGAGCTGAAGGCAGACACTTAACTGACTGAGCCACCCAGGCATCCCTAACATGAGTAAATTTCTTATAGAAAATACCTAAGGGGCCAAAATCTGCACATTGGGCAGTACAAAAATAGAATTATGAGGAAGTTCAGGTATCTGCACAAATTATAGGAAAGGTGAAACTGGGATGTTTAGTTACTTTCACTCCAGGATTTGAGAGATTATACAGATTAAGTGGGATGGAGTTGACATTTTTGCACTATTAGTCCCCCACTTAGTGACATACTATATATCCCTGTGAGGAAGATAGAGAGTTGTTGGTGTATCCCTGGGAAGCCACTCTTTTGTGCATTATTACGATCATGTCTGTATAGTTACTTTGCTAGCAATACACATGAGTCTTCCTTGGGCTAGGTTTATGATCCAGCTATGCACCTTCTAGTGTGTTCTACCAAACTAGTGCATTTCTTTCACATTGTTTCATTCTAGTGATTACTAGGATTACATGAATAAAGGTGGGGAAAGTTGAAAAGGAACTGATAGGATCTTTTGTTGTGCCTTGTTTTGACTAGTTAGTGGCTTATTTACAACCTTGTGATACAAGAACTTCAGCTAACCATTGTAGCTTAGGTTATCCAAAGAAGTGGAACATGTATGGCTCAGATAATTTAGCTGCATCTAGAATTTAGAGCTGCTAGTTGGCCTATGCTATTTGTGCAGGGGCTTTTTCAGGGGCCCAGATAGCTGCCTGATTATGGCAGAGTATCAGGGTAGCATTGGTATTTCTACCAGTGTTGAGGTTATTCAATCCCTGAGTAGGCTAATCTACTATGTTCATACTCAATAAGCTTAGGCAATGATAAGTAAAATCAGTCTCTCCCATGCCATTTGACCCTCTAATCATACCCAACCAACCAGCACAGCCTCTCCATTTATTAAAAAATATTATTTTATAACTCTTCATAAAGTTCTAATATTTTCTTATTGAATCTTACATTGCTTATTAAATTTAATCCTAGATATTACTATTTTTTAATTTACTAAAGGTCTAACAGGTTTTGCCAGCAACTCATCTGGGTGCAGCAGGCTATTCGCTCTAAGCCCATCAGTCCCAAGATACACATGGAGTCCAGGCTCTGTACAACAACTTAATACATACCTCCCTCTTTGAGTTTAAGAGTAAAGTAAAGCAGGGGTGCCTGGGTGGCTCAGTTGGTTAAGCGGCTGCCTTCAGCCCAGGTCATGATTCCAGGGTCCTGGGATCGAGCCCCATGTCAGGCTCCCTGCTGAGCGGGGAGGCTGCTTCTTCCTCTCCCTCTACCTGCCGCTCTCCCTGCTTGTACTCTCTCCAATAAAAAATAAAAAATCTTTAAAAAAAAAAAAAGAGTAAAGTAAAGCAGGTAGATCCCAAAGTTCAGAGCCTGAGTTGGTGGAGACAGACTGAGACTCTAAAGTGGGGGCAGGAGTAACCTTCACCTAGTTCTGGCTCTTTGATATCACAACTTTCATGAAAGAAGAGAAGGAGAAAAGAAAGTAGGATTTCCAATAGGAAGAGAAGAGGAATTGAGGGCTAGAAAGTCAGATTTCAGAAGATGCCTCTAAAAAAGGAAAGCAGGAATGATGAGAAAAGTGGTTAAAATGTCAGTTGGCACAACCATCTAGGAGAAGAAACTCAAAGTCTGAGTGAGACAGAAGACAAGCCTAAGGAAAGAAAGTAGCCAGTCATGTTTGAGACAATAAAGGCAGTCAGGCAGTTAGTTTTCAGACTGGATAATAAAAGATTAATTCAAGATTCACCAAAACGACAACAACAACAACAACAACAAAACCAATTTGCTAGGGCTTGTGACTACTGTTGAGAAAAGACTGGGATGACTGATTGTTTACCCCATTACTTGTTAATTCAAACTTTATTTCTGTTTGGCTGAAACAAGAGTGACAAAATGTGAATTATGGATGAGAGGTTAGAACTATAGAAGACTAAAAATTAGATTAGACAAGGAGAGTCTAGAAGACAGTCTAGTTGAAAAGGTCCTGACTATAGAATTCAAGGGCACAAACACCTAGCTTAGCCTCTGGTGACTGGAAAATGCATCCATCTTTGGTAACTAAGAGTTGAGTCTACAGCCTGTTGAATGAAGGCCTGGTTTCAAAGGGACCTGTGTTGAGATCAGAGCTAGACTGTGGGTGGTAAAATAATTGAACTGAAAGGGCCATTTTGGTGAAGCAAGGCAACGTGGTATTATAAAATGTGCAGTGGACTTAGAGTTTAAAATTATGGTAGCCTCCAACAGTGGTTAATAACATGAGCAACTGAGTCAGGCTGCCAGGGTTCAAATCTCAGTTCTCCACTTACCAGCTATGTAGCCTTGAGGGAGTTACTTAACCTCTATGAGACTCATTTCCTTCATCTATAAAATTGAAATGATAATAATACCTATTCATAAGGTTATTGTGAGGATTAATAAATTAAGGCATACAAAGCATCGTTTTAGAACAGTTCTTTTTTTTTTTTTTTAAAGATTTTATTTATTTATTTGACAGAGAGAGAGAGAGCACACGCAGGGGGAACAGCAGGCAGAGGGAGAGGAAGAAGCAGACTCCCCGCTGAACAGGGAGCCCCACGCTCCCTTTTGAACTTCCAGCTATCTCCTGTGGATTTACAAAGCTAATCTGGTCAGTAGAGAAGGAAGGGTACAAAAGCCACAGTCTAGTGAGGGGAACTCTACTCAAGCCCTTGGTGGGATGGTAGTAGAAGAGAAGTGTCAAAATAGGAGAAGCCTCGGGGCACCTGGGTGGCTCAGTTGGTTAGGTGACTGCCTTCGGCTCAGGTCATGATCCTGGAGTCCCGCATCGGGCTCCCTGCTCGGCGGGGGGTCTGCTTCTCCCTCTGACCCTCCCCCTTCTCATGTGCTCTCTCTCATTCTCTCTCTCTCAAATAAATAATAAATAAAATCTTTAAAAAAAAAAATAGGAGAAGCCTCTGTCTAACAGTGTTCTTAGTGTTTTGATTCAAATGCCAGGGTGAAAAATTTAGCTCTTATGCAATCTGGATATAATCCAATCTCAGGTTTTAAAGGTTAAAGCTACGGAAGATTGGAGATTAGCCTAGACAAGGAAATGGCAGAAATTAAAAAGGAAAATGAGCTCTGTAAGAGGGAACTAGAGAAAGAGGCACACTGAAAAATAAGTAACCAGGAGGAAGGAGGAGGAAGGGAGAAAAAGGGAAGAAGGCCGTTGGTCAGGTGGCAATTAGGCTTAGGAGGATCTCAGCAAATATCTCCTTGCTCATAGTGGGAACTCAATCACAAATGGAATTTTCCAGCTAAGAAAGAAAAGCAGTGAGATGATTTTAGGAATACAAGTCTCTAGTAGATTAGTCAGGCCCTCTCTCCTTACACCACCAGACTCCCAACTCAATTAAGCCCACATGCTAGTGGGAGAAACTCAGCAATGATCCCTTGTTATTATTCTAGATCAACAGACCTAGGTGATTTCACTCAAGTCATCTAATTCCTGTGGCTAAAATTTTCCCATCTCTAAAAAGTGAGGATAGCTGCCAGAGGAAGGATAACTGGCTAATTTCTGTAATTTCTGGTCAGATTAGTTGGCATCAGTTTACTTTAGGAATACTGGAATTTCTTAGGGGCGGCTGGGTGGCTCAGTTGTTAAGCATCTGCCTTTGGCTCAGGTCATGATCCCAGGGTCCTAGGATCGAGCCCTGAGTCGGGAACTCTGCTCAGCGGGAAGCCTGCTTCTCCCTCTCCCACTCCCCCGTTTGTGTTCCCTCTCTTGCTGTGTCTCCCTCTGTCAAATAAATAAATAAATAAATAAATAAATAAATAAATAAATAAAATCTTAAAAAAAAAAGGAATACTGGAATTTCTTAGATTCCAAATGATGGCAATTTATCCCTTTGTAGTCAAATAGTATAATCTGAAACATGATAGCTACCAGTAAATTCAGCTAACCATATGACTTCCAGTCTTGGGTACACACAAAAAAATTTCTATTTCCTTTCCCCAGACTACATCTCTAAGATATCAACAAATGATATTTCCATCTAAAGAATGGTAAGTAGAATACCTAAATGACATAGAAGAGAGTCACCACAAGAAAGGCCAGGGCTTGTGGTCCCACAGAATAAACAGTAACTCATTTGTTTTCTCATCACTACTTCATTATGTTTCAGGTTTAGTCTGCCCACTGCTATGTCTCATGGTTTACATTTAGCTCACTTACCATATTTATTCATAATACCATCTTCTCCCACTAAACGAAGAGCTACTTAAAGGTAGAGACCCTATCTTTCCTTTTTTTCTTTTCTTTAAATCTCTGTATCCTACTACTTAGTTCAGCATTAGGTCTTGGATTTAATAAAGATTCATGGAATGAACAAGCACACAAGTAAATGTTTAAAAACATGTTTTGTTAAATTGTGGCCAGATTTCTGTTTAAACCCTCCAATGGAAATAATCACCTCCTTGTGGGAGTTCCTACATAATCACAGAACAGCTGGGCTGAAAGAGAAATGTCAGCTAATTCTTTGTTGATCTTTTTTTAAAATCTTTTTTTTTTAAAGATTTTATTTATTTATTTGACAGAGAGAGACACAGTAAGAGAGGGAACACAAGCAGGGGGAGTGGGAGAGGGAGAAGCAGGCCTCCCACAGAGCAGGGAGCCGGATGCAGGGCTTGATGCGGGGCTCGATCCCAGGACCTTGGGATCATGACCAGAGCCGAAGGCAGACGCTTAATGACTGAGCTACTCAGGTGCCCCTCTTTCTTTCTTTCTTTTTTTAAAAGATTTTATTTATTTATTTGAGAGAGACAGAGATAGTGAGAGAAAGCATCTTTCTTTTTTTTTTTAAGATTTTATTTATTTATTTGAGAGAGAGTGACAAAGATAGTGAAAGAAAGCATGAGTGTGGAGGAAAGGGAGAAGAAGGCTCCCTGCTGAGAAGGGAGCCCAACTTGGGGCTTGATCCTAGGACCCTGGGATCATGACCTGAGCCAAAGGTAGATGCTTAACTGACTGAACCACCCAGGTGCCCCTTTTGTTGATCTTTCTATGCCAAGGTCAGCAAACAGGACGATATTCAGCATGGTTGAAGAGGGTGGGTAGAGTGTAGTGTCAAAAAGAACCTGGAGACTTATTCAACCATAACAGGAAGCCTGTATTTCCTGAAAAAGTCATGGGAATAAAAGGCACAGCATCAGCAATATAGTCAATAATATTTTAATAGCGATATACTGATGTATCAGGATAGATGTAAGCTACACTTGTAAACATAGCATAATGCATAAACTTGTCCAATCACTATGTTGTACACCTGAAGCTAATGTAATATTATGTGTCAACTATACTCAAATTAAAAAGAAAGAAAGTAAAAAAGAAAAAAAAAGAGGTAAAAATGTTGAAGACATGAAAGGCAGGGAAAAATAGAGAAGTTTCACACTGGAGGAGGCTAAAGAGATAATAGGAGCATGTGTTACTGAAAGGGATAGCATAGAAAGGAAGAAGAGACATTGTTAGGGAAGTTGGTGAAATTTAAATGGAGGTGACATGGGGGGTACAAGAGTCTATTAATTGAATGATAGTTTTGTATTAATGCTGACTTCCTAACTTGGATGGTTATATGGTAAAGTAGCAAAATGTCCTCAATGTGGAGAAATATACACCCAAGTATTTAGGGGTGAAGAGACATCATGGATGCAACTTGTTTTCAAAAGGCTCAGAAAATGGGATGCCTGGGTGGCTCAGTCAGTTAAGCATCTGCCTTTGGCTCAGGTCATGATCTCAGGGTCCTGGGATCGAGCCCCACTTCGGGCTCCCTGCTCAGTGGGGAGTCTGCTTCTCCCTCTCCCTCTACCCCTCCCACTACCCCTCCCCACCCGCTTATGCTCTCTCTCTCAAATAAATAAATAAAATCTTAAAAAAAAAAGGCTCAGAAAAAAACTAATTATTATATATATAATAAATATGTTATATATAAACATAATATGTATAGTAGGTACACACACATATAGAGATGAAGCAAATGTGATATTAGCAATTAGGCATCTGGGTGAGGAGATTATGGATATTTGTGCTGTACTTGTAATTTTTTGAAAGTTTAAAAATAAAATTACATATATTTTCAATTAAAAAAAAATAAAAGAGGGGCGCCTAGGTGGCTCAGTCATTAAGCGTCTGCCTTTGGCTCAGGTCATCATCTCAGGGTCCTGGAATCGAGCCCCCAGTCGGGGTCCCTGCTCTGCGGGAAGCCTGCTTCTCCCTCTCCCACTCCCGCTGCTTGTGTTCCCTCTCTCGCTATGTCTCTCTCTGTCAAATAAAAAAATAAAATCTTTAAAAAAGAATTTAAAAAAAAGAATCTGGAGAGGAAGCTCACTAAAGTCTTGAATGTCATGAAAAGTCCAATTCTTGAGGTACTAGCTCTTCTGTTACCTCTGCCTCTGCCCATTCCCTCCATAACTTTACTAACTTTCCTGTCCAAGCTGAGCAGAAATAAGAGTAGAATTACTCAAAGGACAATCAAAATGGTAATAAAAGAAAATAAAATAGTAATAAAACAAATACAAAATCAAAATAGTAATAAAAGCAAACAAAACAAAACAAAACACCCAGAAAATCCTAATTTAGTAATAGGGTGACACAGCAGATTGGTCAGTTGGCACAGTTCAGGACATGATCAGAACTAAAGGGGGGGCTCCTGGGTGGCTAAGTCAGTTAGGCGTCCGACTCTTGATTTCGGCTCAGGTCATGATCTCCGGGTCATGAAATCAAGCCCCATGCTGGGCTCTGTGCTCAGCAAGGAGTCTGTTTGAAATTCTCTCTCTTCCTCTCCCTTTCCCTTTGCCCCTTCCCCCACTCATGCTCTCTCAATCTCTAAAATACATAAATCTTTTAAAAAACCGAAAAACAAAACTAAAGGTCCTACCCACTATTCCTGTTGGAGACCTTTGGTTTCTTCCCTCTTCTCTCAAGGGAGAAGCTGACAGGAATATCATTCATATCACTCCATATAGAGCGAAGTTGGGAGTGGTGCTTTGCCATTCTGACATCATTTGGAAAGTAGAGCCAATGATTTTTTATCAATGTGGTAAAGGTAAAATTAATCATGTTTGACTGAACTGCTAGATATCACTTTCAGGGTTTCCCAGTCATGAAACCTTCCTTGGGATAGGAGATGAGAGGTTGGAAAACTTATAATAAAGGCCATCATTTAGAAACAAAATGCCATTCACACAAAGCTGGATCTAATAGTAAATCCTAGTGATACTAAAGAAGCAATTTCACTCTAAGAGATTCAAAACTTAATTCCCTTTGTTTAGGGTTGCCAGATTTAGCAAATAAAAATACAAAGACAAGTATGTCCCAAATATTTACGTGGGACATATTTATACTAAAAAATTATTCATTATTTATTGAGATTCAAATTTAATTGGGAATCATGTATTTTATCTTGCTACCCTGCTCCTGTTACTGAGGTCAGGAAAAGTTCCTACAAATTAGTTCAATTGTTGCTTTATATTTTCTAAAGAAACATAATTCTAGAAACTAACTCTAAAAACTGTAGATGTCTTTTTTATCCTAAATAACTTTATTGAGATATACATACCATATAATTCACCTATTTAAAATAAAATGTACAATTCAATGGTTTGTAGTATGTTCACACAGAGTTACGCAACATACATGGTCTATTTTTTGTTTTTAAGTGTGGTATTGTGTAGGATTCTATTACTAAAGCTCTGATTAATTTTCTGCTCTAAATGCCACAATATCTATGCCCTTCCTTCCTCCTATTGTTTTCCTTTTTTTTTATTTTTCTGTCCTTTCCTTTTAGTTTCTCCAACTTTCTTCCCTTTGTGATTACACTTTTTTCTTTAATGATTTTTCAAATAACCCAAAGTAACACATAAATATATTTTAACTGTAAAAGATCTAAAATCAGAAATATAAAGAAAGAAAGTTTCCTTTCCCCTCTTTCTCCCTTTCTCCCAGACAATTTAGTAGAACCATTAACAGACTCGTGTATATCCTTTGTGTCCCTTCCTCTTCAGGGCATTTACATATAAATGTATACATATATACTTTCCAGAACAGAGGAAACTCTGTAGGCACTGTGCTAGGCAGACAATTTAGTAGAATCATACAAGATATGTCCAAAACAGCAAAGCAACAATTCAATATAGGATATAAGTAAGACTTAAAATTAATTGTACATTCAAGAGAATTGAAATGATATGTTCACACAAAAGCTTATACATGAATGGCTATAGCAGTATTGTTCATAATAGCCCCAAAGTGGAAACAACCCAAATGTCTATCTACTGGTGAATGGATAAATTGTGGTATATACATATATTGGAATGGTATTCAGCCTTACAAAGGAATGGAGTACTGATACATACTACAACATGAACCTTGAAAATATTAAGTGAAAGAAGCCAGTCACAAAAGGCCAGATATTTTATGATTCTATTTGTGTCATGTCCAGTATAGGCAAATCAACAGAGATAGAAAGTAAATTAGTGGTTGCTAGAGGCTGGGGAAGGCAGGAATTGGGAGTGACTGCTAATGGGTATGGGGTTTCTTTTTGGGGTGATGAAAATGTTCTAAAATTAAATTATAGTCACAGTGGCACAATTCCATTAATATATTTTAAAAATCACTAAATTGTATGCTTTAAAAGGGTAATTCAATGGCATGTAAGTTATGGTTCAATAAGGCTATTATTTTTAAAAACTCCAGAAGCCAAGCACTGTAAGAATTCAAGATGGAAAGATAATGCAGGGGAGGGGGCAGGGGAGGTTGGTGGCTGGAATTGCTGGAGAAGGCTTCATGGAGAAAAACTTGCACTAAACCTAAACGATGAATATCGGTTCAATATAAATATAGGAGACAGGTATGTAAGCAGGAAGAAGAACCTAATGAAAAGTTTGGCACTGAGACTGGACAAGTTGTATGATATTACAGAGGTAAGAAGAGTCTGAAGGAGGCAGGAAACAAGACTATAAAGTCAGGGCTTTAATGTTAGGCTGATGACCTTAAAATTATTAGTAGCTGACAAGGAATCCCAGAAAGACTTTGAGCAGGGAAAAATACGATAAAACTGGAATTTCGGAAGATTAATATGACGGATAGAATGGAGAGGGTAGATAAGCAAGACACTAGAACCAGTCAATATTCACTCTATGTACTCTAAGTTTTCCAACCAGAATAGGTTGATAGCCTAGAAAAGGGCAGAAGCCAAATTACTGGGTTTGCCACTGTTATTTTGTTGACTCAAGCTAAGAGGCCAACATCTTGGAAGGACCAGTATTAACTGCTCACTGCTGAAAACAGCACAAGCAATAACTCTACTGTAGTAGGTAGGCCTCGCCTACTTAAAGGGGTTTAGGCCAGGAAAAGTGGTTTCAATTATTTTTCACTGGTAAAACTTTGGACTTTTGAAATAACCCCCATTTATAAATGTTCAAGTTCTTAGTTATCTTCCCGAACAACAACAACAACAAAATCAGAGCTCCTATAGATTAAATTTTTTTTTTTACATATTTACCTAGTGTTTACCATGTACCAGATACTGTCCTAAGTGCTTTACAAATATTTCTTCATTCAATCCTCACAACATACTTATGAGGTAGCACTGTTATTAGCCTGGTTTCATAGATGAGAAACTGGAGCATAGAGAAATTAAGAGACTTGCCCAAGATAACATAGTCAGTGGCAGAGCTTGGATTCAAACCTAAACAGTATGGCTCCAGAAGCCATGCTCTTAACCACAATGCCCCCATATGATCTTACTTCACAGCACTTATTGTAGATATAATTTGATATTTCTCTGTGCTATTATTTGATGTGTTATTACTTAATTAAAGATTGTCCTTCACTAAGCTGTAATTTCTGTGAGAGCAGGGATTCTGTGTAGGTTTGTCGCCATTGTATTACCAGCATGTAGCACAGTGGCCGGCATTCATTTGGTGATCAATAAATATTTGTTGAATAAGTAAATCAGTCTTTACTGATTATTGCCACATCGTTCTTTTGCCTTGAATTTACTGTTCCCTACAGTATTCTCCTCTCCCATATTTTCTGTTCATAAGAAGATGCGGGAGAAATTGGTCAGTTAACTTGTTTTTTCCCCAGCCTTCTTTCCTTTAGCAGTTCTGAGAGTAGGAAAGGACTCCCTGGTTTTTCCCTCAGTTGGGAGGTCCCTGACTTCCTCTTCCTGGAACTAAAGCCTGTGCCCTTGGGATGGAATTCTTCTTTATGGAACTATGTGCCCTTGAAATGAGTTCCCTTCAGGAATCAGACAACTGCACAATGACAGAAAATAAAGGTTTAGTGTGACCTGAAATCAGTGACCTAATTTCATTCTCTGCACCTTCTTCATTCCTCAAAAGGAAGCCTAAATATAGAACTATATTCTGGCTTGCTTTTCAAAATTTTATGTCAGAAAAAAATTTTTTTTCATGTCAGGCAGTTCTAAATATAGAACTACATTCTGGCTTCCTTTTTGAAAATTTTATGTCAGAAAATTTTTTTTTTTCGTGTCAGGCTTGGGTGTGATTACCCCAGCTCCCTTTAGTACTTGGATTCACCACAGGAGAGCATGGAAGTGGTATGGAAATCCTCCCTAATACCATAGCCAGATCTATTTGCTCTGTCCATGAAGAGTCTGCAAAGGATGACCTTATCTGTTTCAGCAGCCTCTTTTCACACTGAACACTTCTTTTTAGCAGGAGGCCGTTGTGAAGGATGGGGAGAGGAAAAGGAACACAGGCTTTTCTGGTGAACTTCCAAATAAAAGTACAAAATAAAATAGAAATAGAAATAAAAGTACGAGAGACTGGAACTACTCACATCAGAATTCTCAGATAACCAAACAGTGGAGTTTGTACTTGTAAGGACAAAGTATTTACTTCTGCAAAGTATATTTCCTTTCCTGGTCAGTTGTTTGGTAGATTGGTGGTTTGAGTGATAGACTGGCCAGTCTATTTGTCTGTCCTATGTACATTAGCACGTGTACTCAATGCACACACACTTACTTTTAGAGGCAATAATAATGACATAGAGACTTAGATATTTACTGAGTTCACCTACCTTCACTTTGTCTGTCCTCACTTTGGCTTTCAATTAGAGACATTGCAGAATAGTACCAACTATAATTCCATGGAATTTCTGTAAAGGAAATAAAAAGATTCAGTATAAGAATTTCTCATGCCAATACCATTTCACTTAAACATGTGCTTAAGAAACATGTGCTTAAGAAACATGTGCTTAAGAAACTTGGAACTTGTTCCCTGAATTCCAAAATAATCTACCTCTAAGATACATATGCTAAATTTTAGAATTCATTTCATATGTCCTCATCATAAAGTTATATTTTCAAAGCTTGGCAAACAGATTCCACTTTCTGGCAATCAAGTCTAGGCTGATGACTACACTTTGTCAGAAAAATTATCTGTAACAGATCATTGGAAACAGACAAAGAATTATTGGGTGATCTCTTAGTGCAGTTCTGGATTGACATCTTTAATTTTCTATTGATGGGACTATTCTATAACTCTGTAGGCAGAGGTTAACTTGTAGATTTTTATCCCATAGAAATAAAAATATTTTATGTTTGGTGAAAAAGATAACTCCAAAGGTTATGACTTGTGCACTTTAGGAATTCAATTAGTTTTATGTATAATTCAGAAATCTTATCTTAACCTTTATTAAATTTCCTGTAAATACTTAGCTCCTACATTTTCATTTGAACTGGTCTTAACTTATTACTGATTACCTCACTAATTAATGAGTTAAATAAAATATTTGACACCTACAAATAAAATATTTGTATTTATATGACAGTCATATTTTTTAACTTTTTGAAAATTATACTTTATGAAACCCCATGAGTTTGCTACACAGAAAAACTCTTCTTTCTCTTTATCCTTAACCCAACCCAGAAAAGGCCAATAAAGTATATTTATTTTAAACAATTTCTTTCAGGTCTCCCAAGCCACTAAGTGTGGATAAGCCAAGACTAGAAAACTTTATAGGTATTTTCATCTTAATCACCCCAAACAGGATTAGATGGGAAAAAAATTCATATCTTTAGGGAAATGTAAAGTCTAAATAAAAGGATATTTCCAGCCAAGAGATGTTCAGCTATCAGAAAAAACAACAACAAAAACAACAACAACATAAACCAAACCAAAAAAAACACAACTAGCTGGAAAACTGTGATTTGGAATAACAATATATCTTCCAGTTCTGCTGTGAGGCCCAAGTGACCTCATTAAGGATAAAATGCATATTTCAGTAATCTAGGCAGAGTTGCATCAAATAACTCAAATAGGAGCCAGGAAGTTAACAGCAGTTAGATGTAAAACAATAGGAAATGAAATGCTGGGTACTGGGACAAGTGCTTGGAGAGTGCATGCTTCCTATAAAAGTATCCAAATGAAAAAGAAAGAAAATTAAATATTGTGCAGGCCAAACAAAATTATTTGTGCTTGTTGGCTACAAGGTTTGTATCCCAACCTAATGTCTGTTTCTTCTGTCAACAGAATCTGTGTTTTCCTAAATAATTTTAGCAGTTCTAATATCACCATTCTCTAGGAATCCAATCCTACTGTAAGTTGCCTACATCTTCACAGTAGGCTTGGGGTTTCTACAGCTGCCAAGAAAGGAGAGCCAAGGATGGGATGTCCTGAAGTTCTGGCTTCTCTCCATCCCCTGCAGGGCCATCAGCAGCTCTGAGAGGGTAGTCTGGCCAAATCCACACAAGGAGTATAGCTAGGAATGTGAAATGGTTATAAGGGACTTAATGGCCAGCCAGGGGCCTGAGTAATGACTGTTTAGCTAGAATCAGGAACTCACCCAATCTGGTGATGTTCTCTGCACACACATCACATTACAAAGCAGCCATCTGGAAAGTATATTTAAGCTGTTAAACTCAGAGGAAGAAAACAAAAACAAACAAACAAAAACCTCAGAGACGGAGAATGTGAGGGAAGGGAGGAAGAAATGGAATGTGGGAGGAAAAAGGGAAGAGAGAGAGAAAAAAAAGAGAAAAGAAAAAGATTGGGAGCTAGGGAACCAGGTTTAATTTCAGTCTGCTACTAATTAATGACAGTGTGAGCTGGGGTAAATTATTAACCACTTAGAAACCAGAGAGCCTTCCCTCAAATTTTTTCTAAACTGAGATTTAAAAAAAAGAAACAGGAAATAAATTAGGGAGATACAAGATGGAGAAAGACCCACTAAAGAATAAATCTGTCAGAGAGAGAGAGTTAGGGGTAATTATGTATTACAAACTAAGTACAACATTTGTGTCTATTACGGGACAGAGAAGAAGAGTTATGAGAGGATTAAGTTAAATAAGGTATGAAAATGTCTGCCATAGTGCTTGATTCAGAGTAGACAATAAACGGCAATGTTTTAAAATTTTAATATACATACCCACTAAATTGGTAAAAAAGTTTTAAGTCTAATAATACTGTGCTAGAGAAAAAGTGGAACCAGTGGAACACTTACATACTGTTGATGGTCTTAAAAATTGAACAACCACTTTGGGAAACAATTTGGCTTTATCTTATAGAGTTGATGGGGCATTTATCCTATGATCCAGTCAGTCCATTTTATGTATACACTCTATGGAGACTCTCATAATATGTCATATACAGGATGTGTATGGTAGCATTCTTCATAACAGCAAAATTGGAAACCAACCAAATAGCTATTAATGGTAAAATAGAGAAGTAACCTGTGGTATGTTCGTACAATGGAAAGCTACATAGCAGTGAAAATGAATGAACTACAGTTAAGCACATTAACATGATTAAATCTCAGGAATATAATATTTAGGGGGAAAATTGCAAAAGAATACATATGATGTTCCACTTACATAAAGTTAAAAATCATGCAAAACTCTATCATTAGGAACACATACTTTCAAGGTAAACCTATAAAGAGAAATGAGAGAATGAAAAGTACAAAATTCAGGATAAAGGTTAGGGAGAGGGTGGGGAGGATGGAAAAGCCATATATACTGAGAGCTTCAAGCTACACTTGTGTTTATGTTATTGTTACTCTTTACAACTTACACATTTGTTATAAACTTTACATCTATTCAACCCATAATAACAAAAGAACTAAAAAATTAAACTTAAAAAAATAACAAAAGAACTAAAAAATTAAATATACCAATCATATGAAATACCTTTCCTATCTTATTCAGGAGAGTAATTTTTTAATAACCCTTATTGAAAGAATAGACCAATTTGGGTCACCACATTTAAAAGAAAAACATTTTATTTTGAGATAATTTTAAACTTACAGAAGAGTTGCAAAAATAGTATAGAGAATTTCCATATACCCTTCACACACTGTATTCTTTTTTTTTTTTTTAAGATTTTATTTATTTGACAGTGAGAGAGACAGCGAGAGAGGGAACACAAGCAGGGGGAACGGGAGAGGGGAGAGGCAGGCTTCCCGCTGAGCAGGGAGCCCAATGCGGGGCTCGATCCCAGGACACTGGGATCATGACCTGAGCTGAAGGCAGACGCTTAACGACTGAGCCACCCAGGTGCCCCCCCACTGTATTCTTATGTTAATATCTTATATACCGTAATAGAACAATTATACACTAAGAAATTAACCTTCATATAATAATATAAACTGAAGTACAGAAATTATTTTTTACCAATGCTTTCCACTAATGTCCTTTTTTTTTTTTTGGCTCTAGGACCCAATCCAGTATCCTACATTGCATTTAGCTGCATGTCTTCAACTTGTCAATGTTCCCGATTCTTTGTTTTTCATGATCTTGACACTTTTGAAAGGTACTGACCAATTGTTTTGTAGTGTGCCTCAACTTGTGTTTGTCTGATGTGCCCTTCTCAGGGCATCCTATCAGGGGATACATGCTGTCATGTGTATTCCTGGTGATATGAACCTAGATTGCTTGGTTAAGATGGTGTCTGCCAGAATTCTCCACTGTAAACTTACTAGTTTTCCCTTTGTAATTACTAAATATTTGGGGGGGGGGGGACTCATTACATTTTTAAAAGAAGGTTGAAAAACACTAGAGTCATAAGAAGAGGCATTGAAGAGAAGTCAAGGAATAGCATCAGCTTCTATAAGACATGGGGCACCTGGGTGGCTCAGACTGTTAAGCGTCCAACTCTTGATTTCAGCTCAGGTCATGATCTCAGCATTGTGGGATCAAGTACCTGTCGGGCTCTGAGCCAAGCGTGGAGACTGCTTAACATTCTCTCTCTCCCTCTCTCTCCCTCTCCCTCTGCTCCTCCCCTACCACCACCCTTACATGTGTGCACATGTTCTCTCTCAAAAAAAAAAAAAAGAAGAAGACATGGTTATAGGATCTAAAACTCCTTCATTTAGATATGAGAATCAAAGGTAGAAATAACAGGTCCCATCTTCAGCTGATAATCTCTAAGCTGCCTTGACCTTGAACTGAATCATGTAACATAAAGACAACCTTACTGAAACTTGGGGTTGGGGGTGGAATATTGATCTACCAGTTCGCAGTCTTCCAATTGGCAAATAGTGCAAACCAGCTTCGAGTCCCTCCAAGCCCTAGCTGTGATTCTGTGCTGCCAGCATCCTGCATTCACCCCACCCAGTTATTATACACAAAAAACTAGTAAATTTACTAAGTATAAAGGTTTGGAGAAAGTCTTCAAGTTTATATTTAGCTCCATCTGAAAGCTACATAAACTACAATAAACAATGAAGTCTGGCAGCAGCATAGCTGATGACTCTCAGTACTAGAATGTCATAGACTGCATGCATACAAGTCATAATTGGCTCTTAATGAACAAATCTGTCTTTCAGAGAATAGATTTTTCATCAACAAAGGAACAAACTTCTGCATGTCAGAATCTGAGGATAGGATTCTCACACAGAAGCAGATATGCCCATCATCCCCTGACTACAACTAAGAGCTACATTTCCCCCAGACTGTCATATAAAATCATGAAAGCTTTCAGGCCATTTTATTAAGGTTTCCCAGAGTTCGCTATTATATCCACTGCACAAATCCCTAGTTACTCCAGAAATCAGGTTCTCCCATCCCAATTCATATCACGTGAATCTCAGCAAAGCTAACAAAAGTTTGTTTTTTTAAAGCAACAGAAGCACATACATAATTAAAAAGCAAGTTTACCCCAAAATGCTTTCAAGCACAGTCCCAAACCCACCAGCACTCCACATTCTCCCTTTCTTCTCAGTTACAGTCCCCACTTCATGTCCTCATTTCAATCACAACTACTTTCTGACAGGAAAACACGGATCTTTAAAATTCTGGGAGGGGTGGGAGTATGTTGAAACATCTACTTGTCTATGAGGTCATTTAGATGACAAAATTTCCTTCCATTTTCTACTTCTAACAGCGTCTTGGCTTTTGGGAAATTGCCACATTTCTTTTTTGTGGATTTTTTTTTTCTTTTTCCTCTAGAAAGGGAAAGTGAAGTGAGTCTCAGTACCCCAATTTTCAACCTGCTTCTTCCAAAGGTGATTCATAGACCTCGAATAACCTTTCAATTAACTTGGATTTAGTTTCAGGAGGTTTAAAACAAAAAAGCTAAAGATTAATATAAACTTCAAATACAAAATGGGTGGAAAGGAACCCACAAACTACTACAGTTTCTTAGCTACTGCTTCTATTTTCAAACTCGGAGTCTTCCTCAGGAGTTATTTGCTTCATCTAGAAGGCAGGTTTTATAAAGCAGTTGTGTGTTACAAAAACCCCTCTTGTCTGCCTAGAGCTTTAAATTGGGTCTGACCAAATAATCTTCTGGTGTTTGTAATTTTGCAGTCTCACAAAGTAAGCTCCTTATTAAGTAGTAAAATATGTTTTTGGGTAGTTTATTTTCTTTTTCTTTTAGTCTATAAAAGTAAGTCAACATTTACTTAGTCTTAACTGTTTTGCACGTATAGGTAGTTAACAAATGTCTGTTGAATGAAATCTTAGAAAGCAAATGTTACGTTCCTTTTTAAACAAATAAAATTTGAGTCAAGGGCCAGAAAGAATACCGACTGATGGGGAGTTTGGAAACCTCTGTTCTATTCTCAGCTGGATTCCTAAATTATTTGTACCTAAAGCAAATGACTTTTACCTTCAGTTTTCTAGCTTTTCTTACCTATAATAATAATCACTTCCCTTTCTCACTGAAAAAAAAGAAAAAATACAGCAGGGTTTTCAAATGGTGTTATGTAAAGCAGGCAGGTTTCTCAGGGCCTGAAATACAGTTTAGGGTAGAGAGGAGCAAGGAGGAGGTAGAGAGCACTTCCTTTCTCTCAACTTGAATAACTCCACTTTTATCTGGTATTTTCCTATATTTTAAGTTTAAAAAAGTAGTTTCTCCTGCTAAAAAGAAGGTTGGAAAATCATCTGGATGCTTCTGGGTAAGTGTTTGAGTAAGTTAAAATGTACAATTGTAGATGGAACTCAACCTCCAGCTAGGCCAAGCACAGTTCAAGGTCCCTACATAGCCTTTCTTGATGTCCCTAAGCCTGGCATCTATGTGGCTTTGGCACCAATCCCCCAACAAAAGCTGGAGCTACTAGGAACCATTTGAAGACATTTCACCTCCTTACCTCAGTCTTTTCTATCCCGTGGCCCCCATATAGTTCATTAAGATACTTGGTCTTTTCTTTCCTTGTTCTCATGATAATTCATTTCCCTCATTTTTCTTCCCCTACCTCTTTGATTGCTTTGCAATGTGATGTAGCAGTTAGGCTGACCTAAAGTTAAACGCTGGAGCCAAAACTTATTAAAGTGTAACCTTGGGGTAATGAGATAATCACTCTGAACTTCAGTCTTTCGTCTCTCACATGAAGATAATTGCTTCACCTTGGTTGCAAAGATTATATAAAGTATATCAAGCATTTTCTACAGTGCCTTGCACATGGGCTATTCCCCAAAGCATTGTTCTCCATGTTGTCTGTGTGTGTTTTCCTTGAATTATGATATCAAATCCTCTCATTGCATCTCTGCCCCTGGCTCCTAAAACCATCTTTAATCCCAAATGTTGGACGTTTCCTCTTAGCTGCTCACTAGCATCTCAAGATAATCATGTTCCAAAATGAGATTTCTTACCTTCTCTGATTTTTAACATATCTGTTTCTCTGTCTTACTATTCTTTTTTTTTTTTAAGATTTTATTTATTTATTTGACAGAGAGAGACACAGCAAGAGAGGGAACACAAGCAGGAGGAGTGGGAGAGGGAGAAGCAGGCTTCCCGCTGAGCAGGGAGCCTGATGTGGGACTCGATCCCAGGACCCTGGGATCAGGACCTGAGCCAAAGGCAGACGCTTAATGACTGAACAACCCAGGCGCCCCTCTGTCTTACTATTCTAACTTGTTCATGAAATCCAAGAATCACCTTCAGTTGCCCCTCTGATTACCTGCCAGGTCCTATATATTCTATCTGAAGATCTCTTGAAGCTATTACTTCCTTTCTAATCCCACGACTATCATCTCAGATTCCTTTTACTTTCCTTCTGGATTCAGTATCCTGCTTCTGACTTTTACACACTATCCACTGCTGCCCTAAAGCAGAACACTGATCATGTCTTCTTCCTGACAGGTCAAAACCCGCAGTGGCTCCCCATGGATTACTGAATGAAGTCCAGATATCAGCCACACATTCAAGATGCTCCCATTTGAACCCTAACTATTCTTTCACCTTTCTTTCCCACTATTTATCTTTATTCAAACTGGCCTATGTACAATTCCCTAAAAATGGCCCAGACTTTCCTGCATCTATGCCACCACTCACGCTGTCCCTTCCAAGGGTGAAGCCCTTGCTCTGTATCAGTCAAAATCCTTCAAAGGCTATCTTAAGAAAGGCAAGCTCAAATTCCATGAATCCAATGTAGTTTCTCCCTTTCTCTGATCCAGAAATAATTTCCCCACCTCTCCAAACTGCTATATTACGTCATCGGTATTATTCTCCTAATCATTTGTTCTTCCTTATGTTATAATTATTTTTTGAATTTTATCTCCTCTATCAGATTGGCTAGTGTGAGCATGTCTAATTAATTTCTGTGTCTTCTAAAGCCCTTGCACAGAGCCTGGCTTCTAAGTAGGGAATTGGGAAAAAAAAAAAAAAGAACGAAGATAAGCAGTAGGTAAAATTATTAAGAATATTAGCTCTTGGGCGCCTGGGTGGCTCAGTTGGTTAAGCGACTGCCTTCGGCTCAGGTCATGATCCTGGAGTCCCTGGATCGAGTCCCACATCGGGCTCCCTGCTCAGCAGGGAGTCTGCTTCTCCCTCTGACCCTCCCCCCTCTCATGTACTCGCTCTCTCTCATTCTCTCTCTCTCTCAAATAAATAAATAAAATCTTTAAAAAAAAAAAAAAGAATATTAGCTCTTCTGAAAAATACAAGTTATAAGATGTCCCTTCATCAAGACAAGTGCTATAAAGAATACAAACACTTTGTCAGGTGATGTTTAAAATCAGCTCTGGGATCTGTACACCTCTTAGTTAAAATCAATCCAAAGACACATTAGCTTAGCTTAATTACCTTAGCTGCCCTACTTTATTAGATACAAATGTGGCAGCCATGAAGTGGGGAGGGTCTGTGACTCACAGAATCCAAAATCATAAGTTGTGAGGAATTTTCTGGGCCCCATATGTCAGTTCTCTGCTAGTGATCTGTGCTCTACTACTCTACTTCACAGCAGAAGGCAGAATATTCCTAATGCTACCAGGTCAACAAGCTGTGGGAGTTTAAGTCACTCCAGTATTAATTAGGCTCCCTGCTATGTCCCCAGGAAATGCTGGCTTTGAGACTAAACTGGGAACATCCCTGGATCACAGTGCCAAATGGAGTTGTCAAGTGGTTTTCTCATATCATAAGGGGTTTTATTGGGTCTAAGGAGAGTCACTGAACAACCAGGGTGAACTAAATTAAACTAAGCCCAACTAAAAATAATTACTTTCAGAATTGCCCTCCACTCCCACCAGGAATGTCTGTGCTGGGAGCCAACCTGGATCTTGGATAACCTCTCAGAGTTACTCTGATCCTGGAAATTACAGAATTTCACAACTAGAACGGGACTGGGAGATCCTTAATCCATCCTCCCATCCAGAGCAGTCATTCCCTGTGTTTAGCAACCCTGGCTGCCTCACTTAAATACTTCAAGTACAGAAGAAATCACTCTCAAGATGGTCTCTACATTTTCAGACAGCTCTATTTATAATTATTCATTAAATTTCTCCTGAGTCCTGTAAGCCCTGGAGGCAAGCAAGAGCCAAAAGAAAAGCCTGCGTAAGTTCCATCCTTATCTCTTCCCAGCTGGTGAGTACTGAGATAAACCCCAAGTTCTTGAGTGTGCTACTTAATATAGTACCATCCTCACCTTCCAGCATATGGTAACTGTGGTAACTGCACTGGGTATTCAGGGTCCTGAGGCCTAAAATCTGGCTGATCCACTTACTTACTGAATGAGCAGCAGCCAATAAAATGAATTATGAGCACTTTACTAGTTTCTCAGCATAGATCTAGGACATCTCAGCTTTGCTGCTTAAATGCACTCCACTCCAAGCTTATCCAACCTCAAACCATGTTAGGGATTTCAATTCTCCAATTTATCTTTCAGAGATTTCCAATATCATTACTGACATTCACTGTACATATTTTCATTCTAGTCCAACAATTCCAAATCACATGGTAGCCTGGTCAGTTGGGCCCACCCAGATAAATGCCATCTAAAGCAACAGTAACAGTTCTGACAAAAGATTGAGCAGGTGGGCAACTCCACCTAACAGAGAATCCTGACAATCCCTGAATTTCAATAACTACTGATGGGTCATGCTTAGTGGTCAGTTTTATAGTTGATCTCAAGAAGCTATGTTATGTTTGATAGGGAAGCTATAGGACCAAAAAAGGTATATATAGAATTTGGGGACCAGATTTTAAACATACCTACCATACCCTTGAAAGGCAGTTAACAAGTATCAACATTAATAAATGTTTAACCCATCTATGGAAATATTCCCGAAGTAATCTGCTTAAAAGATGATAGGGGCACCTGGGTGGTTCAGTTGGTTGGATCTGTGACTCTTGATTTTGGCTCAGGTCATGATGTCAGGGCAGGTTGTACTCCGCACTGAGTGTGGAGTACCGAGCCTGCTTCGGATTCTCTCTCTCCCTCTTCCTCTGCCCCGCCCCCATAAATAAATAAATAAATAAGCAAGCTGGTAAGATTAAAGTACAGCCTAAATACATTTCAGCATGGAACTTAGGGTTCTTCTCTAGAAAGGAAGCCATGGAGTTAAAATAGAGCTAATCTAAGAGAAGCTCTACTCTTTTAAAACTAACATGTTGGTCACGAGAGAGCGAAGGAATGACAGTTTTTAGAAGAGAAAATACTGAAACATTTATCACTGTTTCAGCCATTGCCTAGGGAAAGTTTTCTCTCACTATAATGCCTATCAGAGTTATTTGGAAAGAAATATCATTGGACATTTATCTAATATCATGATTAAAACAGAAAAGAATATCAGAGTACCATATCTTAATGTAAATACCACATAAAAACATCCCGTTCTCTTTGCTGTGATTCTGGGATCTCTAATTTGCTCTCCTGAGTAGAGCTGGCCATGAGAAGATAATGCCCTGGATGTTATTAGATTTTCCATGTTAAACTGCCAACTTAGCTGTCTTGTTGATAAATTTTTCTTGCCAGAAAGAAAGGAGTGAATTGATCTCCTGAGACCGGATCACTCCTAAGACAAGCTGTACATTGAATTTCTGAATTTGTAAAGCTTGGATTGGTGATGACCACATCAAGATACAGATTTAAGAGGTCCAACCTTAGCAGTCTGTTGTCTCAGTCTTGCTCCCTTGCCTCTTTACAATATTTTGTCAAACTCAATGACTAGAGATTCATGAGATCTAAGATTTCAATCAAACCTGTTTGGACTACTCTGAGTCTTATCTGTACATGAGAAGGTTGGACAAGAAAATTTCCACTGCCCCTCCTTTCCAATCTTAGGACTACTCCATAGAAATAACAAGATTTTGGTAAGGTGCCCAGTCACAAAATAAATTTACAATGAAATAGCCTTTCTAGATACTTATAATAATCAGTTAGAAAAAATAATGGAAAAAGTACCACTTAAATAGCAACAAAATTTAAAATATCTATGAATAAAGCTAACAATAAATGTATGGGTCTAGGGGCGCCTGGGTGGCTCAGTCGTTAAGTGTTTGCCTTCGGCTCAGGTCATGATCCCAGGGTCCTGGAATCGAGCCCCACATCAGGCTCCCTGCCTGGCGGGAAGCCTGCTTCTCCCTCTCCCACTCCCCCTGCTTGTGTTCCCTCTCTCGCTGTGTCTCTCTCTGTCAAATAAATAAAATCTTTAAAAAAATAAATAAATAAATGTATGGGTCTATATGAAAAGATACAAAATTTTACTGAGGGCCACAGAAGAAGACCTGAATTAATAGAGAAATTGAGAGAAATTGAGTCTCCTGGATAAGGAGACTCAATATTGCAAAAAATACAAATTATCCCCCAGATTAATCTATAAATCTAAAGCAATCACAGTCATTATCCAATAATTATCCAATAATTAAAAATGTATCTGTAAAGAGACCATTCATTCACTACCTCTTCGAAATAGGATTTCCTAGAGGAGGTGGAAATTCATGAGTCCTTTGAATAAAGGGAAACATGTGCATACTTTTTGAGGTCAAAACCCATAACTTACATTGTTTAATACATCATCAAGCTTAGCATATATATGTGGTACTGCAGACCTGGCATTCTCAGATTCAATATTTGTATAACTTTCATGAGCAACCTTGAAAGCTCACAAGACCTTGAAAATCCCCAGAGTGATTTTACTGAAGCATAAATCTCAATTGGATGCTCTGTGTGGTGTGCAGTACTCATTAAGGTAGTGGGTGAACCTAGCCAACTGCTTAGGATTTTCATCTCAAAGATTTTTTTTTTTGTCTACTTGCTATCGTTTACGTAGTAATTTTAAGAGCCAGAGGTTACCTACATTTTCAGTTACATTTTATTTAAACTATTTTTATTCAATCATATTGTATTCTATGGGAGGAATTATACATATATATATATATATTTTAATAAATGACAAGATTCTGCTAGAATCTTGAAATCTCTCTCTCTTTTTTTTTTAAGATTTTATTTATTTATTTGATAAGAGACAGAGAGACAGCGAGAGAGGGAACACAAGCAGGGGGAGTGGGAGAGGGAGAAGCAGGCTTCCCAGTAAGCAGGGAGCCTGATGTGGGACTCAATCCCAGGACCCTGGGACCACGACCCGAGCCGAAGGCAGACGCTTAACAACTGAGCCACCCAGGCGCCCTGTGAGGAATTACATATTAAAATGATATTTCACAAACTTGTGATACCTGACAATCTCCTTAATGGACACACATGCACACACACATGGTAGTTTGTTGGTCATATGGCTCTGAAGAAACAGCAAGAGTGTGACAAGTTCAAAGTGGGGAGAAAAGTAGCTAGGGATAAATGTTCAGATCGGAAGAGATGAAAGGAGATGCAGAACCTTGTTGAAGTTTAAATGAAATGAATAAAGTTATAAGAGAGGTTCTTAAATTCATTTAACAGATCAAGTATTATACTAAGAGCTAGGGAATATAGAAAAGATTCAGACAATATCCCTATCGCTGCTGTGAAGAAATTCACTGTCCAGTAGGGGAGACATATGAGTAAACAATTGCTCTATAGTGTAGTGGATAGTATGATAGAGGTAAGGACAGGATGTCATGGAAGTGCAAAAGAGGAATATCTAAACCAAATTGTGGGGGTCAGTTAAAGTTTCTTGGAGCAGATCCTGTGCTGAGTCTTAAAGCATTAATATAAGTTAGCTTAATGAATATGGGAGACAGAATTTTCCAGGTAGGGCTGAGGAACAAGATATGAAAGGTAATGGAATGGAGGACATTGCAGAATACCATTAAATACTTTAAAAGTTAACATAATGAAACTTATGTTTTAAAGATACATCAGTGTGCAGTGTATTCTGACTGATGGCCAGAAAATGAGTTGAGATACTATTATTTTAATCCAGAGGAAAAATAATAAGTAGGTGAATTAAGGCAATGGCAATGGGGAGGATGTGAAGGGGTTACATTTGACAATTATATGAGGTAAAATTCAACAAAGTGGAATTTATCTTGTTGAATTCACTGAAGTCCAGGATCTGGACTTCAATTTTTAGGCTCAGAAACTTGGTTTTGGCTCTTTACTGAGATAGAACCTACAATTCAAACTAACATTAAAAAGGGGTCAGAGGCTGATGTAAAACCAGAATGGTAAATGATTCTTTTCAATGAAATAGATTAACTGTCATAGTGATGATAATACTTGCTTTGGCATGAAGTTCATTTTCTCCTTGTAGAAAGATACACATAAGAAACGAGTCATAATCGGAAAGAAAGTTGCTTGATGAACTTGGAATTTGAGGTAGGGAAATTAAATTGCATGTTTCAAAGGTTTAATAGCATCAGGCCACAGATGGGAGATAGGAATGTTCAAGCTGGTTGGCTACATTCTCTCCCCTGGACAGTAAGGCACAAGCTGAGTACGCCTCTCGCTGTCCTATTTCTATGTTTCCACTGCTAACCAACAGTGCTTCAGTGAATGTTCTTTAGATAAATATCTTTAATCAAGTCTTAATTTGTCCAGTTTTCCTTTTTAAGATGATTTTTGATAACTTTGCCTTGATATATGTTAATGTTAAAATTTAATTCTCAGTCATAAGTATAACTTCCCTTATTTCCAAGTTCTTAGAGATGGTGGTGGAGTAACAACTGACCTCTCAGTCACTATTTACTTCCTACAAACTCCAGGTGAAAGATGAAAGACAATGAGATAGAGAAATGGGTAGGATCCAAACAAAATGTGGTTTACAAAGAGAAGGCTCTTAAAGGTGCCTGGCTGGCTCAATAGATACAGCATGCAACTCTTGATCTCAGGGTTGTGAGTTAAGCCCCATGTAGGCTGTAGAGATTACTTAAAACAAAACAAAACAAAATCCCAAAACAACAACAACAACAACAATTAAAGAAAAGGTTCTTAAGGGCAATTAACCATACCATAGGCTGAATACATAAAATTCATCATTTAATCAAATCCTGACATTTTACCACTAAGCCATCTGAAGAGATTGTCTTTGGTACAGTCATTTGGCCAGAATCCTTGTCAGAATATACTTTATTTATATTAATACATCTATCATTTATTTAATACCCACAATGTTCCAGTCCCAGAAACTATGGGGAAAGTGGAAATTACCAACACACAATCCCTATCCTTAAAGAGCTCACTATTTAGAAGGGAAGACAGACACATAAAAAAGTAATTACACAACAGCGGGATAATAGAAGTAGCTTCAATTGGAGCACAGAGAAAACAGTAATCACTTCTGTTTGGGGAAAGGCAGGATGGGGACAGTAAAGTTATGTCACAAAAGACATAATGCCTGTGTGCTAACTTGTTATCACCAAAGTTAAACTTGGCAACTGGCTTATTGGAAAGACCTAACTGAATGGATACCTCCAACATAGCAGAAGGATTTAAAACACAACTTCTAACACTGGTCATAAAACACCTCAAATTGTTCTAGCTTTTTCTAAAATAATGAAGAGATCCTAAAAATTAAATCTATTAAAGTTCACTTTTTAGTTTATTAAAAACAATAGAAACAACAATAGCAGTCTTATAGTCATTTTAAGGAAAGGGTACTGTAATATCAAAATCATAGTTATGGGATATCACGGCTGCAAAAATGATGGGAATCCCTGACACCTTATTTTCTTCATTTTCTAATTTAATCTTTAGTCTATTAAATGTTCACTTAGTACCTACTATGTGCATTTTGCAATATATATCATGTTGTACATCTTAAACTTACACAATATATGTCAATTATATCCCCTCAAAGCTGGGGACAAAAAAAAAAAAAAACAACCAAAAAACCTTACCACGTACATGCTACAGTGAGATACGAAAATGAAGACTGTGAATAGGGAAAGGAATTAGCTCTAATGGTACAAATAAATATAATGCAAATGGTAATTGCCTTAAGGGAACTTGGAGGAAGGGATAGTAAACAAAGTACCAAAATGGTTTGGAGGGAAGATAGTTATTCTAGTCAGAGAAATCAAGAAAAGTTTAATGGGGAAAATGATATTTGATCTGTGTTTTACAACAGCAGTGAAAGTCTTGGTGAAGAATAGATCCAAATATTTTTTCCTGATAATCAAATAACCTTTTTAAACAAAGATAGGTGTGTAAAGGAAAAACTTCAGCTTTCCTTCCTAGGTAGGGAAAACCCAGTCTTCCCTACTGTCTCTCCTTTGAGTCTCCTTTACTACTCACACAGAACACTTCACTTCTGACACTTTTGGTCACCAAATGTATGAGACAGCAGTGGGGGGCGGGGGCGGGGAGGGGTGTCCTTACAATAAGCAAGTCTCTGACAACACCAGCTGGGTATCCTATAATTTAAGTCAGTTCTGACACTATCTACCCAGAGATAGCATCAGATCTCAAGGTAAAGGTACAGCCTTATGAGAATCCCCCACTCCCCAATTTCAGATATTAATTGTAAGCTCAAGCTATTACCTGTGCTTCTGACCAACCAGCTGTAGATCAGAGGTTCCAATGACCCTCTTCTCAAGTTCAATTAATTTTCTAGAGCAGCTCACTCAGGGAAATATTTATCAGTTTATTAAAGGCTATGATAGAGGATACAGATGAATAGCCAGATGAAGAGATACATAGGGCGAGGTCTGAGAGGGTGCGAGTGCAGGAGCATCCGCTGCAGTGGAGTTGGGTTGCAAAACCAACTCCTCATGTGAATGTATTTGATAGCCTGAAAGCTCTCTGAACCCCGCACGGAATTTTATGGAGGCTTCCTCACATAGGCATGATCAATTATTAACTCCGTTTCCGGTCCCTCTCCACTCTCTGGAGGATGGGGGAGTGGTGTGGAGCTGAAATTCATGTAGGCCTTACAGAAAAGACGAGACTGAGCAAAAACTTGAAGTGGACAAGGGAGTTAGCCAAAGGCTTATCTGGAGGAAGAGTGTTGGCAATCAGAAGGAATAATGAGAACAAAGACTGTTTAAGGAAAAGCAGGAAAGCCAGGGTAGCTGCAGCAGCGAGGTGAGGAGCAGAGTGGTAGGAGAGATCAGGCAAGGTGGGGGCAGAATATTCACAATCTAAAAGGCCATTGCGAGGACCTCGACCTTTTTTTTAACTGAAGTATAATTAACATACAGTGTTGTATTAGTTTCAGGTGTACAATATAATGATTCAACAATTCTATACATTACTCAGTGTTCATTATATAAGTGTACTCTTGATTCCCTTAATCTGTTTCACCCATCACCCCACCCACCTCCCCTCTGGCAGCCACCAGTTTGTTCTCTGTATTTAAGAGTCCTGGGGGTTTTGTTGTTGTTGTTGTTGTTTGGTAAGGACCTTGGCTTTTACTCTGAGTGAAAATGGGAGCCACTGTATATCATTGAGGAACATGCCCTGTTTTGCCATTTATTCAGGCCATCTTTTTGTCCATCAGTAGTCTTAAAGTTTTCTTCATATAGGTTTTTGTGCATTTCTTTTTATGCTTAGTCTTAGATATTTTAAGGTTTTGTTTCTAATATGAATGGAAGGGAGGAGGGAAGAGGTAAGGAAAGAATCTCAAGCAGACACCTCGAGCTGCTTGAACCCACAACCCTGAGGATCGTGACCTGAGCCAAAACTAAGAGTCTGACGCTCAACTGACTAAGCCACCCAGGTGCCCCTGCTCTATTCTCTTAACATCTCCCTCCCCGTACACTGGTGGCTTAAAAAGTTCTTAAAGTACTATAGTCTCAGGGTGTCTTTCCATGTTTTTTGTTCCAAACCTGCTCCATTGCATCCATTAGGACGGCTACTATTAAAAAAAATAATAAGTATTGTCAAAGATGTGGAGAAATTAGAACTCTTGTGCACTATTGCTGGGAATGTAAAATGGTGTGGCTGTTATGAAAAACAGTATGGTGAGTCCTCAAAAAATTAAAAATAGAATTACCATACAATCTAGCAATTTCACCTCTAGGGACACACCCAAAAGAATCGAAAGCAGGGACTTGAAGAGGTATTTGTACACTCATGTTCATGGCAGCACTATTCATAATAGTCAAGGAACAGAAGCAACCCAAATGTCCAAAAACATATGAATGGACAAAATGTGGTATATATATCCTTTTTAAGATTGTAATATTCAATCTTAAAAAGGATATTATGACACATGCTACAACACAGATGAACACTGAGAACATTATGTTGAGTGAAATACGCCAGTCACAGAAAAAACATACTATGAGATTCCACTTACATGAGGCACCTGTAGTAGTCAAATTCATAGAGACAAAAAGAAAAATGGTAATTGCCAAGAACCAGGGGTTGGAGGAATGGGAGTTAATGCTTAACGGGTACAGAGTTTCAGTTTAATAAGACAAAAAGAGTTCTGAGATGAATGGTGGTAATGGTTGCCCAGCAGTGTGAATGGACTTAATGCCACTGAGCTGTACACTTAAAAATGGTTAAGATGGGGGTGCCTGGGTGGTTCAGTCGTTAGGCATCTGCCTTTGGCTCAGGTCATGATCCCAGGGTCCTGGGATCGAGGCCTGCATGGGGCTCCCTGCTCCGTGGGAAGCATGCTTCTCCCTCTCCCACTCCCCCTGCTTGTGTTCCCTCTCTCGCTATGTCTCTCTCTGTCAAAAAATAAATTAAAAATCTTAAAAAAAAACGGTTAAGATGGTAATATTATAGGGGTGCCTGGGTGGCTCAGTTGGTTGAGCATCTGCCTTTGGCTCAGGTCATGATCCTGGGCTCTCTGCTCAGCAGGGAGCCTGCTTCTCGCTCTCCCTCTGCCTGCCGCTTCCCCTACTTGTACGCTCTCTCTGTCAAATAAATAAAATCTTTTTTTTTTAAGATTTTATTTATTTATTTGAGATAGAGAGAGTGAGAGAGAGTGCACGAGAGGGGGTAGGGTCAGAGGGAGAAGCAGACTCCCCACTGAGCAGGGAGTCCGATGCGGGACTCGATCCCGGACTCCACGATCATGACCTGAGCCGAAGGCAGTTGCTTAACCAACTGAGCCACCCAGGCGCCCTAAATAAAATCTTAATTAAAAAAAAAAAGATGGTAATATTATTTGTGTTTTACCAATTCAATTTTTTTTAAAAATTAAAAACAAATTTTAAACCTGGTCCATCAATATTTTTGTGTTTCTTGTTGCCTCTTTTATTCTGTGAGGCCCAGTTTTGTCCTCTACCTAGTGCTTTGAACTCAACCTTCCTCACTGACCTTTGTCTCCAATGTTACCTTTGTCTGGGTCTGGAACTCCTTGAGTCCCTCAACATTCATCGTTGCCTGGATTATGGTTCGTTCCCCTTTTCTTGGAGCTCTTATCAGCCTTTTTTTTTTTTTAAATCCAATCTTGCTCCTAAGACCCCCCCGTTTGGGCCAATCTCACTTCTTCTTTTTTTTTTTTTTTTTTAATTAAAGATTTTATTTATTTATTTGAGAGAGAGAGAATGAGAGAGAGCACATGAGAGGGGGGAGGGTCAGAGGGAGAAGCAGACTCCCTGCCGAGCAGGGAGCCCGATGTGGGACTCGATCCAGGGACTCCAGGATCATGACCTGAGCTGAAGGCAGTTGCTTAACCAACTGAGCCACCCAGGCGCCCGGGCCAATCTCACTTCTAAAGAAAGATCTGAGAAATAAAGCACACAATCATAGAATACAGACTATCTGTACTCCAGGTATAACTATGAACTTAATGCTGTTTAATATAAATTAAGAAATCACATTTATGCAGAATTGCTTGAATGATATACTGTTTAGCCACTGCCTGGAAAGGGTTTGTTTGCTTGTTTTTGTTTTCTTTTTTTTTTTAAGTTTATTTTTTTAGTAATCTCTACACCCAACTCACAACCCCAAGATCAAGAGTCATACGCTCTACTGACTGAGCCAGCCAGGCATCTGCTTTTGTTTTCTAAGCCAAGGCTCAAAAGAGGAGGTTCAGAAACTTTGTGAACCTCCTGAAATTGTCTGTAAAAACCTGTATGATTTTATATATATTCTAAAACTTGTTATTCCTTTGATTGAAACAGATCATCAAAGCCTTACCTCAACTGAAATGTTCTGCCCCAAGCTCAGAACGGGTTTCACTGAACAATGCTTTGACACTATATCAACAACCTACATTGAAGGACATTAAAAAGAAACAGTCTCAGCTCTAAAAATCTGTTCAGGGAACTACCATAAAAACAAAGAGAACAAGACAAAGATGGGCACAGGATCTGCCTGGATATCTCAAGATCTTAACCAGATAATATGTCTGTAAATGCAGAAATACGCTGATGCTATCATGAGACAAGAAGAGATTATGAACAAGGCCAAGGAGAATGAAATTCCCTATGTAAGAACTGAGTCAAATGTAATGGCAGCACTAAAGGTTCTTCCTTCATAAACACAAGCATAGGATTTGGAGAGCTACCAATGCAGATAATAATGGCAATTTTCAGATAAATGTATGTAAGATTTTACATATGCATTGAGTGTACCTAAGTTAAAGAAAGGTTCAAACTACAAAAGATGTCATGTGAGATTTTTAACAATTCTCCCTTCCCAATTTCAGGATAATTCTCTTTTATGTAACTTGCACATTCCTTGATTTAGCTAAAATCCATCCACCCATTCTTCAAAGCTCAGCTTTAAAATATATATATATATAGGGGCGCCTGGGTGGCTCAGTCGGTTAGGCGTCTGCCTTCAGCTCAGGTCATGATCCCAGGGTCCTGGGATCGAGCCCCGCATCAGGCTCCCTGCTCAGCGGGGAGTCTGCTTCTCCCTCTCCCTCTGCCTGCCGTTCTGCCTACTTGTGCTCGCTCTCTCTGTGTCAAATAAATAAATAAAATCTTTAAAAAAAAAAAAAATATATATATATATATATTTTTTTAAGGCTCCACACCCAGTGAGGGGCTCGAACTCACGACCCAGTAATTAAGAGTCTCATACTTTACTGACGGAGCCAGCTAGGTACCCTGTCAGCTTCTAAAATTATGACAACAAATGTAGTTCAAATAGAATTGCTTTTTTTTTTTTTTTAAAGATTTTATTTATTTATTTGACAGAGAGATAGAGAGAGAGCCCAAGTAGGCAGAGAAGCAGGCAGATGGAGAGGGAGAAGCAGGCTCCCCGCAGAGCAGGGAGCCCGATGCGGGACTCGATCCCAGGACCCTGGGATCATGACCTGAGCCGAGGGCAGCCGCTTAACCGACTGAGCCACCCAGGCGCCCAAAATAGAATTGCTTTTGTTTCACTAAACCGAAAACCACCCTCTCTCTTCCTCAAACACACACACTCATAGCTCTTTTACTATTTTTAAAATTTTTCAAAAGCATATCCACAAAGAACTATGACAAAAAGTTTTCCTTTTGTTGGAGGGAACCCTCTCAAATAGTCAACAGTCATTTGGTTGGAATTATGTGGAGAGTTTAGTTCCAGACATTGGTGGCAAGTCTAAGCTTTCTCCAAAATAGCCACAACAGAAACTGACTGATATTAATGAGGCAAACTGTGATACTAAGGATGCAAATTGTATGGTCTGGGATTGGAGAAATGAGTTATTAATTTAGATCTCTATAGAAAGGGAAACAAATTCAACAATACCCTTTTGATCATCTTAAGCTCCCATGGAAAAAGGATGTTGAGTGTTCAAATCATGGTTCATCTTACTATAATATCAATAATTACAATTACATCAATGAGCCCAGTGAAAGTTTCTGTTGGACTACTCCTATTTCCCTTTGAACGTACACAGATGAGAAACATTCACTCACCTTTACTTTTTGCTAAAGATACACCATGGTTATCACAGCAGACCTTTGGCTTTCTGTTTAAACACCTTCAAAATTAAATCACTTATCTGTCTGCCTTAAGGCTTTAGGTAGAACATTCCTCTCACTGCCCTCTAAACAAACAGTCAGGGGTGCCTGGGTGGCTCAGTCGTTAAGCGTCCCAGGGTCCTGGGATCAAGCCCTACATTGGGCTCCCTGCTCAGCGGGGAGCCTGCTTCTCCCTCTCCTACTCCTCCTGCTTGTGTTCCCTTTCTAGGCTTTCTCTCTGTGTCAAATAAATAAAATCTTTAAAAATTTTAATTTAATTTAAAAAAATTTAAAAATTAAAAAAACCCACTTAAACATTACTCTCTATGTGAATTAATGTGAACTAGTATCCTCAGTGGCTATAGCCAAAGAATTTCTACAATAACCTCAAGTTCAATTTTGTAATTTTTTTTCCTCCCACCTTTGCAGCAAAAATAGTCTCAAAGCCAAATCAGAGGGGAGTCAAGTCTGTGTCCTCCCCTAAGAAGTTTCTTAGAGATCCAAAATTGTAAGAAGCTTCTTAGTGGGATTTAGTTCAATCCTTTAATGAGTGCTCTGAGAGCACAGCAACCAATTTCCTGGCTTTGTGGGTAGAACATGGTACAGTAGAGTAGTAAGTAAGATGTTGAACTTGAGAACCTCAGCAGATATAAGATGAACACTTACCTGAAATAAAACGTTTTATGTATTTCATTTCAGAGAAACACCACCTAAGGATAAAACAAAAACTGCTTATCAGTCCAGACCCTGCTGACATAATACTTACTATTTATCAAAATTTACTGTGTGCTGGAAACTTTACTGTGTGCTTTACAAAGATCATCTTGTTTAATTTTCACGAAAACCTGGGCCTAGAAAGAGGGTTTTATTCTTTCCTACAGATGAAAAACATGGGCCTAAGATTAAGTGACTTGCTCAGAGTCATACAGAGAGCAGTTGAGTCACAGTGGTAGAGATCTGAAACCCTACTTGCCTGACTGCTCTTGACCACAATTCTTATCATCTCTCTTGCAGACTTGGCCACAGATGAAAAGATGACTGTCAGGTGCATTTCTAGGGCAGTAACTAAGAACTGTGGTCAAGGGGCGCCTGGGTGGTTCAGTCGTTAGGCGTCTGCCTTCGGCTCGGGTCATGACCCCGGGGTCCTGGGATCGAGCCGAAGGGGGGCCTGCTTCTCCCCCTCCCACTCTCCCTGCTTGTGTTCCCTCTCTCGCTGTGTCTCTCTCTGTCAAATAAACAAAATCTTTAAAAAAAAAAAAAAAGAACTGTGGTCAAATACCATGGAATAGAATTTAAAGTCTTAAATGCCCACATGCTTCTCTTTGGTAGATCTGGCACTGAGCTCAGGAGAAAATCCACTATTCCACTATGTCCCCACATTTCAGCATCCCTTATTTCTTTACTTTAGACTGAGATCGTCTTAGAGCAATCATTCCCAAAAGCATGGTCCATGAACCAATTGTTTCAAAAACATGAAAAGTTGTTTGTGGAAAATACAGACAACCTGGCCCCCACTCAGGATGTACTGACTCAGAATCTCTGGGAGGGGTGGCAACAAGAAACCCAGGAGGTCTTTTTGCCTATTAAATTTTAGACTATTCATTGCCTTGCAGCAAAAGAGCGAGCGTAATGCGTAATCAGCAGGAGGTAAATTGAAAGCCAGCCTCCAATAATCAGTCTGACACTGGGTCAGATTGGTGTTAAGAAAAAGGACAGAGATCTTGTGAGAAGGCATAGGGTCCTAACATTGTTTTGGAGCTGGAAGAGATCTTGAAAATGGTCTATTCCAATGTTTTTCTAACAGTGTTCTATGAAGCCTTAGGAGTTCTAAAATGGGATATGAGAAAAAAGGATTGGCAGAGCTTAAAGTCCTAAAAAAATGACTGCAGAAGCTTCACTGGTAACCTGGAATTTTGTGTAAGATTGTATCTGAATAATGGTTTTGCTGATTTAAACAAACAAATAAAACAAACCTTGGCTGCAAAAGAGAAGAAAAAATTCTCAAGGCCTAGCATGCATCCCAAACCAATTAAATCAAACTTATGCTAGTTAGTTCCAGGCATCAGCATTTTTCAGTACCAGGTGATTTCAATGTATAACCAAGGGTGGGAACCACCATACCAATTTGCTCTGTGCTTCTCATTTGAGATAAAAGAAAATTAAGGCCCAACGAATTTAAAGGGGATCAGGATTAAAACCAGCATCTCAACTTCTAGCCCACTATACTATCTTCTCTCCACAATCCAGAATGAACTAATTATTCCTCTAAAATAGAGAGCATATAAATCAAGATTATTATGTAACCTCATATTTACAGAGTTCTCTCGACTTTTAAAGAGTACTTTATATATATTCTTTTTAGATTCTTATAAGATACTGGGAAGTAAGCAGGATAAAACTCTGTCTCAGAATGAGGGAAACAGAGGTCAATTAAGTTAACTCAAAGTGGCTTAGAAGTAGAGCCAGAATTAAAACTCTTTATCTTCTAACTTCTGGATTAAGTAAATCTAATTTGGCAAGTGTTTGCGTGCCTAGTGTGTGTTAGTTAAAACATGGTCAAAGATAAGACATCATCCATGCCTTCAATTAGTGTACAATCCTCTTAGAAAAACAGAAATACTAAAATACTGTGCTGTCTGGCTTATTCCTTGAACTAGCAGAAGCTGAAAACACTCCCTGATTGGCCTTGATAACAAAGTCCAATTCTCTTCAAATTCAGTCTGTGGCTTCTACTTTTTTTCTGACTACGGCAACTAATGTTAGGGAACGCAAGGGACTTGTACATAGCTATTGCATCTCTAGGCAAGGCCACGTAGCTGAAAAATGTCTTGATAGGGGTAGAGAAGAGAGAAGAAGGGTGCAATTTCAGTGAGGTTCATTTCATAATCTCTGAAGCCAAGGCTATGACTCAGAAGACTGGGAGATTCCAAAACAAAGGGCTGGATGGATAAGACAGAGTATTCACATAAATAATTATTTCCTTTTCCATGGCATTTTAATAACTTGACAGTTTGCAATTTATGTTGAAGATAAGTACTACACACCAAAGAAGAAAATAACATGTAGGGAATAGTATTTGTATCAGTAATTCAGAGTGGTGGAGAAGGTCACAAATAGACAAGAATGTTCAACTTTTTTCACGAGGAACTTATCAGACATTGCAAAATGTTGCCATCCATATCTTACCAAATAAAAGTTAATGAAAGAACCAGGAAACCAGGTTTTATTTATGAACTGAAACAAGTTGGCCAGGAATGGTCTATCTCAGTTGTTCTCAAACTTTAACTTACATCAGAATCACCTGAAAGGCTGGGTCCCATGAGTTTCTGATTCAGCAGGTCTGTGGTAGGACCCAACAAATATTTCTTACAAATTCAGGTGATGCTGATGCTGTTGGTTCAGATCCCATACTTTGAGAACTACTGATTTATCATAAAGTCCACAATATACTAGATACACACAGGCGTGCACACATGCTTGTTGCAAATTATGACAGCTTAGTCAATTCTCTATTATTGACTTTGTAAATGATACTCTCCCCACCAACCTAATGGCCAAAAATAAGACTAAATCAGGAAGAAGTTATGGCTAGTCACTTAATTAGACCATCTATTCAAGAGCACAAATGAATGAGTTTATGAAATGAATGTTTGGGTATTTGACAAAGGCAACCTGTGAGGTGTATCTAACAACTAGGAAATGACATTGCCCTTTAAAAGCCTTTACTTATCTTGAAGCAGACATGAATTTTATTTCTTGTATTTAAGACAACACCCTTTGGACCTCTCTATACCTTAAATGTTACCCAAGGTCCCATCCTCATTCTTTTCTCACTACTCACTTTCCCTGAGTTTTCTTAACTACTTCCCCCCCATCCCCTCACCGCCTTCATTTACTATAAGCATCATTGATTAGTAACTTTGTTCAGGTTAAGAAATTCCTTTGAGAATCTGATTAATGCTCTTTCTTCATAAAAATAAACATACACACTGGGGCACCTGGTGGCTCAGTCGGTTAAGCATCTGCCTTCGGCTCAGGTCATGATCTCAAGGTCCTGGGACTTGAGTCCTGCTCAGTGGGGAGTTTGCTTCTCCCTCTGCCCCTCCCCCCCCAACTTGTGTGCTCTCTCTCTCAAATAAAAAAATCTTTAAAAAAACACAACATACACACCTATATACATTTTACATCCAATTCAAGACTGGGATTTTCACTCAGGTTCATAGGCCGCAGGTTAAGAGCTCCCTATCTATATGCTAATGATTCAAAAATCTATATCCTTCAGTCTGAATTTTTATTTTGAGCTTCAGTATTACATATCCAAATAGCTACTTAACATCTGTTTTTGGATGTCACACAAATGTCAAAATCTACAGGTACTGAGGAATGACTGACTGCTTAATATGGATGGGGTTTCCTTTTGGGGTGATGAAAAAGGTCTGGAATAAGTATTAGAGACAGTTGTACAACATTGTGAATAGACTTAATGCCACTGAATTGTGATTATATTTTTATATGGTTAAAGTAGTAAATTTCACATAATGTGTATTTTACCACAATTAAAAAAATCTACATTTACAAAACTGAAAGAATCTCTATTCCACATCTCTCACACACCCAAAATCTGTGCTTTCTCTTGTATTTCCTGTCTTTGAACATCAGTTACTAGTCTTACCATTCATCTAGTGGCCCAAGCCAGAAACCTAAGAGCCGTCTTTGACAATGCTTTCTTTCACTCTCCCATTTGTAATTAATTATTAAATTCTGTACATTTTCCCTCATTAATAAAGAGTTAACTTGGAATAGTCATCTACTTCCTCTATCCCCAAAGCTTCTACCTAAGTTCAGGCCACCATCATTAACCTCAGAGTCTCCAGTTTTGTACCTTCCCACCCTCCATAGAATCCTCACAATCACCCTGGGACAAAAGCATTACTATCCCCATTTCACAGCTAAGGAGACTAAGCCTTAAAGTAGATTTTGAATTTATGAACTTAGGTAAAACTTTCTTGGTAAGAGTCCAGAGTGGTGACTTTTCCTTGCCTAGATCCCTTGTACGCTGGTTATTCTGTGTGCTGTGCCTCCTCCCACCCAACTCCCTCTGCCCTATTCGGGGAAGCTGACCTCTATGAACTGCATCACCCAAACTACCTTACCCCTAGGCTTCTGTTTGGATTTTGCCAATGGAAAGCATTAGCTGGAGACCTGAGAGCAGGAAGAGAGAGAGAAAGGTAAGAGCATCTATTTCTTTACTTCATTTCTGCTTATAGCAACTGCTTAGCCCTTATGGCCATAGCTCCTGTCAGGCAGTCCTTCTTCCAGATTGTAGCTGTAAGTGGGCTCTGGTAACAACACTCCTTCCTCTTTCCCCTCAGGCCTAGGAGTCCTACTAACTTGCCACTGTTGATGTATTTCAACATTCCTTTCTAATTCCTGCGAATACTGATCATATTTCTGTAAACAACCCTTTGGTTAAACTCTCTTCAGTTAAACCCTTTTGAATGCACCAGCTGTTTTTCTGCAAGGATTCTGATAAACTAGGAAAACAAACAAACAAAAAAAATGGCATGTTGTTGCAGTTCCATTCATTAAATTTCTAATATCTATAATAGACTCTCCTTCCTTCCCTCAGATCCAAAGTTTTCCATCCTTCTGGGACTCCCTGGTCTTCCAAGAAGCCTCTCTAAATACTCTGTTACCTACAGAAAAACACTGTTGTTACCACTACTGTGCTGTATCTAGTGTGACGTTAGTACTCTATTGTCCTACAGTTCTATGATCATTCAGTTTCATTAGTCTGATCATCCCTGCAGGACAATAAGCTTTTAGCAGTAGGGAACTTCAGCAATTAGAATCTCTAATGACAAACGTATTTTAGAAGGAGCCTTAGTGGTTACCTTGTCTAACTTCCTTATCTTATAGATGCGGAGGTTTAGTTTTACACAGCTATAGAATAGTGGCAAACCTAAACCCATCATCTAGATTCTTCATATTGCTTCACCATGCTGTGATACTGCACTGGGTACTTAGTGGGCACTTAATATGCTAATGACTCACTCTTAAATTTATTCAGTTTTTGTTTTGTTCAATGCTAGGCCTTGTGCCTAGGTAGCTATCTGGCATATAGGATGTGCCCAGCAAAGATTTGCTCATTCTGAAGCTGTGATGCAAGGCTAATTCCTTAGAAGTTAATCAGAACTCAGAGGATCATTTATAATAATAGTCCTTATAACCTAGAGAAAGTGTATAGTTTTCAAAGTGCTTTCACATTTAAATGAGCCCATTTGCTCCCTCTGAGGTAGACATGGGAGGAATTATTAGTCTATTTTAACAGATGCAGGAAACTGAGCCTCTGAGAAGTTAAAAAGCAAGGTCCCTTTATTAGTACGTAGTAGAGCTGATACCAGTATTCATGTTTTTTGACTTCTACTTCAATACCATTTTCATTATTCCATGTGGCTTCTTCAGCTTTGCTGTTCTGCTTCTATAGCAGTTTCATTTAGGGAGTGAGTCCGAATATTCACAATGAATAGGTAGATCATACACTTGTGTTCAAAGAAGTGATTTTGCTCCTTTAAAAATCCACTATTGGGGCACCTGGGTGGTTGGTTAAGCAAAGAATTCTTGGTTTCTGCTCAGATTGTGATCTCAGGGTCATGAGATTGAGCCCCATGTCGGGCTCTGCTCTCAGCGCGGAGTCTGCTTGAGATTCTCTCTCCTTCTGCCCCTCCCGCTCGTGTTCTCTAAGATAAATCTTTTTTAAAAAATCCATTATTAAAGGTACTTCTATTCTACTTCTGATTAGATATAGCCTGCAGATTATCACTTTTTTTTAAAGATTTTCTTTATTTGGGGCACCTGGGGGGCTCAGTCGTTGGGCGTCTGCCTTCAGCTCAGGTCATGATCCCAGGGTCCTGGGATCGAGCCCCGCATCGGGCTCTCTGCTCTGCGGGAAGCCTGCTTCTCCCTCTCCCACTCCCCCTGCTTGCATTCCCTCTCTCGCTGTCTAACAAATAAATAAAATATTTTTTAAAAAAGATTTTATTTACTTATTTGGTACACAGAGAGAGAATGAGAGAGAGGACAAGCAGGGGGAGCGGCAGGCAGAAAGAGAGGGAGAAGCAGGCTTCCTGCTGAGCAGGGAGCCCGATGTGGGGCTCGATCCCAGGACCGTGAGATCATGATCTAAGCTGAAGGCAGACACTTAACCAACTGAGTCACCCAGGCACCCCAGATTATCACCATTCTTGATTATTATGAGGCCTGTTATTTTCCTGCGGGAGGAAGGAAGGTTACCATCCGTGTGTTTTGGAACAAGGGAGACAGCACCTTTGAGACATCACTTCCTATACAGACCAGAGCCAGGCCCTTACAAAACTAGGTCTTCAAAGAGAAACAAGTAACCTCTTGTCCTTGGCCTGACCTCACCAGAGAGGGGCTGGGCAAAACTGGCTTTCTTCAAGAACAAATGTACAAGAGAGCTACCTATAAGTATTTTGATTGAATTCTCTTACCAAAAAAGACTTTGGTACAGATTTCACCCTGGGTTTTAGCTATTAGGATGATTTCTGATCCTAATCAGAACACTGCAGAAACCAAAAAAATCTAAACATATTAGCCATCTCCTTTGGATTTCACTTTCCATTAAAAGCTCAAAGTGTTGGCTCAAAAAATGACCCCAACCAAAGTCCTACATAAGCGGCACAAACTCAAATGCCTACCAGATGCCAGGCAAATAAAGCAAAGCCCACTGTAAGTAAACATGGAGTAATGGAGTCTGTAATGAGCTATCGTAAATTAACAATTGCTTCTCAGTTCCAACCACCAGTTGCTTTGTGGGAATGTGAGTTAAAAGTTAACAGATCTTCCTTTAAAAAAAAAACAACAAAAAACTGGAAATCTGCATTTTTTAAATGTGAAATCTGGTTTTAAATAGCTACTAATTCAAACTTGCAAGGCTGTTGCAAGCCATGGATACCCAGTCAGAGTTTGATTTTTCTTTATGGAGGTCTCCTGTGCCATATCAGAGAATGATAGCTAATGTGCCACTTTCAAGTCAAATGTGGTGGAAGACTTATGCTTTTTCTCGGTGAATCTGGATATTGCTGGAGAAGTGGAAAAACTCCGTGAGTTAATATAATGTGCCTTAGCTAGAGGTTTGGGGTTATCTGTTTCAGAAGGTAACTGGATAAATGTGTCCCACTTTGGGAAGTATTTAGTGGGGAATAAATATCCCCTTTGGTAGGTATTTGGGCAAATAGATCTTCTCTGAAGTGTCTGGGAAACCCTTATGTATACTTCAAGTATGGGGAGGGGGCAATAACCTCGGGGAGTATCGGGAGAACTGTTTACAAGAAAGTATGAGGATAGACAGGTATTAGTGGGAAGTACACAGAGCTGTACGAATGTCAGGTAGTACCGGGTTAGTCTCTTCAGTATTGGGAGAAGATGGCAATAACCTCTCCTCCGGCGCCACCTTCGGGCGCTTCTTGCTCACCATTGCCGTGCAGCCGTCAACTCCACCGTTCTCCATCTTAACGCTTTCTGCGCAGGCGCCCTAGAGCCCCAGGTTTGGGCCTAGAGCAGAGCCCCGCCTCTGACCACGCCCCTCCCCACAAGCCCACCTCCAACCACACCTCTCTCCTCAGGAGCCCGCCAACCGCCCCACCCTGCCTTGGTTTCCCGAGGGGGTCCTGCAGCTGTTGGCCTGGCTCTAAGTACCTGAGCGCCCTCTGTGCCGGCTGCTGGGGAACACAGATGAAATACTCAGACCCAGCCTTTCGGTGGATCACAGACTTTTGAGGAAGACAAACAAGTAAATTATAACTATGTAAAGTGCTGTTGTGAAGGGGTTCAGGTTGGTTGGGTCCTAAAGGCTGCCACGAAGTATCAGAACCTTGAAGGCCATGAAAAAGACTGCAGGCCATTCCAGCAAGGGGGAACAGAATGTGCCAAGGCACAGAAGGGTAGGAGTGCACAGTGTGTGTATGGGGTTGTAACTTCAGGGAAGTGCTTTAGAATAGCTACAGGATGGTAGGGGGATGTCTGCACTGTCTTGGAGGGTCTTAGAATTTCAGCCCGAAGGCTATGATAGATAACCACTGAATAGTTTTAACAGGAGAGAGACTTACCAGAGTATGTGAGGAAGGGAGGGGCAGAACGGAGGCAGGTGATTATCACAGTAATACAGACAAGAGGAACTAAAAGCCACTATTCCACTTGTGGTACTGGGAACTGAGGTAAGACAATGGATTCAACAAGTAAGTTTAAGGCAGAAATGATAGAGGGCAAATGGCTTGGGGAAGAAGGAGGAAATTTAAAAATGACTAGGGAACTTAATTGTAAAGATTTATTTAGCAAGCAAATGGAAATGAGGAACTGGAAAGCTGGAGTTAATCCCGTCTTGTGCTCCCACTCAGCTCCCACCCCACAAGGGCTAAGAAACTAGGTAAGCACTTTCTTGTGACAGCTTCTCCGATTCCCGTTCCAAGAGCCTCACTTTTACCTTGTTTCTTCCAATATAGGAGGAGACTTTTTACTCCAGCTTTCCTTCCTTGAATTTTCCCAAATGAAAGGCCAATTTCTACTCCTAGGACTACTCCTCTGTCCTGTACATGACAGCCTCAGCCTTCTACCAATCCCCAGAGTCACACCCTTACTAGCACATGACATCTGGACTTTCTGCAGGAAGCTGATACCTTGGGTCCCATGACTCTGTTAACTGGATTGGTAGTCTCAGGTCAAGGCCAAGATGCTAACCCATTACCTGCTTTACCGCATGGTGCTTATCCAGAGCTGCTTTAGGTTCCATCACTTGTTGGGGGGACAAGGCAGCGGAGCGCCAGGTACAAAATTTACCGTTATACAGGATTATACAGGATAGTCATTTCTACAGCTTTCCACACCTTAACGGAATTACCAGACCCCAAAGGCTGCTATAAGATAATTTATTACAGACTAGCCAAAAATGTCCCGTAACAATGGCACATACAATAATTAACAACAGCAAAGATGCTTAGTTTCTTATTACATGTAATGGCCAGTACAGCTGTGGATAACACAGAGTCCTCAGGAGGTCCAGGAGGCTGCTACCAAGGATATCCAAGAACCATGTCACATCTCTGATCAAGGGCCTGAGAAGTCCATACAATCTCCTAAAAGAGTTTGTCTCGGACTTCCCAAGGAATGTTGATGCCCCCTCCATCCAGCCTGTACAGAGGGACCATAGTCCAAGCTCCTTCTGTAGGGTTGAATATCTGTGAGGGGAACAGCAGCTGACCTAGATGAAGGGGAGTGAGGCCAAAGACTAGATTCTTTCCACAAAGGAGAGGACAACCAGAAGGCAGTAGCCATAGGTGAGGAGGACTCCTTCTAGACTGGTTTCTACAATTTTTGGCTTTGTTCAGAGCCTACCCAAGAAGAAAATACAGCCCTCTCTTCTGGATCCTTCAACTAGCCTCAGGTGCATACACAAAGGAATAGCCTCTCATGTCCTGAAATATCATTGCTTCCCTTCCTACAGCAATGAGGGAGGAAGACTCCTGAGCAGGTGGCCTCTGGTGCTTGTGTTCCAAAGAATATTCTGCTCAGGGCTCTGAAGTATCATGTGAACCTCATTCTACTCATGACATATAATTTGGGGGAAAAGATTAGCACAGCTCATTTCTAGAAGGCATCTTGTTCAGTCTCAAAGCCTTGTTTTCATGGAGCCACACAAAACCAGTGGATCCTGCTCAAGGGAGAGTCTAAATTCTATTCTGTATGTTCCTGCCCTGGCCATACTCCAATCCAGACTATAGGGCTCAGCAACACCTGGAGGCTCAACTGACTATTTAGCTAACCAGGTACATGCTCCAAGCTCTCTAAACTTGTTCTTCTAATGGTTGATATGTACGGGTCTAGCTGGATAAGATGTGGCATGGAGAGGGGTGGAGATGGGGTGTGGGGTGAAGGAGTGTCTACCAAGAATGGCTGACACTCTCATAAATGTCTGTCCCTCCCTTTATGGAAAACCTCCTTATGCAGTAACCCCCACAGCCCAGCTCCTAGCACCACAGACCTGCTGGTCAGGGATTCATGACCCTTTCTGTGAAAAGCCATATTCTTATCACCCCAAATTTTTCCTTTAATTTCCTTAAACTGAAAGAGTCAGCCTCTCAACAAGCTGGCTACATAGTAACTCTCACTGGCTATGACTTGTGGAACTGATGCCATCTGGTTGGCACAGGAACCCAGGTGCTCAGCTCCCCTCTTCTATGGAACGAGACTCCGATTTGAGCTTCACAAACTCTCGAGCCACTTCGTCATTGCTTCTTTGAGATAGAATCCGGAGAATAGTCATGCCTGTCTCATCCATGTGGATCTTCCGGCCCAAGGGGCACCAGCAAGCACAGCTGCCTTTGGCTGCCACATCCCTCAGAGGCATCACAGCCAGCCCCAGAACACGATCCTCACGGGCAAAGCAGTAATCCTTCACACATATTTGCAATTCATAGGCTTCTGGTCCCTCTTCATTTCCCAGGAGGCTGTGAGCACAAGGTGGGTGAAAGGGAGGAGGCCAGAGCTGAAAGAGTCTTCAACTGAATTCACCCCAGCCACCATCCAACCCATCCCTCCTTTCCCCTCTCAAGTCTTACGCCCCTGCTCACCCCCTCCCAGAGTCCTGCAGGTTCCCTACCCCATAACTCACAAGTGAAATGTCTCATTGTACTTGGGAGCCCAGTTGTTGCTCTTTGATTTTGTTGTGAACTTCCTCTTCTTGTCACTTTGGTGTGGGCCAATCATGGTCACTTCCACAAAGGGCCGGAACATACCCGCTGTCTGCCATTTGAGGTCATTGGCAGCTACCACTGCCCAAACAAAGGAAGCCTGTGAGGGATCCCACCAAGTGTTCCCAGTTTTTAAGCCCCCAGGTGGCATTCCCCTTGGAGGAGGGCTAAGTAGGAGGACTGAGATAAAGCAGCCCCTGCCTTCAACTGATGAGGCCACTGCATAAGAAAAGGTCTGAGACCTGTAAGTCTGTGCCACTCACCTTTCACTGTGACCTTGTGCTCCCCAGTTCCAGGATGTGTAAACAAGTCCACCTGAATAGAGACTTCTCCCACAGGATCATCCACACCAGACCCTGAAAGACAGATGGACAGTTGATCCCTCACTGAAGAACTCTTAAGACTTCAGGCCTAATTATCCCAGGTAAAACTGAGGAGTTAGGAGGCCACCACCTCACACCCTAAAGCCTGAAGCAATCACCCAAAGTAGCCATGGGGAAGTAAGCAATGGGAGAAGGGAAAGCAAGGGGATAAAGAATGAAGCTATGTATTAAAATACATTAGGCTGACAACATCTCAGGTGAAATGTTCCAAAAATGCACCAGGAATCTCTCAGGTTCCCCAAACCTCTCTTATCTCCTAGGCTGAAGAATTTTTCATTGAAAGACATTAGAGAGGATAGTACTGCCACCTTGTATCTTTGTCTGGGAATTATGTCCACCCCATGGTGTCTCAATGGAACAATGTGGGTCCCTTCTAGCCAAAGGTAATACTCTCTACTCTCCCACTTATCCTCAGATTCCAGGAGGCCCCTGGTTGGGAGGCTGCCCTGCTCAGACTTTGTCCTATTCACACCTGGACCCCTCTACCAGCGACTTCCCAGTCCCAATCTCTGGCCAGTTTTTTTGTTTTTGTTTTTTAAGATTTTATTTATTTATTTGACAGAGAGAGACACAGTGTGAGAGGGAACACAGCAGGGGGAGTGGGAGAGGGAGAAGCAGGCCTCCTGTGGAGCAGGGAACCCGATGCAGGGCTTGATCCCAGGACCCTGGGATCACGACCCGAGCCGAAGGCAGACGCCTAACCACTGAGCCACCCAGGCACCCCTCTCTGGCCAATTTGTAGGCTCCCTTCAGCAGAGGTCTCACTATTTTGGGAAAATACCAGTACCCTGCACCCCAGGTAAAACTCTGTCCTCAAGCGGAGGGGTGGGGGAATCCTGAGGATAGAACTGCTGTCAACCCCATCTCAGACTGTATGAATACATTGCTCATCTCTGAGACTTGGGATAAAGCTTCTGGACTTTGACACATAGCTCTCCTACCGCCAGCCTAAGCAGCTCATTCTAGTTCATAGGGAACAGTGTTAGCTTATGTTAGATTCACGTGTGCAAGGTATACAACATACCCTTTTCCGGCCGAATGTCCTCATTAGCTGTAAACCTAATACCTTTCCCATCATGCACTGAGTGAGAACAGGCAAGTCAAGAAGTAGTAGCAGCAGCAGGACAGAGAAAGAAGAATCAGTTAGAGGTCTAAGGAATTAACAGCCATTCAGAGCAACTCTACACATATTTTTTTTTTTTTTAAAGATTTTATTTATTTATTTGAGAGAGAGAGAACGAGAGAGAGGGGGGAGGGTCAGAGGGAGAAACAGACTCCCTGCCGAGCAGGGAGCCCGATGCGGGACTCGATCCAGGGACTCCAGGATCATGACCTGAGCCGAAGGCAGTCGCTCAACCAACTGAGCCACCCAGGCGCCCACTCTACACATATTTTGATGGAGCACAGAGATGAGGTGAAGAGAGGTCAAAGAGCTGGGGTCAATGCCCCAGTGCTCCAAATTAGACTTCATGGGTCAAAGGTCAACCAGATCATTGAGGAAAAGCAAAAGAACATACAGAGAGAAGGTATTTGAGACCATCAGGCCAGGAAAGAGAGCCATTGTAGGCTCTAATTTCCTAGGCCTTAACTGATAAAGCAATGGGTACAAAAGGTACACACACACACTCGGATCCTCCCTGCAGTATCCACCCTTCCTCTTACCACATATATGCCCATTTCAGCCTTTCCTTATCTTTACTTCTAGCCTAAAGCTCAGGATTTCTAAAAAGCCTTTCTGGATTAACTCAGATCCTCCCCTGGATGTTACAGGTCTTTCCATGTACAGCTCTGTAAAAGATCTCCCTGTTCCCTTGGGCAAGGTTCATAACTTCTTTGCTCTCTCTTCTTCCCATCCTGGACTTGAAATAAGAACAGATGTGGAGGAAAAAAAAAAAAAAAGAACAGATGTGGAAAATGGAGCAAGTCCCTTGCATCTTTTCACCTTCCATCAATTCTAGTCTAACTGCTTAGATCCCTCTTCCCCTTGAGGTCAGCTCTGTGCTCTGAATCCACAGCTCAGGAAGGCCTAAATCCTCCCACTCTCGCCATCAGATTCATTCTTCCAGGCATCACACCCGGGTTTCCCCGGAAGAAGAAATAACAAATGTGCCTGAAAGTCTTTCCTGGGAAGGCCCTGCTCCAGGGCTAGGGGCAGAATTTCACAGGGCCCGGGGCAGAATTTCAGTCTGAACCATATCTAGATGGATGTGTTTTGTTATAGAGAGGCCTGCCTAAGACAGGGTGGGGTTCTAAGGACTGGAAGTCCCTGGGAGAAAACCATCTGCCTGGGTCCCTATGCATTAGCATCACCCATGAGGCTGGAACCTCAGATATGCACAGAGCCCCATGATCCATATCCTCTCTTCAACTGCTCCCATAGTTTGACTCTCCTAGTCTTTTTCCTCATCCACACCAGACAATCTGTAGTCTTTTGCTTTCTCTCCCCAGGACAACTTCCAACAAGATTCCCAAAGCTATGAGTTTTCATCAGTGTCTCAACCACTCATTCTCAAGGCTTCCTGACAGATACTTCCTAACAGACAGGGTACACTCCTTGATAAACATGCACTAGCAGGGCAATATCTGGGAAAAGGATCTCTGGCACATTTCCCAGGTCCCTGTGATTTTCCTGTCTGGTATGGGTATGGTGTGGGGGTGAGTATTGGGGTCCCTCAAGAAATCCTGGGATCTGAATTTGATAGGCTCTCTGAAGAAGTACCTAGATCCTCCTTAAGGGCTGGAAGATATTGACTCCCTAGAGGCAGAAACGTATCAAGGAGTGGAGATAGGGACCCAAAGTTCTTAGGCCTTACCCTGGGCAGTCTGTGAGCGCACAAAAGTTTTGATGAGTGTGTCTGTGGTCTGTGTGTACAGAGATAGGGCATAGCGTAGGGACTGCAGATCTGGGCTCTTCTCCAGGAAGGTTTTCTTCAGCCCATTACCTCCAGCATGAAAGTATTGCTGAAAGACAAAAGAATACCTGCTACAGCCTTCTCCTCTTACAGAGAGGCAGCTTTCTACACTGTCCTCAGAGAAATCACATCTGAGCAGAAGCTCAGTGAAGATGCCAAAAGAGGATGGTGAGGACAATAAGCCATTCAATAAACAACAAGATCAAGAATACCACGTAGAGTCACAATCTCTCAGGTGAAGAGTATTATTTGGGTAGGAGCAGTAAGGGATGGCCACATTCCTGGATGCAGGTCTGTGAAGTATGGATCTATCCAGACAAGCAAAGATATGGAATAGAAGCATTTCAGAGAGTAGCCAGAAGTGCTCTTTTACCCCTCTGAACTCTTAGAGAACATTATACTTATGACAAACCTCTTCCAAGTGCCCTGCATCACGGTTCATGTGTACCTGCCTTATTACAGCCTTACCAAATTATAAGCATCTTAAAGCTAGGAACTATATCTGATTCTCTCTGTATCCTTCATAGTGCACAGTGCCGTGTGCATATGTTGCCTGGTTGAGTGAAGGAATGGGTAGTAGAAAACCCAAATAAATTTATATATAAGTGGAAGAGGGAAATTTCTGCTAGATCTGGGGTATGAGGATCTGGAAGATTAATTCCCAGTGGAAAATATTCAGGAATGGCAACGAGGAACTAAGTAAACTGAACTGTACTCAAAACCCAGGAATAAGTGCTCTGGGTCTGTGGTAAGTCATCTGAGACCATAAAGGAGGTAACTTTTGGTTGCTCCCAAGCAGAAACATGGACATAGCAGAGAAAGAAACAGACATAAAAAATCACTCCCTTCTGGATGTGGGGTGGCAAGAGCCCAGGGGACATCAGTCTGGCAGAGTGGAATGCCAGGGCCACGAGGTAGTGTGACTGAGGAAGGGTAGTATGATTGTCTGGAGAAGGGGGAGGTCTCCACCTTGATGGTGTCCAGAGCAAGGTCAAGGATGGCACACTGCTTTGGAGTGAGACTCCGGGTTTCCTCTCGTACCATGTGGTCCTAGAAACGCAGAGAAAGCAACAGCATCAGCACAGCTTGGGGCTGTCATGACAGTCTTTCCCCCACCCGCCAACTCACACTACACATTCCTCTCATTCTCTTCCTCTTCTGTCTCCAAAGCTCATATTTCCTTCCTCCTGGCACCCTGTCACCCCCAGCCTCAGAAGGATCCCATACATCCACAGTACCTTGAGTTTGGAAAGATGACTCAGCTCCTTGGCAGCAGTGAAGATCAGCTGGGTGCCCTGGGCAGAGAGGGGATCGGTCAAAAGCAGAGGACTCCAAACTCAATCAGGAAGTGTGGGGCAAGACAGGGGAGACAGCCAGAGGAAGTGGAAGGGGAGTGTCCTTACCGTCTGGTCAGTGAGTGGGGGTAGAACAATCATCCTTTCCATTGTGTTCATTACCACTCGCCAGAGCTCCTTCAGTACACGCTTCAAGACTGTCTTCTCACACACAGTGGCAAAGAGTGTGAGGCTGTAGGCCCACGTAACAGGTAAGACTAGAGTGAGTTTGAGAGCCCCCTTCCCTGAGAGGCTTCTCCATCTGACTGCCTCTGCTTTGCCTATCCCATAGGACAGTCAAGTGCTGTACTCACTTGCCATCCAGGAAGTCCATGAGAGGCCGGAGCACACTATCTGCATCCTGAGCCACCGAGGCCCTGGCGTTGGGGGATGCATTCCCTGGGCCCCGCACCTGGCCCAGGATGTCAGCCATTTGTTGAACACACTCATCAATCCGCACCTGAAAACTACACATGTGCCCACAGTGCAGCCCTCCCCTGCCCAAACAGACACTGTCCTTGGAGCAGCACCAGCTATTCAGTCCCACTCCAGCATACTCCTGGTGCAGCTCCAACAGGAACAGCCAACAGGAGGAGAGGGAAGATCCACACACCTGCAGCTGGATGGAGGGTATGGGGCACGGGCTTTGCGATTGGCCAGGGGCCACACCTGGCTCTTACGGCTGTGTGTTTGGGGCCACTGACCTGTTTCCAAATACCATGCTGAGCTCATCCAGAACTGTATTCAGTTTCACCTGCAGCTCCTTCAAACTGTCTGCAGCTTCAGGGTCCAACTATATCCACAGAAAGTGTGCTCAGCTGAGCTGGTTTTTGTACACTTTTCTCCCCTCCTGTGCCCCTAACTCCTCCCTCAGAGAGCCTTTACCCCAATGCCTACTTAAATCCTTCAGCTTAAACCAGCCCAGACCCTAAGCTAAATTGCTATGTATACCCAGTCAGGAGAGGATAGAGCTCTATGGCCAGGGGGCTCAGGAACAAAGGGAAAGTGCAGCAACCCCACACCCTGAGACCTACCTCCTTGCCTCCCATGGCCTCAAACATTTTCTCCAGCTGGACCCTCAGTTGCTGCATGTTGTTCATCAGGATGCAGGGCTTTGGGGACAGATGGAGCCGTTGAGTCTTGACTCCTTTTGGCACAGGACCTGTCAGCCTAGGGTACCTCTCTCACACTACTCCAAAAACCACAGGGAATTTACAACACATATTATATGCATCTCTTCCTAAGCACTGAGATCTGGAACCAATTTAGACAGTTCTCCTTGAATGAAGACTAGAAACAAATGTTTCTGTTTTTAAGCTGGGTGGTGGGCCTCAGGTGTTCATGGTATTATCCTTTTAACTCTTTGAATGTCTTAATTTTTTTTTTATTAAAAAAGAAAGATTAAGTAAAGCTCTAGCTTAGTAGAAAATAAAAGTACCAAAATGGAGGCTCAGAGGAACTCCTAATCAAGTTCTTATTATTTTGTGTCATAATCTCAAGAGAAGCCCTACTGGGAATCAAGTCAGGAGCATCACCCCCACCCTCAGCTCTGAGGATAGCCTCAAAAGCAAGGATTCAAATGTCTTCCACTCTCTTCTCTAGGGTCCCAGGGCCTGACCCTCACCATTTTCTCCTTTGTGCAATAATCTGGGAAGCTCTTTGATAAGATGTTTGCATACTGCATCAGCACCTTCCCGATAGTCTGAAAAAAAAAAAAAAAAGAGAAAAGGAAAGGAGAGGGAACCCTTAGCTCTCCCTACAGGGATCTTGCCTGAGGTCATACCTGTCATCCCAGAACAACAACAACAGGGAGGTACAGGGGAATCTCACAGTAAGGGACAAAGCTCCCTCTCAACCTCAGAACAACACCAAGATAAACCCACCAGTCTGCCCCAGACACAAGCAAATGAGAATGGGGTGATGCCAGACTTGAGGTCACCACAAAGAGGAATTGAGCTCGGGCCTGTGATGAGGCTGTGAGCATGGTAAAGGCAAATGAAAGGGAGAAGGGAGGGTCATGGTCACCTTAGCAAATCTCCTCATGTAGTGGGCAAGGATGTTGGGGTCTGGGCATTCCAGCTTCCGGATGATCTCAAAGCTCTGGTTGAGCTGTGTGAAGACATCCACCACAGAGCAGGAAAAGAGTGCATGTTCTGATGTCTGCTGGAACTACGGAAGGCCAACAACAGGATCATCATCTTCAGCCACTACCTTTTCCCAAGTGTGTAGGGTTCAAAAGGGCTCTGTCCAGTAGTTGCGGCTCTCTGGCCCTCAAAGGTCCTCCTTATGAATTCCACAGGGAAGAAACTAAAGCCCTGGAACTTTTGCTGGCAGCTAATTGCTGGGACACCTGGCCTGACCCCTGTGCAATCCAAGCCTCCAACTTACCCCATCCTTCTTATCTCGTTCCAGGGCCCCACGCAGGAATTCCAGGGACACATCCTCATTTTCATTCAGCCACTGCAGGACAAACTGCTCAAACCACCTACAGCCAGGCAGGAGAATTGGGGGTTGGAGCCAGTGGTTGGCATATGCCATGTGCCTAACAGCTCCCCCAGACTAGGGTCTTTGGGAAGATAGGGCACAGTTTGATGTTTTCTCTTTCTACAACAGAGCCCAGAACTGGCAGTCTCAAGGCTTGCTTGCTAAACTGAATTGAGGACACAGGTCCTGCCCACCCCCTAAGATGGAGGGACCCCCTTCCCTTCCCTGTGTAGTGCCCACATGATGACTCACACTGGGTACTCAGGCACCTGCCCCTGGAGGGCAGGCAGATCTCGCACATATTCATTGTGGAGCCACTTCACCTTGAAGTGTAGGTTCATGTAGTCAGCACTCTTACACAGCCGGTCTTTCTCATGCTCTAGTGGTGGGGAAGGAGGCTGAGTCAGGTCCCAGCAGTAGAGGCCACGGTTTCTGAGCTTTCCCAAAGCAGCAGATCTGGTCAGGCAGCTCTATCAGATGTCTTAGAACAAGGGTGACTCCCAACCACTTCCTCACAACCATCTCCCCCTACCAGTACTCTGCTCTCCAAGAGCCTGGCCCAAATCTTCTTTTAGAGACTAAGCCAAACTCCCAGATAGGGTCAATAGTCTTCTTGCTCTATCTTCTGGAAGTGTCAACTGAGATACTGGCCTCTGGTGAAGAAGAGGAGAAAGGGATGTGGGTGCTAATGTTGATTAGTGGGGAGACTGCCCAGGACTAGAAAGGGATGGTGGTTTCCTAGGACTTCTCTAATCCTAGTAGCTGGGCCATTCCCTCAGATGGGCTTAGATGCAGTGATGAGCAGCTATACACGGCATGAATGAGTCAATGACAACTACACAGAGACAGGGAAAACCACAGTGGGCCCAAGCTGATAGAAAGGGCAGTTAAGCAGCCAGAGTGTAACAGCATCTTTGAGGTAAACTGAAGTGCCCCAGAACACAGTGGAGACACAGAAAATGAACTCTCCAAAAAGTATGCAAACATGAATAGTCAGTTTGGAAACCATGGAAACAGCCAGATGAAAGGGCTATCATGGTGTAAAAACTGGGATGCTTATTATGGACTTTTAAGGTCATCTAGCTGGATCTCCAGAACCTTCAGAAGAATCCAGGACAAACATCACCCCTGCCCAGAATGCCTGGAGCACTGGCTATAACCACAGGTTCTCTTCATCCACCCCTTTAATAGATAAACCATTAATTTGAAATAACAAAAGCCAACTGTGTGCTTACATATAACAATGTAAAAAGCAGGTAAATGGGGAAGAGTACTGAGCGACAGAGAAAGGAAGGTCAGGGTCCTTGTGACTCTCTACTGTTTAACTTTGAGTTGCTATGGGTGATGCTCCTCCACATCAAGACAGAAATCCAATCTGCAGCAGTTGGCCCTTGTGCATTAGTACAACAGACACTTGAGGAGGAAATAGGAGCCTGGGATTCAGCCTCAAAAGGCTCCCAGTCCCAGGAAATTTCATCTCCTGGAGCAGGCAGCACCACTTCTGGGGACATCAGAGAGACTTCTCAGGGCTTGCCCCTTCTCTTCCACCCCACACTCTGCTATCCTTAAACCAGTCCATGAACCTAGAGACATAAAAAGGTACCATGAGGAGGGCTCTCCTTCCTTCCTGTTAAGTAACCTACTAGAAGTGGAGACAGTACTGCTCCATCACTCCAAAACTCCCTAACTGCTTTCTTCTAGGGACCTTTAAGTTACTGTATTTATATAATTCTCCCTTTCTGTCAATCCATTATCTGTACTCTGGTCCCAAACCTCAATTTCTATATTAACTTCTGTCATACAGAAACTAACAGGATGACTGCTGAAACACTGGTCACACTTTATTCTAACAAGTCCCATGGAGTCATGCTCCAGTAAAGTTGCTTGAGGTTGTTGTTGGGGGTAGAAGTACAGGGATGATTAGTCTCTCAAAAGGGGCAATCAAGTCTCTAAATCTTTCCCTGCCCCTGATTTCCACATTCTTCCTTCCATGCATCTTTCATCTTTGAAGAGTTCTTTCAACCTCATGATTTCAATTATCCAGCTTACTGCTATCTCCCCCAAATCTCTCTCTGGTTCTAGTACTGTCTAAGACTTTGATGGAACATCTCACTTGGCCAGAGTTTAACTCTAGTCCCCATCTTTCGCCATTTAACATCTCCAGCTGAAGCTGAACAGAGTACACACACTAACCATAGCCTCTTGCTCAATGCTGAGCATCATCCTCAAGTCTTCTTTCTTCCTCTTTATTCACATCCAGTTAAATCACCAATCCCTGTTGATTTCACCTCCAAAATTTCTCTGGAATCTATCCATTTTACACAGTCATCTGCCTAGGTCTTGTTCCCACCACCTTTAACCTGGATTACTGTAATAGTCTCCAACCTGGTCTTCCCTCCTCCAAACCATTTTCCACACCATAGCCACAGTGAGTGGCCTTTCCACGTTATACACCTGATCTTGTCAATCCCTTGCTTAACATGGGATTGCTGTTCAGTGGCTCCAAACTGCCTTAGGATGGAGTCCAAAAGCTTAAACATGGCTTACCACCTCCTTGATGATTTGGCTGCCCTATTTTTCTATCTTCATCTCCTACTTATCTCTTCCCCCTACACTCTAACGTGCTAGTCACACTGAACTACTGCTTCCAGTTCCCCAAGCATGACAGCTCTTTCTAGACCCCACATCTCTGAACATACCGTATCCTCTGCCTAAAATGTTCTAGGTCTCCTTTTCCCATCACTACTACCTCCCTTCCCCACTGGCTAAGTCCTCCCATCCTTCAGGTTTCAATTTGTATATCACCTCCTCCAGGAAGTGTTCCCAGGTCCTTTCCTCAGGTCCTCCTAGAAGCCTTCCCAGGTGTGGATTACACTGTTCTCCTCTCAGCACCTTATTCCTTTTGTGGCACTTATAACTTTGAACTGGAACTGCCAATTTATATGTCTGTTGTCTAGACTGGTGTGTGAGCTTCTCAAAGGGCTGGGTCTATGCCTCATTCATCTCATTGTGGTTCCAACAATTAGCACAGTGCCTGACATATAGAAAAAACTTAAAAAGCACTTAGTGAATGGGCTGAGGATCTATTACAAAAAGGCATGAAGAAACTTTCTGTTCTATATTTTAATTAGGATAGTGGTTACACAAGTGTGTATATTTGTCAAAATCATCAAATTATACTCTTAGAATGTTTTTATTTTATGTATGTAAATTATACCTCAATAAAACTGACAAAAAAAAATTGGGTGAAAGATACCATTTTCACAGTTGGAGTCAACGCTATCCTTTTATCATCCGGGTCTCCAAACTCCTCCCCTTGTCTTGGCCTCCATATTCTGACAGTCATGAAGTCCTGTTACAACTTCCTTCCAGTGGCTATCAAAACCCATTCTTCCCTCTCCAATTCTCTGCTCTAACCCCATCCTCTCAGCCCTAAGTTACTATAACATCATCTGCAGTCCCTGCTTCTAGTCTCTCCTTGTTCTAGCTGGCCCATTTTCCCCTGATGTGAAATCCTATAAAAATGCTGGGTGATAGGGGCGCCTGGGTGGCTCAGTTGGTTAAGCGACTGCCTTCAGCTCAGGTCATGATCCTGGAGGCCCTGGATCAAGTCCCACATCGGGCTCCCTGCTCAGCGAGGAGCCTATTTCTCCCTCTAACCCTCCCCCCGTCATGTACTCTCTCTCTCATTCTCGCTCTCTCAAATAAATAAATAAATCTTTAAAAAAAAAAATGCTGGGTGATATACTCAACTAATGAATCAATGAACATTATATCAAAAACTAATGATGTACTATACCTTGGCTAATTGAATTTAAATTAAAAAAAAAAATGCTACTTTGCAGGGTGCCTGGGTGACTCAGCTGGTTAAGTGTCTGACTCTTGGTTTTAGCTCAGGTCATATGACGATCTCAGGGTTGTGAGATCGAGCCCTCATCGGGCTCTGCATTGGGTGTGGAACCTGCTTAAGATTCTCTTTCTCTTTCTTCCTCTGCCCCTCCTCACCCATTCACAAGCTCTCAAGCTCTTGCTCTCACGTGCTCTCTCTCTCTCTCAAAAAAAAAAAAAAGCTACTATGCTCACACTGCCTCTCTGCTCATGAGCCTATGGGGTTTCTTATTGTCCTTAATAAGATTTATTCAGTGCCGAGTAAATGCCAAGCAGTATGCTAAGTATGTTACACATTACTTTATCAGCTCAATGAAACAGATGCTATTATCACTCCCATTTTACGGATAAGAAAATGTGAGCTCACAAAAATTGGCCTAAGAACACGCTGCTGATTAGGTGGTGAAAGTGAGATTTGCAACCAGGTCAACATTCTTTCTTTCTTTAAAGCAGTTTTCAATCCTTTTGTGTTTGTTGTAAACATTAGCAGAACTCCCCTTTCAAAAGAAATCTCACCTAGAACCCCATATAAGATTGACAAAAGCAGAACTGACTTAACTGGCACCAGATGAAAGGCCTGAAGCCCAGCAACCCTCTCCCCCTACCTGGCTATTCCCTTTTCTCTTAGCTCCTAAGATACCTGTTTGAAAACCGCTGCCCCACCTCATACTATCCCTCTTGTGAAACTGATTCACTTTTCACAGGTATTCATCTTTTTTTCCCCCCAAAACCCATCAGAGCTGGGATTCTTCAAGAACTTGGACCATACTCCCCCCATTAGGCTTGCTGAGTGCTACCTGGAGAGGGGACAAGTGACTTCCTCACTGGCCTGCAAGGCTAAGCCCTGGGCTACAGCCCCAAGCTTGACCCAGTGTGGGAAAGAGGCAGCCATTGCTCTGGGGCAGAATTACAGAATGTGCATGTACAGTCTCTGGCTGTCTCAAACTTAATACAGATCTTCAAGGTTTCTTTCAACCTCAAAACTTATTGCTCCTAAACCTCAGAAGTTTAAGTCTGAGGGTTACCCATTTTCCCTGCCACTCCATCAAAATAACAGATCCAGACTCTGATTTGTCCTTGCCCCAGACTGCTCCCTTTCCTTGTAGGTCCACTTGCAAAACTGAGGAGACAAACTAACATATATAAACAACAGGAAAGGCAGCTAAATAAGTGAACACAGAAGGGTACAAATGGGAAAGTTGGAAACAGGCAGACAGTGATATCTTTGTGAACCAAAGCAGGAAATGAATAAAAGAATAAGCTGAATGAACAAGATGAATAGTAATTTGTCCATGACATTGCTTTACAGGAGAAGGTAGGGAAGAAGTATCTTTCTGGCTCCAGAACAGCTTTTTAGGAAAGCCAGGTCAGGCAGTCTCTAATAAAAGCAAATAATCTTATCTGTGTATTTAAGGTTCTACCATTCTTTAAAACTGTAAAGATAAACTTCACAAGACCATTCATACTCCAGGAAGTGGGCCACTTGAGACTACCCAGAATGGGATGAGTTGATTTTTGGGCTACGGAAAGTCTTAAACAGGCACTTGCTCTAAAGCTGGAAGGAGAAATCCACATCCACACAGCCATTTCCATTATTACTCTGGCTGAACCTCTGCCTACCTAAGGACTCCTGACACGTCAGCCTAGAATCCCTCTGGTTTCTCACCATACCATTCACCCAGAACTTATAATTGTCTGGGAGAGGAAAGGGACGGCAAACAAGGTGCTTGGACTAGAGGCCTACAGCCCACTGCCTTGGGCACACCCTTACCCTCCAGAGCATATTTCATGTCTTGGGCAAAGAGCTGCCACATCACTTCTGCGCTGACTTTTCCCACATTCAACTCCTGAGGAAACCTGGATGATGGAAAGAAGCCACAGTCAGAGAACAAAGCAAGAGCTATTTGATTTGACTGATTCCAAAGCTAATGTGCCTAATCTCTTAGAGGTCAGATTGAAGAGAGGAGAAGCCTAGGAAACAGGACTAGGCTCAATCTGGAGAAAAGGGACCCAGGAGCCAGTGGAAGGACAAGTGGGGGCAGAGGATCCCCTCAGGCAAGGTGGGCCCAGGGAAGAGGATGCCCAGAAGGCAGGGATTTGAGGCCCAGGGGAGAAGGGCTGAGGCTAGAAGGCAGGCCCAGGCTAAAGAAGGTGGACGAGAAAGTGCAAGGAGGTGGGCGTCAGAAAGCCCACTTTATTCACAGTGGACAGACACATACACACATGATCTCTGGATCCCCTGGGACTCCTATGGCAGCCATTCCCAGGGGCCTCTCACTCCAGGGAGGCTGGCTCAGTCTGGGCAGGGCCCCCCATTATGTTTCCACACCTGTCTCCAGAAACAGTTACTCAGACAGATACAAGGGACAGAGGGACAGATGGACGTACAGGAGGAAGAGGTGGCACTGCAAACACACAGAGATAGGAAAGAAAGAGGCTGTTAGACAGATGGACAAGCCAACCACCAACCACACAGGGCCAAGTGGGTTGATACGCACTGGTTCAGAACGAGTGTGTAGGAATTCTTATCTTCCTCTATGATTGACACAATGAGTGTGATGAGTTTGGGCCAAAAATCCAGGTTCCGAATGCTGGGTCCTTGTTCCTCTGGAGGTAGTTCCTGTTTCTTGTTCCAGAGGAGACAGTGAGAATCAGAGTAGAATATGGAGAATGTCTCCAATCTTCCTCTTTCTCTTCCCCTCCCCATACCCCTTCCTTTAGAATCAGGTACTCTTCTTTTCCTAGAGCCTGTCTTCCACAAGACTGCCCATGTTCTGTCAGAGGGGTGACTGTTGGGAGGTCCTTATACACAAAAAGTCCATCCCAGAGAACTTCTCTCCCCAGCTCCAGGGCACTAATATGATAAGTTTGGTCAGTATAGGAGACATAAGGATGCCAGCCCCTCTTCTTCATTCTCTCAGTAGCTATGAGTATAGTGACTCCTCAGCCAAAGTAAGTTGCTCCTCCAGCGTTACTAAATAGGTCTAGTTCCATGTGACCCCCAATGGCAGTCTCCTCCAACACCTCCCCTACATCATCACACATGTACATATACATCTCAGCTCTGAGAAACTCCTTCAAGTTCTGCAGGAGTTACTGCACAGACCTAGCATGCAAGTGGGTCCAACCTTCAGTGGGTTAAGGACTTCCCTTAACCTCATGAATGCTATTAGGAGGAAGAACCGTTATCTAGGAAGCTATCTGCCTAGCTGTATAAGAAAAGGTCTTGATGAGACAAGAATACTCAATGGGGATAGGATAGTCTCTTCCATAAATGGTGTTGGGATAACTGGATATTCACATGCAAAAGAATGAACCTGGGCCCCTATCTTATACTGCTCACAAAAACTAAGTCAAAATGGATTAAGGACTTAGATACAAGACTTGAAAACATAAAACTCCCAGAAGAAAACATAGGGGAAAAAGCTCCTTGACAATGGTCTTGGCAATGATTTTTTGGATATGACACCAAAGTACAAACATCAAAAGCAAAAATCAACAAGTGGAACTACATCAAACTAAAAAGTTTCTGTAGAGCAAAAGAAACAATCAACAGGGGCGCCTGGGTGGCTCAGATGGTTAGGCGTCTGCCTTTGGCTCAGGTCATGATCCCAGGGTCCTGGGATCGAGTCCCACATCGGGCTCTCTGCTCCTTGGGAGCCTGCTTCTCCCTCTGCCTCTCTCTCTCTCTGTCTCTCATGAATAAATAAATAAAATCTTAAAAAAAAAAAAAAAAGAAACAATCAACAAAATGAAAAGGCAACCTACAGAATGGGAGAGAACATTTGCCAACCCTCTATCTGGTAAGGGATTAATATCCAAAATATAAGGAATTAATATAACTCATTAGCAAACAAAAAAATCTGATTAAAAAATAGGTAGAAGACTTGAATAGACCTTTTTCCAAAGAAGACATACAAATGTCCAGCAGCAAGGGGTGCCTGGGAGGCTCAGTCGATTAAGTCTGTGTTTGGCTCAGGTCATGATCTCAGGGTCCTGGGATCAAACCCTGAATCGGGCTCCCTGCTCAGCTCTCTCTCTCTCAAATAAATAAACAAACAACAACAAATGCCCAGCAAGTACACGAAGAAGTATTTAATATCACTAAACATCAGGAAAATGCAAATAAAAACCACAAAGAGATGTCACCTCACACCTGTTAGAATGAGTATTTTCAAAAAGCTAAGAGATAACAAATGCTAGCCAGGATATGGAGAAAAGGGAATCCTGGTGCATTGCTGGCAGGAAATGTAAATTGCTACAGCCACTATGGAAAACATTATGGAGGTTCCACAAAAAATTAAAAAGAAAACTACCCTATGATCCAGCCTTCCCACTTCTAGGTATATATTCAAAGAAAATGAAGTAACTATCTCAAATATTTAATGGTACCTCCATGTTTATTATAGTATTATTCATAAAAGCCAAGACATGGAAACAACCTAAGTATTTACCAGTGGATGAAAGGATAAAGAAAATGTGATATATATATATATAATGAATTATTACTCAGCCATGAAAAAGAAGGAAAGCCTGTCATTTGCGATAACAGGATGGACCTTGAGGGCATTATGCTAAATTAAATAAATCAGACAGAAAGAGACAAATACTGTACGATCTCACGTCTGTGTAAAATCTGAAAACATCAAACTCATAGAAAGAGTGGAATGGTGTTTGGCAGGGGATGAGGGGTAGGGGAAATGATGAGATACTGGTCAACAGGTACAAACTTTCAGTTAAGATGAGTAAGTTCTGGGGATCTAAGGTACAGCAAGGTTGACTATAGCTAACAATACCATACTATATACTGGAAAGATGCTATGAGAGCAGAGCTTTAATGTTCTCACCATAGCAACAAAAATGATAATTACGTGAGGTGCAGGCCTTACTGTGGTAAACATCTCACAACATACACTTGTATCAAATCATCACATTGCACACCTTAAGCATACACAATGTTATACATCAGTTATATTCCAGTAAAGCTGGGGGAAGAAAAAAAGACTTGGTTGGGAAGAGGTAAAGGAATACAATGGTGAATCTCAGGAAAGGAGAAGCAGTTCTACATTCAGACCCTGGACAGGAGAAGAGGGGTCACTGCTGGAATGGACATTTATCTCCCACTGGGACAAAAGCAAAGTTGGAACCACCCAGAAGAAGAGGGATAGGACTTTTATGTGCGATGCCATATGTCATCACAGACTTCACAGTCCTTAATAAGCCTGCATTACAAGGAAGTTACTAGAAACAGGACAGAACCCACAGAATGTGGATTCTGCCCGCTTAATATCACTTAAATACATCTCTTCCTTTAACTTTTTCTGCCACTACCTTATCCTTATCATTCAAGGGTCTCCTAACTGGTCTTTAATCTTTATTCTAGTCCTCTTCCACATAGTTGTTAGTGATCTTTCTGCAAGGAGACTCTCATAGCGTGACTCCTCTGCCCTTCAATGGCCTTCAGTCAAGGTCTTCAACAACTCCACCACTTAACACAAAAGGCCTTCATAATATGACCTCTCTTCTCAACCCCACACCTTACCAATTCCCTTTCCTTGCAGCCATTACCTCCCCACTACCACCACTTATTTAGTGCTTATTAGGTGCCAGGCACCCTAAGAACTTTACATGGGTTATCTCATTTAATACTCCTAACAACTCCACTGGGTAGAAATTATCATCACCTTACTTTGACAGAAGAGGAGACTGAAGGCAGTGAGGTTAAATGACTTGTCCAAGGTCTTATAGCTATAAAGAGTAGAACCAAGATCTGATCCCAGATAGCTGAACTCCAAAGCTCCTGACATTGTAACTACCCTAATTAAACTGCTTATATTTCGGGGCGCCTGGGTGGCTCAGTCGGTTAAGCGTCTGCCTTCGGCTCAGGTCATGATCCCAGAGTCCTGGGATCGAGCCTCACATCGGGGTCCCTGCTCAGTGGGAAGCCTGCTTCTCCCTCTCCCACTCCCCCTGCTTATGTTCCCTCTCTCACTGTCTCTCTGTCAAATAAATAAATAAAATCTTAAAAAAAAAAAATAAACTGCCTTATATTTCTTCAAATTAACATACTCATTTACAATTTTGTACCTCCAAACATTCTACTACCTCTATATGGTATCCCTCTCTTCCCCAACCCCTTTCATTAACCAACTCCTGCTCATTCCTCAAAATTCAGGTTGAGCTTTACCTTTTCTGAAAAGTTTTCCCTGATACCACTGGTCTGCTTAGATGCCTCTCTTGTAGGTTCCCAGAACATGCTCTATGAACCTTTGGCAACTACAATGAAATTCAGTAATAATAAATAATAATAATAAAAAAACCCAATAAAATAAATTAAAAAAAATAAATCTAGTAATTTGTGCCACCTACCTCCACCAAATGATGAGCTCGCCAAAAACAGAGATGTGTTTTAATCAACTTTACATTCCTACATGTTCAGTTTGTTAAGGCAATAAATGGATGAATGAACCAATTACTAAAGGTAAGTAGAAAGAAATAAAAAGACTCCAATGGTTTACCTCAGTGTAAATAATGAATAATGAGAAAATGAGAGTGAAAAAAAGTAAAAAACAGTTGGCAAAATTCAAAGGCTAAATAAAGTACCTGAATGGTTTATAAGCCCTCTTTCAAAGTCCAGGTTCATCTCATGCTAGGGAACAGAGACTAAATATTCAGATAGACCCCTGCATAGTTGAAAAATCAAAGCTGAGAACAGTGTCTTCTCCAACCAAAGAGAATCCACAGATGGATGACAGAGGAGCCCAGAGTGTGGTAAGCTAAACAAACAAAGCTAAACATGAGCTTCAGAACCAATAGGACATTTTATAAAACTTAAAAGGAGGAAGCCTTAAAGATATGGCTGGCACAAAAAGTGCATTTGGTAATGGGAGGAGGCAGTGTGAACAAGAGTTTAGTCTTTAGTGAGGTACTCCTAGGAAGCATTACAAATTGGATGTATTTTTTTTAGCCTTCTGATTTTTTTTATTACTCAAAAAAGCTTCATTTTTTTATTTAGCTTTCTGACTCTGTGCTTGGGCCTTCAACACTTTCACAACGATTTTCTGCTCCTCGATAAGGAAAGCACGCTTGATCCTGTCACGAACACACTTAGCACACATGGAACCACCATAGGCCCTGCTGACGTGTTTTTTCGTTTTGGACAACCTCATAAGGACTTTAGGTCTCACAGCACGAACTCCTCAAAGTCGGCCTGGGCACACGCCACATGCAGATTTTGGTGCTTTCCCAACCTTCTTGGTATAAAGGTAAACGATTCTATTACCAGGGGTTCGGGACAGCCTAGTTTTGTTAGAGGCTGTATTATAGGACAGCCTACGACGGTAGGTCAAACGCTGGACCATTCTGAATGCCTACGGACACCGTCCCCGGAAGAGCACAAATTGGATGTATTCACCATAGGGCAAACGTCTAAGAGATTTAGGTTGTCCTCCCATCATTTGCTGTCCAAATCCTACTGCCTTTTAAGGTCTATGTCAAATGCCCTTGTTTTAGTAGCTTTTCCCAGTATCTGACTTCTTCCTTCTTGGAATCCCTTCAATTTTACTGAGGTTTCAAGGCACTTCTCACAGACTGCTTTGATTAGAGTTCTATATATGCTTAGGAACTGCGAACTAATTGAAGGAGCACTATGCTTTCCTCAGACCTGACTCATTCAATACATATTTGTTGGACTAAAGGGAATCTATTCTGCAAATGCATGGTCTGCAAGAATTATTAAGACAGGGGGCGCCTGGGTGGCTCAGTTGTTAAGTGTCTGCCTTCAGCTCAGGTCATGATCCCAGCGTCCTGGGATCGAGCCCCACGTCAGGCTCCCTGCTCCGTGGGAAGCCTGCTTCTCCTCTCCCACTCCCCCTGCTCGTGTTCCCTCTCTTGCTGTGTCTCTATCAGACAAATAAATAAAATCTTTAAAAAAAAGAAAAGAATTATTAAGACAGAAATTGTAAACTAGTAACTAGACCCAAAAAGAAGTCCTGGCTTTGAAATTAGAAAATAAAAGATACTACTGAAAGGATCTAGAAAAATATACACAGTCACCAGGTAGTAGGTTAGGATGTCAGCATAAAACAAGTGAAGTAGCTCAGCCTCACAGAAGGGTAAGAGTCAGCCTTGACAGTCAGCTAATGAACAAATCTCAGAAGACCATGCTGTGCAGAGAGAAGTGTCAAAGAGAAAAGTTAAATTTCCACAAGCCAGTAGTTCAGAGAGACAACTACGGATCTCAGAGGAAGGCAGCCTGGAACAAATAAGCTTGGGAGAGAAAAGAGACTCTGAGATGGACTGAGAATTTACCTACTCACCCCTAAAACTGCCCAAATTTTGGTCACTTAGATTAGCACCAAACTAAAATTTACTGTTGCCACTTCTGCTCAACTCAGTTATGTCACATCTTGTCCAATGGTCCCTATCAATCCACAAATGTCTCATGTGGTCTAGAAGGTCCTCACTCTACACTTTACTCACCCTCAAGAACATCAAGGACTTTGTCCTGAGCTCCCTTCCACCATAACCACAGTAAAGAAAAACTGAGGATCCAAGGGCCACTGACAGTTGGTCCCACCTGATCCTGAGTCTCTTACCAGCTGGTACTGGCGACTGTACAAGTCATGGCAGTTGTTGAAGATATATTCATATGTGGAGTTCAAACAGGCCTTCACACAATCCTTTACCACCTGGCTGGCTCTTGGAGGGCTCTGCAGTTCTTGCACCTGCCAATTAAAAGAAATATGGGCCCATGGTCCTGCTCACCTGAGTGGATCTCCTCCTAGAGTTCCCCTCAAACTATTCCAGATCCCAGCATCTCTCGATGGGTCCCTGCACCCTGCCCTAGGATGAAATTGCTAGGATATCTGATTGGGAGAACTGCCCATCCCATCCCTGCTGATCCACGGTCTTCTCAGATGTAACCCAGGGAACAGGTGTATGGAAATGTGGGCTTAGAGGTGATAAATACTATAGCCTCAGATTGTGCCCAGTGATTCTTATTCTCCATGTTCCTGTGGCCAGGTGCCCAGTCCATCACCATCTAGCCCAGTTTATCTCTTACCTTCATTCTGAAGAAAGTAATGCTGGTCAGCAAATCCACTGTTGACTTCAAGTCCTGAAGCCGCTCAGGGCTTCCAGCAGGAAAATTATTCTGTTGCAAATTAAGCAAATTTAAGAAAGGAAAAGAGAAATATGAAAGCCTTCCCTGCCAAAAGCAATGAAATGAAAAGCTTCCTTAACTACTACCCACTGGGATTTTCCCCAGTTGAGCTGAACAAAAAAGCTGTAAAACTACAGGTCTCCCCTCTCTTTTCTACTGACAAAGACAGGCTCTTGCCAAAAGCAGGGGTTAATAATCCCCAGCCCGGCAAGCAACACCAACCCTACTTCCCATGCAATGTGTAAGCATTTGCACAAATGAACACACAGACACAAACACACACATTTTATACACACATTTTTCTTGGGTGAAGATTCTTACACCTAAACAGTGAGTTCTTCAAAAGTTACAATGTAACTGTATATTCTGGAATATAAGTGGAGCCACACTACAGACCAGACTTAGATCAAGGATATATACTTTCTGCGCAAGGGACCTCAACTATTCCACATTCCTTCCAGAGCCAGAAGATGGCAGAGCTCTGAGCAGAACTGCTTTGGAGTGACTTCCTTAGGACCTTCCCACCATGCCTCACTTCATTCCCCTTGGCATGAGTTTTAGGAGGAAGCTGCCAAGGAGAGCTGAAGGGAGATGTTGAGCCACTCTCCATTTTAAGGGTTGCTTTTTTAAACCTTCAAATGGCTACTTACATGCCAAATATAAGATATACTGTCAACTCTCCATTATTCATGCAAATGGAGGGCACTGAAATTGCAGATAATTAAAACTCCACTTCTTTTTGACTTTGAGGTTATTTTTATACTTACTTTTTAATGTGGGTATATTGCCTGTTCTGGAAATTCACAACACTTTAAAGCAAGTAACAAAACCATTCTAAGAAGATCTAACTTAGGAAGAATTGGGAAACTGCCCATTTTCCTATCCTGCCCTGTCCCTGGTACCCCCTTCTCCTAGTATATCTATTTCCTCCCTCCATTCTAGGAATGGACATGACCCTTGCTACAAATCAACTGCCCAAGCCAAGCTCCTCTTTCTCTCCCCTTAGCCAAATTCTCATACCTCCCGTGAAAAATAAGAAGAATATGAAAAATACAAAAAAGAAATATAAGTATCTAATTTTTAAAGGGGCATTTCTGGAAGAGATTATCCTCTTCCATAATCTGGAAGAGATTATCAACCCTAATGAGAATGTCATCAGAGGATTTGACAGAGTGACATCAGTATGGCTGGAAAGCCAACTGCCTATAAAAAAAACAGCCACACCTGCTATTTACACACTGCATGGTCTTTGGAGTTTGGAGAACCACAGATGTCAGTGGCACTGGCATGTACGTAGGTGTGATGACAGGGACCGATTTTCCTTGCCTTTAATCTTTATAGCCAAGATTGGACCACAGGCTCTCTAGACAGAGCTTGATATTATCTGTTATTCCATCTCACAGTCATGTCTTCACTCACCCTGTAGGTAGAGAGGTCAATCCTCAGTGAGTTGTGCAGCTGGTCCAGTAGTTTTACAAATCTCTCTTTCTGAGGGTAGGAAACAAATAACAGGGAAGAGAGAAATAATCTGAGTTCCCTAGACTGTAGCAGAAACAGAACCATCTCTGGGTGAGGAGGAGACACTGGTTTAGGGACACATCCTATCTCATCCCCGCCCATGAGAACGAACAATGTAACGGAGGACTGGGATAGGTGGCCCCTGTTCCATCTCTTAGTGGCTCTGTCTCAAACTGGGGAATTTTCTTACACTGGCAAGGGGACACAAAGTCCCCAGGAGAGAAACAGCTCTTTCTATATAAGAGTCAACAGGAGATGACCCATGCATCTCCATCCCTTTGGGACTCTAACTCCTCTTAGTCAAATAAAAGGAAACTCAAAACACATTCTCCAACTTGTTCCTGAGTCTGTGGTCTCCTGACTTACCTTCAGGCAGCTCTTAACAGTTAAAGAGCCACAGCATACCAGTAAGGATAAGAGGGAGAAACTGATTCATTTGGAAGGTGATCAAGCAGACCTGAGAGGGTTTCTCTTTCAACCATGTTCCATATCATTTTCCTTAGTTTATACTTGTTTAATGTTAAAATAAATAACATACACTATTTATTTGTATTTTATATGATTTTTTAATAAATATATAATGTATTATTTGTTTCAAGGGTACAGGTCTGTGATTCATCAGTCTTACAGAACACCCAGTGCTCACCACACTATTTTAGTAGTTGATTTTTATAGAAAAGGTAAAATTAAATGTGGAATCACATGCCTATAGGCTGTTGGTATAGCACTCCTAGAATTCATACACTGATTGTATGATAGATCATTAGGTCTTACATAAATATATATAATGGGATGAGATAATGGAACACATATTTGAGTGGCTTAATCAATGATGTTAATTAATCTACAGAAAGACTCTATCAAAATAAGGGAAGATGGTTACTTCCAAAAAACAGAGCTCAGAGACCCAGTAGATTTGGGAGTAGCCCCAGTAATGTTATTCCTTAAGAGGTAATCTTTGTGGTTGGTCAAAGGTATTTCATTCGGTTTACATTGAACTTGTGTCAGGTGACATTCTGAATAAAGATTCAACTTCTCAAGTAACTTAAAACCAGGAAAGGGCACATCCTGGATAGGGTAAACAGTCCAAACACTAGAAAAGGGATAGGCTCAGGAATATATTGGTATCTTCACTTAGACATCAGTCGCATATGAACTTGAGTGGTATGAGTCAGAGAGAAACAAAATATTAAGAAAGGTCTACTTGTGGACTTGCAGGACTAAGGAACATGGTGACTCAACCAAGTTCTTGGCCTAGAGAGGTTCTGCCCCAGCCCAGGTGGTACCCCTGAAACCACAGTGATGCTAGTCCACTTTCTCTCATGTATCCATGTCTGAGGAGAGTCCATTAGTAAGTCTACCTATCCATAATGAAATAAGGAAGAGTCTCTTAGCATAGTCTACACACCCATAAGGAAACAAGTTCATCTAAGTGGCAGCTCTCTGAATTTTAGGCATATTAACTCTATAGTGCCTACTGGGAAAAATCAAACTTTATTAACTGATAACAAATGATTAGGTATGTTTTTACATCACACTCACCCCAAAGTTGGAGGCTGCAAAGCGATCAGATGCAGAGACATTGGTGGAGGCAGTTGTGTGGGCATAGTAGGCGTTGATGTTGGCCAGTAAGGTGCTCATCACTGCTGGCACACCAGGACACATGTACTTGGATGACAAACATGCAAAGTGCCTGAAAAATAGCATCCTCAGCCTCAAAGACTCTTCAGGGCTTGCAGCAAAAACTAAATAATTAAAAGAGCTCATTGGTGTGTATGAAGCTTTCCATCACCTTGGCATACAAGGATCTTCACAACTGATTCATTCAAATATACATTCAATGAATGCCTACCATGTGCCAGGCCCTGTTCTAGGTGCTAGAATCGAAAGATGTGATAGCCTGGCAGAGAAAGGAAGTGTTAGAAAGTCAATAAGCGAAGGCATGCTAGGCAAAACCACTGTAGAAACATACAAGAAGATCACCTCAATCAGAATGGTTGGGGGCTGAAAGGGATTAGAATAAGATTTCTCAAAGAGGAGATGGCTGAACCAAGTCTTAAAGAATTAGTAGAATTAATCAAATGGAGAAGTGTGCAGGCAAAGGAAAATTGCATTGCAAAAGACAAATATATTCATGAGAGACTGATTCATTTGGGAAACCTCAGTTATGGCCACCGTTCAGGTATTTGATAGAGGAATACCAAGAAATGAGAGAAGAGAAGTAAGCACAGAATAGTTAACAGAAGAGTTTATCCTCAATACCATGGTAAATTTTAACATAAAGGCACAGTGTGATCAGCTTAGTCTTTCAGAAAGTTCCCTTTGATGATAAATTGGAAAAGAAGGCCTGGAGAGAGGTGAGACGAGGACGGAAAGAGCAGTTGAAGAGTTACTGCAATCATTCAGAAAAGAAGCAATGAAGCACTAAATGGAACAGAGAAATGGCTAAGAATATAGATTCTAGGGGCGCCTGGGTGGCTCAGTTGGTTGGGCGTCTGCCTTTGGCTCAGGTCATGATCCCAGGGTCCTGGGATTGAGCCCTGCATCAGGCTCCCTACTCGGCGAGGAGCCTGCTTCTCCCTCTTCCCCTGCTCGTGCTCTCTCGCGCGCACGCTATCTCTCTCTCTCTTTCAAACAAATAAATAAAATCTTAAAAAAAAAAAAAGAATATAGATTCTAGAGCAAGACTGGTTTTGACTCACAGCTCCACCACTTACTCAGTGACTTTGGATAAATTACTTAAGCTTCTCTATGCCTGTTTTCTTACCTAAAATGGGAAAGATAATGATACCCCCTCACAGGGTTAATATGAGAATTAAATGAGTTAAAATTCATCAAGTGCTTAGACCAGTGCCTGGGACATAAGGAAATGCACAAGGGAGTTGTTGTTATTATTATCATTATTATTGCGCTATAGTAATAGTGATAGGTTAAAAACATTTTTAGGAGATAGAATCCAGGTTTTAGAGTTTGGATGTGGGGATTTAAAGGGACAGTAGTAATTAAGAAAGAAAAGTTTATGCCGACTCCTAAATTTGTGTGGATACCTGCCTAGAAAATTGTTCCATTTACTAAAATAGGAAATATAGGAAGATATCACATATTTGGTGGAGATGATGTTGATTTGGAATTTAGCATACTGAGGAAGCACCAGACAATGGATCTGAAATTCAGGAAAAGGTGTGATCTGGAAAAAAAAAATTGGGAGTCCCTAGCCCAGAAGTAGTGGTTAAGGTCATAGGTTTGAATGAAATCATACAGGGGAATGAACAGAGTAAGAATGGTAGGGAGGCCATTCTCAAAGCTTATTCCTCACCATATTTTTTCTTGCCATCTATAATGAACTTCCTGTAATTCCATGTTCGGCTGCATCTCAACACCCCAGCACATGCCCTACCAGAAATGCTCTTCTACCTTTCCTGTATTTCAAGACTCAGTGTCATCTCTTTAATGGCTTCCCTCACATGCCTCCCCTAAAATTTTGATGCTCTCATAACACCCTGTTATTACTTCTACCATAGCACTGATCATATTATATTGTAATTGTTTGTTTACTGGTCTCTCTTTCCTACTAGACTCAGTTCCCCAAGCACAGAGGCCCCATCTTATTCATCTTTGTGTTCTCAGCACCTAGAACAATGTGTGACACATAAAAGGAACTCAATAAAAGTTTTCAGAATAAATGAAGCACATCCAGGGAAATAGTTATCCTCTGTTTACCTGGGGCTGCTTCCTGAGCACAGCTCTAGTGGCAGTCTCACCAATATACAAACAATACCTCTTCTCATAGTAGGCAAAAATTTCCGGCATAGGAGTCTTGGTTAACTCCAGACACAGCTGCTTTCCCTATAGTTTAGTGACCTCTCTGACATCCAGGCCAATCTATGAAAGCTTGTCTATCACACACATATATATAAGCACACATGCGGTATCTCCTCAGGCCTGTGATGTTTGGGCAAGTTTGTCCCGACATACCCTCTTACGCCCTTTGCCCTTCCTATCTCTGAACCCTGGGGGAGACAAATAAATACCTTCTCCCTGAATTCCTAATAAACATACTCCCTTTATACATATATCTTCTTTGCCTTGGGGCACAGACCCACCTCACCTCAGCTCAGGGAGGAAAGCAACAAATCACTGCATACTACCCCACTAAGGACCTGTTCACTCTCTCCATGTGCTTTCATTAGCCTCCCTACGAGTTAGCAGCCACTTCCCAAAGCCCCAGGGGAGCCTCACGTCATGGCCTGATATATGGACTCGATGCCATAGCGCATGGCAAATTCATCCACAATTTCTTGGGCAGTCTCATCAAAGTACACCTTCCATGCATCATCTCCTCGAGCCTCAGGGATCAGGACTCCTCCACTACCCTGAATGTCTGTGAGGTAATGGAAAAGGTTCTGCAGGAGACAGAGCAAAGGAAAGAGTTAAATACATATTAAAAACAAAACCAAAAACTGGTGGTAAAGTCCAGGAGAATGTGAATAGGGTGCCAAAGAAATTCTGTCTTTCAAGTCATTGCTAGTTCCTCGTGTGGTCCCAGTAGGCTGCACTTACATTAGTGAAAGAGAACTAAGGCTGGGACTATTACTTGGGCTGTCTGGGGTAGCACAGTGAATAAAAAACAGGTCCCAGATCTTCAACCATTCAGCAATCCTATTTACTGTCAAGGGCCCTTACCAGCACAGCTTTCTGACACCCCATCTACCCAGGGCTGGCTCACCTCATGGAGACACGTATACTGCACATGATATGGTGCTACCTTCTCCTCCCCCTTGATCTCCACACTGATTTGTAGTCGGATAGCCCCTGAGACGGCTGATTTATCTGTCCTCTTCTCTAGGAAGAAAAGAAGAACCAGAGATTGACACCAATGCAACTACAGAGAACACAGACATCCCCCATCCTGGCTTAACCCAAGGAAAAAGAGGCACTGATGTAGGTGCTCACCTAATAGGGTGAACTTACTCCAGCGACCACATCGTCTATAAATATCCCAAATATTCCCCATAGAAATTCTCTTATGCCATTAAGAGAATAGGGAGCTAAAACTATTAGAGGTGAGCATGAAGATTAAAGGGCCTTCTGAAATCTGAAGAATGTCCATCCAGAGTGAGTTCCAGCCACTTCCACACCTCTATCCCCCATCTCCACACATGATCGGTTCTCTGCAGGTAAGGCAGACTCTGTATAGAGGAATGCTTTAGGGACTGAGTGATGGTTTTAGTAGATAGGATTTTCCCCCAGATTTTCCATTCATACTATCATTTCTCAGCAACTTTCTCTGGTCCTGTTTCCTTACCCAAGTTGTACCAGACGTCCATCTCGCCACTCAGTGTCCGAACCTCAATAATGGTTTGGCCAAGGAAATCATCAGACTCTCGCTTTAGCCGCTGCTTTACTCTCGACTTGATGTCATCATCCTCATCCCATACACGTACCTTGATGCGGTCAGAAGAGTTGTGGCATTCACTGTGAGAGAAATAGGCAAGCTCTGTTAGGGACCAACCAAGCAACACCCATTCTTAGTACTTCCAATTCCCTCCCAAAGCTCCATCAACTGTACTTGAGGTCCTGCAGAGGAAGAGAAGGAGTCAGGGAACAGTGGTACTAAAGTTCCAAGTGAGTCAAACTATCTTAGTCAGCCTGGGTGGCTCTACATACCATTATCCAGTCCTTATTCCCTGACACAAAGAAGGGTGGGGGTTGGGAGGAAGAGTAATTAGGGACAATTCTGATTTCCTGTGCAGCTAGCTGTATCAACAACACCAAAAGGTGGACAAATGCTAAAGACCCCTAGGAAGCAACTGCTAGTTCCCTTCCCAGAGTCAGTAAAGGTGTTAGTGTTCATGATATGTCCATCTGGTCATATCTGCTTCGCTTTCCATCCAGCTCCCCCATCTATCTAAGTATGTGCTTGGTGAACTTCATTCTTTAAAACCCAGTTGAATTGTTATTTTTTCCTATCATGTTTGCTTTGGAAAAGGGAGTTTGGCCAGGTACCCCACATGTTCTCCTTCCCTCACAGGTGCTTACGGGATCCTACTGCCTCATACGATGATAGAATTTGCTGCTTTTTTTCTCTGTGTTCTCATAGTATCTGCACATTCCATTAAAATACTATAGTATAACTGCTGGTCTACTGAAAAATAGACAAATCGACAAGGAGCTTCTTGAAGGCAGATTGCCTTATACATTTTATTTTTTTTAAGATTTTATTTATTTATTAGAGAGACAGAGAGAAAGAACGAGCAGGAGGAGGGGTAGGGGGAGAGGGAGAAGCAAGCTCTCCACCGAGCAGGGAGTCCAGTGGGCGCGCGATCCCGGGACCCTGAGATCACGACCTGAGCTAAAGGCAGACACTTAACCAAATGAGCCACCCAGGTGCCCCATGTCTTGCACATTTTAGATACACAATATCATCTACAGTGTCTTCTACAGAATAGGGGTTTAAGAATGTATTTGTTATTCATGTCTTCTGCCCATTTACTGACTTATTTGTTTTTTGGGTGCTGAGTTTGAGAAGTTCTTTATAGATGTTGGATATCAACCCTTGGTCTGTAGTAACATTTGCAAAAATCTTCTCCCATTCTGTGGATTGCCTCTTTGTTTTGTTGACTGTTTCCTTTGCTGTGCAGAAGCTTTTTATCTTGATAAAGTCCCAAAAGTTCAATTTTGCTTTTGTTTCCCTTGCCTTTGGGGACGTGTCTTTAAAGAAGTTGCTGTGGCCAGTGTCGAAGAGGTTACTGCCTATGTTCTCCTCTAGGAATTTTTTTTTTTTTTTTGAAGATTTTATTTATTTATTTGACAGAGGGAGAGAGAGAGCACAAGTAGGCAGACAGGCAGGCAGTGGGAGAGGGAGAAGCAGGCTCCCTGCTGAGCACAGAGCCCGATGTGGGGCTCGATCCCAGGACACTGGGATCATGACCTGAGCCGAAGGCAGACATTTAACCGACTGAGCCACCCAGGCGCCCCTCTCCTCTAGGATTTTGATGGATTCCTGTCTCACATTGAGGTCTTTCATCCATTTTGAGTTTATCTTTGTGTATGGTGTAAGAGAATGGTCGAGTGTCATTCTTCTGTATATAGCTGTCCAATTTTCCCAGCACCATTTACTGAAGAGACTTTTTTCCATTGCATATTTTTTCCTGCTTTGTCAAAGATTACTTGACCATAGAGTTGAGGGTCCATATCTGGGCTCTCTATTCTGTTCCATTGGTCTATGTGTCTGTTTTTGTGCCAGTACCATGCTGTCTTGGTGATCACGGCTTTGTAATATAGCTTGAAATCAGGCAACGTGATGCCCCCAGCTTTTTTCCCCCCCAACATTTCCTTGGCAATTCGGGGTCTTTTCTGATTCCATACAAATTTTAGGATTGTTTGCTCCAGCACTTTGAAAAATGTCATTGGAATTTCGATCGAGATGGCGCTGAAGGTATAGATTGCTCTGGGCAGCATAGACATTTTAACAATGTTTATTTTTCTGATCCATGAGCATGGCATGTTTTTGCATCTTTTTGTGTCTTCTTCAATTTCTTTCATGAGTGTTCTGTAGTACCTAGAGTACAGATCCTCTACCTCTTTGGTTAAGTTTATTCCAAGGTATCTTATGGTTTTTGGTGCTATTGTAAATGGAATCGATTCTCTAATTTCTCTTTCTACAGTTAAAAAAAAAACAAATAAGCAAGTCAACAAATGGGCAGAAGACATGAACAGACACTTCTCCAAAGAAGACATACAAATGGCTAACAGACACATGAAAAAATGTGCATCATCATTAGCCATCAGGGAAATTCAAATTAAAACCACACTGAGATACCATCTTACACCAGTTAGAATGGCAAAAATTGACAAGGCAAGAAACAACAAATGTTGGAGAGGTTGTGGAGAAAGGAGAACCCTCTTACGCTGTTGGTGGGAATGCAAGTTGGTACAGCAACTTTGGAAAACAGTGTGGAGGTGCCTCAAAAAATTAAAAATAGAGCTCCCTATGACCCAGCAATTGCACTACTCAGTATTTACCCAATAGACACAGATGTAGTGAAAAGAAGGGCCATATGCACCCCAATGTTCATAGCAGCAATGGCCACAATAGCCAAACTGTGGAAAGAGCTGAGATGCCCTTCAACAGATGAATGGATAAAGAATATGTGGTTCATATATACAATGGAATATTAATCAGCCATCAGAAAGGATGAATACCCAACTTCTATATCAACATGGATGGGACTGGAGGAGATTATGCTAAGTGAAATAAGTCAAGCAGAGAAAGTCTATTATCATATGGATTCACTAATTTGTGGAACATAAGGAATAGCATGGAGGACATTAGGAGAAGGAAGGGAAAAATGAAGGGGGAGAAATTGGAGGGCGAGATGAACCACGAGAGACTATGGACTCCAAGAAACAAACTGAGGGTTTTAGAGAGGAGTGGGGTGGGGGATGGGTTAGCCTGGTGATGGGTATTAAGGAGCGCACGTATTGCATGGAGCACTGAGTGTTATACGCAAACAATGAATCATGGAACACTACATCAAAAACGAATGATGTACTGTACGGTGACTAACATAACACAGTAAGATAAAATAAAAAAGAATGTATTTGCTAAATGGATAAAAACTGGCAAAACTGACTACAGAGTCAATTCATTTAGAATTAATTTAGAATAAAAAGAATTCAAGCAGGAACCACTCAGATTCTTAAAGAAGTAGGTGCTCCCCCCCAGTAACTACTGCCTCTGAACTGGAGGCCAACTGTACTAGGCCCCAATCCCTTTCCACATGAGTTCTCCAGGTAGCCAAGAGAAGAAGGTCTCTACCTAACCAGCTGGCTTAGCTAATTCAGACTCTAAGTCCTGGTCCTAGGCCTTAGGGGTGTGACAAAGCATCTAGATTCTCCAAACATTATTCCATGTCCTAGATTAGAGCTTGCCACTTTTCAACAACCATCCTTTACTGTCTTATGAAATAGTCTGTAAGAAAATGAGACAATGGGAAAGGGAGTAGGAGTAGGAGCTGAGGCAGAAGAAAAAGCAGAGCCTTTTAAGGGAAATGGAAACTTCCCCAGACCCCAGATTTCTATCTTCAAGCCAGAATTACTCAGACATTCCTTCCCAACTCTCCAGAAGAGTCTAATCCTTCCTAGGCAGGATGGCAAGGCTGAGAGGTACACAATAGGGTGGTCAGTCCCTGGTTTTCTCACTGAGCAGTAGGAAAATCTTTCTAACACTAGAAAAAGCAGTATGGAGTGCCCAGGGGTCCCTTTAATAGCCCTACTTAAGACAGGGCCTGGGTAAAGTAATCCTGATGTAACAGTCCATGAAAAGAAACCCAGGAAATAAATGGCTACTGCCCAATTGAAGCCTGTGAGAAATGGGTTTTCTCCAGTGCCACTGCCCCATCCCTCTTAGGGTCCAAGCCAAGAATAATAGGATTTAATGCTGCTTCTAAAGTACACACAGTCCCAGGTAAGACAAAGCCTTCTGTGACTTACAAATGGAACTTCTCTTCCCAAACAGGATTCAGGTTCCCAAAAATAGTCTTGGTACGCTTCTTGGTTTTGCCCACTTGCACAGTCACGTAAGGGTCACTGGATCCTGTCTTGTCCTTGGCTTGTAGGCCCTGGGCACACACCACTGCAACCCAATTACAGAGGAGGAGGCTTTAGAGTACACTCCAGAAGTCAGAAGTCCTCCATAGCACCACTCATATGTTCTCCATCTTAGAGCAGTCTCTATCTGCTCCTTGCAAGGGAACACTAATCTCAGTCCTCCACATCTATGCTTAGTCCTGGGCCACCAGTCTTTCTCTCAAAGGTTGGCCCAAGAATCCCACCTGCTCACTGACCACTTACCCCTATATTGATATATACATGCTTCAGCCACACCCACCAAGCTAGTAAAGCACTAGTTTAACTATTCCCTGATCTCCTACCTATCCTGTTTCCCCCACCCCTAGCTCTTGTAATATGAGACTGTTAACCAAGTATATAACATCAGATTGTTACCAAATCCTTCATTATCATTCATATCACTTATAGATGCTGGCCTTGCTCTCCCAATACTTGATGGCACCAGGGTCTAGGAGAGGAGGAAGGCCCTCCCTTCTTCCCTCAATTCTATCTTCTTTCCCTCTAGCCCCCTGTTCCCTCAACTCAGGATGCTTCTTCCCCAGGTTCCTCCCCACAGCCTAGGCCTTCCTGTCCTCTCAAACTTTGGCCTACTCACCAGTGATGGTAATTTTGGCCGACCATTTGGAGGTGCCATCCAGTACACTCTGCTTCACTGTTTTCATCTGTTGCACATGGGCAACTTTGCTCACAGTAAAGACATCGCGGATAACCTCAAAGATCTCTGGCTTATTCCGCTCTCGGATCTTCATGCGGTCCTTCATGGCCATGATTATGTTCTGGGTCCGGTCCTCAGCTCCATGTTTAGAACTTTTTTCTGCAGCCCCTGAATAATGACCAGAGACAGAAAGTAAGATAACCAATAGGCCACCCACCAGACCAAGGGTCAAACTGAGGAATGGGGCCTGGGAGAGGTCACTGAGAAGTAGAAGGAGCTTAACACTGGGATGGCCCTGGGAAAAGTTAATCAATATGGGACCTGCTGAAGTTTAATGCCTGGCTAGTGGAATTTAAGTAGCAAAAACTTGATAATTATTATGGGGGTTTATTATACTATTTCACTTAGATATATATTGAATTTTTCATCAAAAAAAGAAAGAAACAAAAAGTGTAGCTTAGCCTGAAGTTGGCCTTATCTTTCTTCTATCCCACATGGTTGAGAGGTACCCTTCAAGTTTAAGGCCAAAATACCACCAACGGGTATCTCAGTTATTAGGAAGGGTGGGTGGGTGCACATGACAACTCCACCAATCTCATCCAACTTCCAAGCCATGATACATTTCCCAGAGTTCCTCAGAGCATACACTGGATTCTGCCTCAGGACTCTAATGCCTTTAATTTCAGAAAATAATGTAGTATGGAAAGAAAAGTACGGCCTTTGGTATGAGACAGGGTTGGGTTTAAATCCTCACTCCACCACTCCTAGCTGGGTAAACCAGTTTCTTCTAAGAAATTAGCACTTAACTCTCAGGATTGTAAGAAGCATTATGCTAGCATATATAAAGCATCTGGCCCAGAGCCTGGCACCTAGCAGGAACTCAAATAAATGGTCGCTTTTATTGTTACCAGCATCATTATTATCCTGGCAGAGATGCCGAGGGACATCTTTACTGGCTGTGACGCCAGATAGCTCATCTCAGAGGCTAGCAGGTTTTCCCTGCTGCCCTAAGGATTATGGAAGAACAGACTCCTCTAATGTATTTCACCAAATGGGCTTGTCAGAAAGGGGCCCTTCCTTCTTTTACTGGCTCTGCAGACTGGCCCTTACCTCTCTCTATTCTCCAAAGGCTTAGGGCTTTTCTACAAAACCTGGAGCAAAAATTAAGGCCAACATCTGCATCCTAACCCTGGAAAGATGGTAAGTGGATCTTCTGTCACAGGAGGCCCATAGTAGGGCATTTCATTCCACCCTGCGCTTCACAGAAGCTTTAGGCAAAAGATACTTTCTGATAAATAAAAAATGACCTGGGCTGCATCCTAGTCTTACCATTTAGCTAGCATATCCCATGCACTGCTACTTCCTTGGATTAGGACCTCTAGAAGGCCCTTGAGAAAAAGGTAGACACTCTTGCTACAGAGCAGCATTTCAGAAGGTTTCCAGCAAGCTGCCTATACAGTCTGTCTGGCTGCTAGTTCTCAGCAATTAAAGCAAGAGTCTGCTGACACCTGTGCTTCTCACCCCCCCTTATGATGGGTTTGGGCAAAGTCATCACCAGCATTCATATTCAGTCTTTCCAGAGCCCCATCTCTTCCACTGACTTTGTTCTACCTGCTTCTGCATGTCTGCTGTAGCCATGCCACTGGCACCAATCTAGGGCTCTTCGCAGAAAGACATTTTAAGGGAACAATTCTTTGAGGCCTCTCTCTGGGCCCCATTTATGTCACATATCTTTCCTTGGGATAATGAAGTGCTTATGAGTCTAAAGGTAACCTTCCTTTCTCCTGCCACAATCCTTGAAACTTTCTTCGCTATGGCTTAGCTCTGAGTAACACCTGAAAGACCTGGAGGGGCAAAAAAATACTTTCCCAGCAAGGAGCAAGAATTTGGAGGGCTGCCAACTCCTTTGACAGAAACTTATTGCTTTTCCTGCTCCTATTCGCCCCACTCCATGATGGCACCACAAATCACGTATTTAGTCAGGGCCTTGGGAGTCTGGCACATTCTCCTCTGGGACCTCTGCCTGATCCATTTGATGGTTCTGTTCCTGGCACTGTGTCTAAAAGCTGCATCTATAATCAAGGAAAAAAAATGCCACCTTCCCTGGGTCCTAGGGTCTATACTTTAAGAGGTTCTTCTGTGAAGTGTGGAAACTCACAGAACTCTCTCATTAGTTTTGGTCCCCAATTAAACATACTCTAGTCATTTGGGCAATATGGCCACTGCAGCATGTACACTACTCAAGCAGATTCTGGGATCATCTGAATCCTAGAAGAGATCCAGTTCTGCCATAGGGCCACAGAAAGCTCAAAAAATGGGCGCCTGGGTGGCTCAGATGGTTAAACGTCTGCCTTCGGCTCAGGTCATGATCCCAGGGTCCTGGGATCGAGTCCCGCATCGGGCTCCCTGCTCAGCGGGGAGCCTACTTCTCCCTCTGCCTCTCTCTCTCTCTGTGTTTCTCATGAATAAATAAATAAAATAAAATCTTTAAAAAAAAAAAAAAAGAAAGCTCAAAAAATGTTTTCCTAAAGGTGCTTGAGCGAGTGCTATAAGACCTGTTATTTGGAAAGGCAATGCCCCTTGACTCAGGACCGTACTTTCTCTGAAAAAGAAAGAGCTTCACAATCAGGAAACCAGAGGAATGACAGTCTAGCCATCCTAGCTCTTTGTTGCAAGACTATTTTGGAGAGGCCCTGCTGCCCCTGCTCTATACCCCTCACCACAGGGGCACTCACGCTGCAGGCAGTCGGCGTTGAGCAGGTCCTGGCACTTCTCATGGCACTTGACTCCACACTCACTGCAGCGCATGCCCTGCCGGGCAATGCCCCAGAGCAGACCTTCACATTCATAGCAGTAGGTCGGGGTAGTGGCCGTCCAGACCTCAAAGTTGTGAGGTGTGGTGCACGAGATGGGGTAGATTAAGGCCTGCAGGGTTTTCTTATACACATGGGATTTCTGAAAGACACATACCCCATCACCCGCCAACAACTTTAGGTCTCTGCTGAGAGATACCAGAACTGAGATCCTTGCAGGGTAATCAAGACCCTGGTTTTTCCTCTGGCAATAAAGGAGATACTCTAGCCTGGCCCAGCCCATAGCCAAGACTGGAAGAAAGAAGCCCCCAATGTCACGTGCTCCTGGTCACCCAAGAGAGATCTGACTTGAATGCTACATCTAAACCTTTTCCCAGCATTCAAGCTTTCTAAGGAAACAGAGGATACTAGCCCCACCATAAAACCCTGAGTTCATCAGTCACATACTAGAACGTGAGACTTGGTCTTACCTTTGTTCTGGCTCCTTGCCTCTTCCAGCGTGGAAAACTCAGACCCAAAGCTTTTTATCTATTTCATTAATGATGTGTGCCCAACACTCTTGAATTCTGTTAGTATGGCTATAAAGATGATAACCAGTTTTTAGGCCAGTGGACTCACAAAAGCCCATGGGTCACTTACCAGCTCTTCATCCTTGAGAGAGGTGCGTGTAGCCATTGCAGAAGAAATCCCTGCCTTCCGGGACTGGACCAGTGACTGCGAGAGAAGACCTGCTATCAGCCTTGGGTACTGCCAAGGGCTGGCAAGTCCTAGGAAGGGAGTTTCAGTGACCAAAGTGACTTGACTACTTGACTTACTACCTTCTCTCTAATTTTACTGTCATTCACAGGGACTGCCCATGGGTTCTAGGTAATAAAAATGCCAAGTTAAGATCTAAAACACAAGATCCTCAGGACTATTCTAACAATGTTAGAATGGCACTTCTCTTAGGGCACCTATCATCCAAAGAGTTTCTCTTTCCTTCCCTATTGGTAGGTTTCCTACCCCTCGTTTATAGGAAGGCAAAGGAAAATGACAAGTTTAGAATTACAGTAGGAAACAGGTCATTAAGAACAGAATAAACTATGTCAGAGTCATATTTAAGAACCATCACTGAGAATGATGCCATGCTATCCTTTATCCCTGGGTACCAACCCACACCCACACAATCCCAGGTGGTTATAGAGGCCAGCAGCCCAAATGAGCAGGACACTTGGCAAGTGAAAGGGGCAATGTAACCTCAGTCAATCAAGGCAGGGGATTAAATCTGAGAGCTGGGACTGCTCTGCTAGCCAAGCTGTCATGTAAAGGAGCCTAATGTATCTGCCAAGCCCAGGCTTTAGGGACAACCCCTGGAGAGGCACATGGTTTCCCTAGGGCAATGGACACTGGGTAGACAGGAGGTATAGTATCAGCCTAAGCAGGAGAAAGAGTTGGGAGGGGCCCAGTTGGTTTGAGATGTGGATTCTTACGGAGGATGGAAAGGGGCTCTGGAGACACTCACCATAGCCTGTGCAGAGGACAGCAGAGAAAGGAACAACATGATGTTAAAGCCACCCCCAAGAGCATGAAAACGCTTGCAGAGGCAACCGAAAGGTTCTTCCCTATAGTCTAATCAATGTAGGGAACAACATCCCAACCCCCTCTGCCTCTATCCACTAAAAATTATCTTCAACCCAGCCAGCTGTCTAGGGCCTAGAGCTTCTGCTCTAAGGAAGAGTTAAGCCAGGAAGTGAAATATAGGCAAGGTTAAAAGATGGAGGATGGGAGTAGGAAACGACTAAGACACTGCCATCCAACTAGTTAAGCAAAGAGCAGCTGGTATGCAAGAGAGAGGGGGTGGGGAGAGGTGGAGAAAAAGTAGGAACAGAAGAAAAAGGAGATGGAAGACAATGAGAGAAAGTAATAAAGAAGAGATGACCTCAGAACTTATCCTCATCCAACCAGCTTTATGATAAGAGGAGATACACATTAGAAAGGAGGAAAAAGAGAAAGGAGAAATACACAGGCAGTAGGAAAAAAAGGAAGGAAAGAAAAAAAAGAGAGAGAAAACGGGAGAGGATAATTCCATTCAGCCAACTAAGGATAGAGAAACTGGTGGGGGAAAAAAGAGCAGGGAATGGAGGAGAAATGGGAAAAGGAGTGGATAGAAAAAACAAAATAGACTGAATGGTGGGGGGTAGAAAACAGGAGCAGAAAACAGTAATAAGAAAAGGGGTTCAAGTCTTACTGAACTTCTAGCTTTAGAGTTCTAGGACTCTGGGAAAGCCTGGGCCCTACTCCACCCCCATCACCCACTAGGCTATGGAAAATTCCTTGAGTTGATCCTGCCGCAGGAGGCATGACCCAAGTTGGGACCTTCCAGTCATTCTGGAGGTCCTGAGATCAGCTTTAACTCCTAAGCTTGTTTCAATTCAATTCCACAATTTTTTTTTTTATCATTACCTCTCAGTGCAAGACACTGAGTTAAGTACTAGGGACATAGAAATACTCCAGAAAAATCTATCTTAGGAGGAGACTGTCACTTTACCTCCAAGGAGTAGCATCAGTCATGCTCATTATATACTAAACTCAATGATCTAGGTCAGGGCTAGAGGCAGTTTCCATTCCAGATAATCAAAGAAGGTTGTAGAGAGGAACAAGATACCTAGAAGACTACTTCGGAGCCCAGCTTTAAGGGCCCAAGCTACAGTTCTAGGTAGGAGCTTTAGCTAATGAAGAACCTAGGGCTCTAATGAGGGAGTAAGATAGAACAAGTCCAACTAAGGTCTCATCATTAAGTCTCAGTGAAGCTTTAGATGATACATCTTCAGACCAGAATTTGTCACTAAATGGACCACTACCAGTCCTAAGGGAGGCCCAATGGGAGATACCCCAAGCCTGCTGCCTAAGTCTGCAAAGAATCACTCACCAGATCACTGACAAGCGGCAGTGGCTTCTTTCTGCGTAGATCTGGCATGCTGTCAATGCCATAGAGCCCTCCAGCTGGCCTGAGGAGAGAAGAAAATATGTCAGGACCTCCAGTCCTGCCTTGTTACTGGCAGGTTCAGTGTTCTATTTTCCTTGCTCACCCTCTCCCCAGAGGAAGATGAACTGATTTCCATCATATGTCTCTGAGAGGGGTAAGGAAGACACAAAGTGAGAGAAATAAAGCCATGGAATGATGAGCAATGGAATCTGCTCTCAGAGTGCCCTTCTGAGTCTCCTTCTATAGTTTTAGCCAAAAATCAAGAGCTCTTTTATCCCATAACAACACTTCAAGGCACCTGTTTATTTGAAGGCCTCTGTACTCCATAATGCAAGGAGGGAATTGGTAGTTAAGAGGGCCTCTCCCTACACTCAGGCCAGAGACACTGCTCCCCTAAGATAAGTGTTTCCTCTTCTATGCTAGAACAGAGCCCATGGGAATGGCTCTACAGAAGAGCTGCTGCCTAAGTAAGACTGCTAATGACATGTAGGAGATGACCTTCTCCATCCTGAGTAAAAGAGTCACCAGTTCTGTCCATCCAATCCTCCTGAAGAAAAAAGGTCTCCATGGAAAGAGGAGTCTGCATAACCAAGTGGAGGCAGGAAAGGTGGGATAGAAGATTTCCAAAAGACCACTTAGAGGGGAAAAAAGACATTCAGGAAGGAAACAACAGAAGGACTCTGAAAATCTGGCTGAGCCCTATGGATACATCAACAGGGACCAGGAAAAAAAAATTACAGCTGGAGCAACTGGAGATATCTAAAATTTTTATAATACCTTTTCTATGCTTATTAATTTTGTTGTTCTTTGCCATTTCTTCCATAACTATATGCAATAACAATAAAGAAAATGTCCTAGAACACCATGCTCACAATGAGATAACCTGGATTTTATCCCCAACTCTTCTACTAATTCACTACATGTCCTATGCCAAAATTACTTCCTCTCTTTGGGTCTTGATGCCAATTCTATAAAAGGAATGAACTATAAAATTTCTCTGACCTTTTGGAAGCTGTTATTCTGAGCCTCAATAAAAAGAACTCATGTACTTGGCCTTAATGAAAACAAGGAGATGGGAAAGGTGGTAAGGTAGTTGGGTGGTACACCATGACTGGTCTAAAAAGAGATGTTGCAGAAGATTAAGTAGGTACTGCCAGCTAGCTATATAGGCAAAAAATGGAGCCACAAACTAGATCAAGGCCAAGAGTTGCAACAGGCAACCTGATATGTTCATTTCTAATAAACTAGCTTCCTAAACACAGGAAATGAACTTTGCTTTCAATGAGACTACCAGACCTAGGGAAGTTCTAAACCTGTAACAGCTTCCAAGGACTAAGCTAAAGGAAAGACAACAGGGAGGCATTTAGAAAATCACTGCATGGCCTCATTTAAAAATAGCTTAAAAGGGGCGCCTGGGTGGCTCAGTCGTTAAGCGTCTGCCTTCGGCTCAGGTCATGATCTCAGGGTCCTGGGATGGAGCCCCGCATCGGGCTCCCTGCTCAGCGGGGAGCCTGCTTCTCCATCTCCCACTCCCCCTGCTTGTGTTCCCTCTCTCGCTGTGTCTCTCTGTCAAATAAATAAATAAAATCTTTAAAAAAACATAGCTTAAAAAATTAAATATACAAATAACTTAGCTATGTTCCATTGTCATGTATGTATTTTACAACCATTAGAAGAAAAAAGCTAAAGTTCCGAAGAAGGTCTGTAGAAAAAGCAACTGGTACCACAAGTTTGTGGTTAATTCTAAAAACTATAATATGTACCACTTAAGGATTTTGCAACATAAATGAGCTTCAGACAACAGAAAAAAGGATAGTTCATTCAAATGACCAACTCTTGATTTAAAAAAGACAAATCACAAAGAAAAGGAGCATGTAAACATATAATAGATAACTTTATGATCTGATCTTATTTCTTCCCTGGTCATGAGGGAGAGGAGGCATCCACTGGGAACTCTCATGTCAAAAGGCCTATATGGGACAAGGAGAGAAAGAAGATCCTGAGAAATAATGGGCAGTTTATGTGCCAGGGGAAGGAGGGGGAGGCACTTAAACTCTTTCCTCTCAAGAACAGTCAGTTATAGGCAGCAGCTGAGCAGCTTAAAATGACTCTCTGCTGCAGTCACATGGGTCTGAGACTCTCAAACAAGTAGCACAGACAGAACACACTGAGCTCATAAAGGATGCTACTTATGTCTTGACTAGAGTGGAATGGAATAAGTAGGTGACTCACATCAGCTGAATTCAGGACAGAACCCAGAGAGTAATCTAATCAACTACACTATCAACAATGGAATAAAAAGGAACTATGTCAAACACAGATATTTTTCTAGTTTCCTTTTTCTTCTACCTAAAGGGTATATCATTACTAAGATGCAATGAATCAGAAATTCTAGAGGCAAGGATAGGGAAGCCCCAAGTCTCCCTTCCCTGCTCCAGGGGAACCACTCTATAAAGCTCTCTCTTCTGTCTCTGAGCAATCAGTCTGCAGAGTTCTCTCCTCTCCCCAGAGAACCAACCAATCTGTATAGTAGAGCCTCTTCTTTCCCAGGATCCAATTTATGGAGCTTTTTCTACTGCTTCCCAGGGGAAAAGCTGGAAGTCGCGTGAGAGACTATAAAATCCATAGAAACCTTGTAGGGAATCACTTACCCTTCCGGGAGCCACTGGGGCAAAGAGGGGTGACCATCATCTGGAATCTTTAAAAAGAGATAGAAAAAAAGTTAGATCCTAGAAAAGATGAGAGATAGCCATCTTTCTTTGGTCAGGCAGTGAGCAGTAAAGTAGGAAGCTCAGAAAAGTGTAGGTTACATACAAAATGTGGTGACATAGCCAGACTGATGTCTAAGCCAATGCCCTGATCAGCCAGAGCAACAAGCAGGTTGCTGAAATGAGAACTTCCTTGTCTCCCTTCTCCCCAGTGAATAGGAAGGATATAAAGTCAAGCTCACTGAGATCTCAAGGCTAAGGTTTCACTGGGGAGTGTGAGAGGTGCCAGAACTTATATCCCCCTCACACAATCCACTGGTATACATAACAGTAAGCCAAGGCTTACAAAAAAAAAAAAAAAAAAAAGGTCCACTTGGGGCTTCCAGGCCTCTTAAGAAAAAGGACAACTTCATATAGAGTCTTCTAGTTATATTCATAAGTTCCCTTTGCTGTCACAGAGTGGTGACTTGGTCTTTCTGGATTCCCATCTCATCTTGTGATTTGACTTGGCTTAGGTTCCTTAAAATTCTAACTCATAGACACTCTACATTTGATAAGCTCTCTCTATATATAACAAGAGAACCCAGGGTAGATTAGATACTTAGATCATCTTCTGGTGGACTTTATGAGCTCTATAATGAGAAATTGAAAACTGAGGTACCAAACAATTCAAGGAAGAAACAGTTTGAGAACAGTTTTTAAAGGTTTCTCCATAAACAAACGAATGAACAAACAAACCCACAGAAAAAACATCCTTTAAGCAGTGTACAGAACAAAGTTCCAAAGCTTCCAGGGCTCTCCAGAGAACCAATGGTAAATGCTGTTTAGGCTCAATAAACCTAGTGCTAGCAGGTCTGGGGCTTCCTGCCCCTTCCTTGTTCCCTTCCACCCCCCAAAACTTCCGCACCTCCTGATACCTGGGCTCCAGCTAATTATCCTGGAACAAACGAGCTCCAAAGCAGGGAAGGCAGAAGTAAGGTGTTTAACTTTGTACAGGAGGTGAAGTTTTGGGAGAGCCACAGAAGGGAGAAGTTATAGATAAAATTAGGCAAGACAAAGTAGAAAAGGGAGAGGTAGGACAGCCATGTATATAGGGTGATATAAAAGTGGGTAAGAATTACCCTGGGTCAGCAGTAGGCTCAAGATGAACTTTGGACTTAAGACCCTTCTCACATTGTCTGTATTCTAAGCAAGCCTATCTGCCTATTGCCTACAGCCCTTCATGAACCCATTTCACCTTATCTGGCTCTTGTCCTGGTTCTGTGGGTGGGATAATACCGGCGAAACGACAGCCAAGCCCAAAAGGAAACCAGAAGTAGTTGATACACATCTCCTAAGGTTGCTTCTGAGGGGCAGCCCTATCCCTAAATCCCCAAATCCTACCACCCAGGACTTATCTTCCCTTTGAAAATAGTCACTCTACTGAGCCGATTTTTATTTCCTACCTAGAATTAGATGTTTGCCAGAAACCACAGACCTTAAGGAAACAAAGTCACAAAAGGTCTCTGGGAACCAGGGTTCAACAAGCTCAGATCATACACATTAGAGGAGACAAAGGATCTGCTAAAGCCTGCAGACAAAGCATAGAGCATGCACACAGAGGTACTGAAGGAGGACTGAGAGTGAGAGGAGGTCTAGATAAAGTACCTACAGCAGGTACATTCGTAGACACAACTTATGCCTGAGGGAAACACAAGGTGATCATGGATCCTGCACATAGGGTGATGAAACATGTGCACACCCATTTGAAGAAGGATTCACTGTTCACCAGGGCTGGAATTACAGGCAACAGCAAACCCTCACTGTCAAGAACCAGTGCTTACAGGCACAAAGCATTAGTTATACTGTGCATTCACATGGCATGGGGGAACCACATCACAGGTCTACAGAAGCTTGTGCTCACAGAGAGACCAAGAAACCTGCTCAGAAGCACAAAGCACATTCACACTTAGGACCCCAGGCAAGAGGCACAAAATGCCCACAGCAACTCCTGCTCCCAAATACAAAGTATATGCATGCTGGGCTCAGCAAGGGTTTACAGCATATGCCAACCTGCAGTAACAAGCAAAAGATGGACAAACACTGTGCAAAGTAGAAGAGGAGGGCAATCAGTGTTTGGGGTAGTCAAACTGAGTACGAGTATAAGCACACACATGCTACAGTGAATGTGCACCATGCTGGCACACACATTCTCACACTGTGCTCCAGGGATGTCTGCACACAAGAATGGAGCATGCCCACAAACTGCTTTCAGGAAAAACAGACTATCTGCATGAGCCAAAGCTCAGAGGCACAGATCATACACATGTGTGCATGCGCGCACGCATACACACACATGCACACACACACACACCGTGCTCAGGAGAGAAGGGTTGAAAATAGACAACAAAAAAGGCCCAAAGGGCCAGAGGCACAACCTGAACAGCTCCTCGCTTTCCTTCTGCAAGGAGAGAAAGAGCAGAAAAAAAGGGCAGAAAGGTTAGTAGATTCAGTCCCATAGCACGGAACCCAAAGAAAATGCCAGCTAAATCTCAAGGAACAAAGAAGAAAGGAAGAGGTCCTCTGAACAACTGGGCAGTTCACAGAGCCTAGCTTCCAGAATCCTTACCTCCTGTATTGGCCGGCCCCTCCTTTTAGTTTAGACCATTCCTGGTTTGGCTACTCAAACTAAAGGACAAAGTCTAGCGGGGGATTTCAGTCACCCTTTTCCAAACTGGCCTGCATGCAGCGTCATGGAAACCAGAGCCACAAGCTTTGTTACCAAGGGCCACTCCAACAGGCTATCTGAACTAGCTAAGCACAAAGTGAATTCCTTCCTCAGAAGCTATGTGTACTTACTCTGGATCTGGGATAAGTCCTCAAACCCCAAAGGCCTGGTAACTGGACCCTTTCCATTTTATAATGCAGGCTTGGCAATGCATTTGCCCAGCAAACCCTGGCCTGTTTTCCCAAAGCCTAAGTTAAGTTAGGACAGGTTAAGGCCTGAAGTTAAGGCTAGGACCAGGATGCTCAAAGGCTATAGTTGGGGGCATCACTTGGCCACTGCCCTAACAGAAGTCACCATGATCTAGATGATAAAACCATGACAGCAGCCCCAGACCTGATTATCTATTAAATCCAGAACAATACTCCAAAGGATATGGATGCTTCCAGAAGGACTTTAGCAAGCCACAGTAGAGGAAGATAAAAGTCCAGAGATTACTACTTCTCCTATTCATCAGACTACATTGCTTACTAGGACACATATGGAGAGCTCCACAGGTTTCCTTCTCTAAGGCAAGTCCATTCACCTGGGCCGATCAGCTCTCCTCCACTTTCTTTTCCCTCCCTTTTAAAGACCCACTGATATTACATAACAAGTAAAAGGGAGAATCAGAAACTAATTCATAAGTTTCCAATTTTTCAGTTATTTCTAATGGCCTAATGGGTCACCTGACTTGACAGAAGAGTGAACTCAGGAATAGGAATCCTCCAAAACAGTGCACCTACAGGAATGTAGGTGAAATGCAAAAGACACTTGCTGGAATGGGGCCATATCTCTTCTACATCTACTCCCACCTCCCCTACTGTACCCTGTTCTCTTTGAAAAAGAAAATTAGGCAAGGAACACTTTAACGGACCTGTGATTCAAATTGGAAAGGTTTCCCTCTATCTCCACTACCTTAAAAATACACTATAGATCATGTCAAAGTTAATTTGTGTCTTTCTATTCTTCCCAGAGTTCCCCATAATGCCTAAGAATCTGCTGACAAGGCTCTCCATATATATATAATTTTACCCTTGTAGCCTGAGGGTTTAGCACATTTCCTATCATTTGTATATAGTGAAAGGAATCTGAACTTTCAGGACTTAGAAAACAACAGCTTCTAAGAACATGTGTTTTGCCCATCACCAGAGAAAACATAGGTCTCTTAGCCAATAGTCTGTACCATTTTTCAGACTCCAAGGAACTGCTGTACTAGCTCTTCAGTTTGTCCCATCCACTGGACAAACATAACAAAACCTTTTTCTTGCTAAGAGTCAAACTTTTTGTGCTTCCTAACTTCCTAAAATGCCTTAACATTTTTCCACTCAGATTTAGTTTTAAGTGCAGTGTATCTATAGAACACCCACTCTGCCAAGAAAAAAAAAAATCTGACTCCCAAAAATGATTGCACTCTTCCAGAGAATACATTTTATAAGGAAGTGACATACTTCCTCATTATTAAAACAATCTTAACTTCATTGTCCTTGGGAGTCAAAAGACTTGAGGCACTCAACTTATTTGAGCCTGTATTTCCTTATCTGTAAAAAGCAGATAAGAACACTACCTCCCAGGGTTATAGTGAGGATTCATTTCTTCAACAAGTAGTTATTGAGAACCTACTGCACACCAGGCACTGTTTTCAGTGCTGGTGATGAAGCAAAGATAATGAAACAAACTGCCTAATCTTGAGAAGCTTCTATTCTAGAGGAGGAGCTAACGACTAATAATGACAAAGACAATGATAGTAGCTAACACTATGTGAACATATTATGTATCTGACATTTTATTTGAATAAGCTCATTTATTTCTCCCAACAACTCCACTGGGTAAATACTATTATTATCTCCATTTTTTTGTTGATTAAACTAAAGATCATCAGAGAGGTTAAGAAAGTTGCCTGAAGTCACAGCAAGGGGCAAAGCCAAAATTCAAAACAGTAATTTGGTTCCAGGATCTGGAACTATATACACACCATATCACCCGTGATAGAGACTCTGCTTCAGAATTCAGGTAAGGGGGAGCGGGGAGATAATGCCCCCTGTGGTGATGTTACAGTTACTATTATATTTTTTTAAAGATTTTATTTATTTGAGAGAGAGGGAGAGCGAATATGAGTGGGAGGAGGGGCAGAGGGAGAGGGAGAAGCAGACTCTCAGCTGAGCAGGGAGCCTGACACAGGGCTCAATCCCAGGACCCTAAGATCATGACCTGAGCCAAAGGCAGACTCTTAACTGAGCCACCCAGGTACCCCACTATTACAATTTTATAAAAGGTTATCAGGGAGGCCTCATCGATAATGTGACATTTAAGCAGAGACCTGAAGGAAGTGAGTAAAGAAGTTATTCGGATTCTAGGAAAAAAGTATTCTAGTCGGAACACAGAGAAAGTGCAAAGCCTGAGATGAGAGCGTGAATGGTGTGGAGGAACGCCACCGAGTTTGCACTGAGTACCAGTTCACATAGGACTCTGCAGGCTCTACAGTCTCATAAGCACTTTGACTTTCAATCTGAAATAGAAAATCAATGGAAGCTTTTGAGCAGAGAAATGATATGATCTGACTCATGTTTTGTAAGCATTACTCTGACTGCTGTGGGGATAACCGACTGTGGAAGAACAAGGGTAGAAGCAAGAGACCAGTTAGGCTACCAAAATCATCTGGGTAAGAGAAAACGGTGACTTAGACAAGGATGATAATGGTGGAGGTAGAGATACTGATACGGTTTAGGTTACTTTTTTTTTTTTTAAGATTTATTTATTTGACAGAGAGAGACAAAGCAAGAGAAGGAACACAAGCAGGGGGAGTGGGAGAGGGAGAAGGAGGCTTCCCGCTGAGCGGGGAGCATGATGTGGGGCTCGATCCCAGGACCCTGGGATCATGACCTGAGCCGAAGGCAGACACTTAACGACTGAGCCACCCAGGCGCCCCGGTTTAGGTTACTTTTTAAAAAATATTAAAATTCGGGGCACCTGGGTGACTCAGTCAGTTAAGCGGCTGCCTTCAGCTTGGGTCATTATTCCAGGGTCCTGAGATTGAGCCCCGCATCGGGCTCCCTGCTCAGCGGGGAGTCTGCTTCTCCCTCTCCCTCTGCCTGCCGCTCTGCCTGCTTGTGCTCTGTCAAATAAATAAAATCTTTAAAAAAATATTAAAATTCAATTTAGTTAACGTATACTGTATTATTAGTTTCAGAGGTAGAATTTAGTGATTCATCAGTTGCATGTAACACCCAGTGCTCATTACATCAAGTGCCCTCCTTAATGTCCATCACCGTTATCCCATCTCCCCACCCACCATCCCTCCAGCAACTCTGTTTTATAAAGAGTCTCTTATGGTTTGCCTCCCTGTTTTCCTCTTATTTTTCCTTCCCTTTCCCTCCCATATGTTCATCTGTTTTGTTTCTTAAATTCCCCATGAGTGAAATCATATGGATTTTGTCTTTCTCAGACTTATTTTGCTTAGCATAATACCCTCTATTTCCATCCACCTTGTTGTAAATGGCAAGATTTCATTCTTTTTGATGGCTGAGTAATATTCAGTATATCAGTGTGTGTGTGTGTGTGTGTGTGTGTGTGTGTGTGTGTGTGTGATCATTTGCTGATGGCCATCTGGGCTCTTTCCATATTTTGGCTATTGTGGACATTGCTGCTATAAACTTTGGAGTTTAGGTTACTTTTTAAAGGTAGAGCAAGCAGATTTACTACCTGACTGGATGTGGGCTATGAGACAAAAGGAAAAGGAAAAGACAAGAAGGACTCTATGGATTTGGGCCTGAGCAGCTGCAAGAATGGAGGTGTCATATACTGGTAAAGAAGACTATAGGAAAGGCAGGTTTGGTAGTGGCTTGCGGAAAAGGACCAGGAATTTGGTTTCAGATATGTCAAATCTGAGATGCCTATTTACATCCAAATGAGAAAGTTAAGATGTAGAGTCTGGCATTCATGGAAGATGTCTGGGCCAGAGATATAAATGCAGGAATCCTTATGAAACTCATGATATTGAAATAGGTTACTTAGCCTGTGAGTATGAATAAAAAGAAGAAATCAGGATTGAATCTTAGGATGCTACAAGGTTGGGAAGAGGAGGGACAAGCAAAGATGGCTAAGAAGGGGACGCCTGGGTGGTCCAGTTGCTTAAGTGTCTGCCTTCGGCTGAGGTCATGATCCCAGGATCCTGGATCGAGTCCCACATCGGGCTCCTTGCTCAGGAGGGAGCTGCTTCTCCCTCTGCTTGCCGCTCTCCTGCTTGTGTGCTCTCTCTTTCTCTCTCACAAATAAAATCTTTAACAAACAAAAAAGATGGCTAAGAAGGAACGGTCAATAGTACTGGGGTAGAACCAATACAGAGAGGTGGTCTAGAAGCCAAGTGAAGAAAGTGTTTCAAAAATCAGGAACTGAGGCATAAGGAAAGACTACACGAGTCTTTTTCAACAAATGGTGGTGGAATATCCAAATGCATATGAATGAAATCAGAGCCCTATCTCACACCATATAAAAAATTTAACTCAATATGGATCATAGAACTAAAAGAGCTAAAACTAAAAAACATTTAGGAAAAAACATAGGAGTAAATTTTTGTGACCTTGGGTTCAACAATGCTTTCTTAACTATGAAACCAAAAAACACAATCCACACAAGAAAATAGATAAATTGAATTTCATCAAAATCTAAAACTTTTGCACTCGATTTCATATCCATTATAATGGCTATTACAAAAAAAAGGGAGGGGGGAGAGAGAGAGAAGTAACAACTGTTGGCAAGGATGTAGAGAAATTAGAACCTTTGTGCACTGTTGGTAGGAATGCAAAATGGTGCAACCCCTATAGAAAACAATATGGCAATTCTACTCCTGGTTATATACCCAAAGGAAATGAAAGCAAGGATTCAAAAGAGATATTTATATACCCATGTTCATACCAGCATTATTCACAATAGCCAAAAGGTGGAAGAAACCCAAGTATCCACCTACAAATGAGTAGATAAACAAAATGTGGTATATAGGGGCATCTGGGTGGCTCAGTCGGATGAGCGTCTGCCTTCGGCTCAGGTCATGATCCCAGGGTCCTGGGATCGAGCCCCACATCCGGCTCCCTGCTCTGCGGGAGGCCTGCTTCTCCCTCTCCCACTCCCCCTGCTTGTGTTCCTTCTCTCGCTGTGTCTCTCTCTGTCAAATAAATAAATAAAATTCTTTTTTAAAAAAGTGGTATATATACATACAATGGAATACCATTCAGCCTTAAAAAGGAAATCCTGACACATGCTACAACATGGATGAACCTTGAGAACATTACAAACATTATGCCAAGTAAAACAGGCCAGTCACAAAATGACAAATACTGTGTGATTCCACTTATATAAGGTACCTACAGCAGTCAACTGAAAGAGGCAGAAAGTAGAATGTGGTTGCCAGTGGCTGGGGGGAGGGGAGAATGGGGAGTTAGTCTAATGGGTAGAGAGTTTCAGTTGTGGAAGACGAAAAAGTTCTGGATATTGGATGATGGTGATGGTTGCACAACAATGTGAACAAACTTAAAATGGTTAAAAGGATAAATTTTATATTATGTATATTTTACCACAATAAAAAATTTTTTAATAAAACACTTATGCTTCAAAAAAAAAACACCATCAAGAAAGTGAAATGACAACACAAAGATTGGGGGGCATTATTTACAAATCAAATCAAATATGTGGTAAGAGGCACATGTCGAGAATATATAAAGAACTCTTACAACTCAACAAAAAGACAACTCAACATGAATAGACATCTCTTCAAAGAAAATATAAAAATGGCCAATACGCACATGAAAAGATGCTTAACATCATTAGCCACTAGGGAAATGCAAATCAAACCATAATAAGATACCACTCACACCCACTGGGATGGGTATAATAAAAAACATAGACATTAATTTAGTGTTAGCAAGAATGTGGAGAAATTAGAACTTTCATGCCTTGCTGGTTAGAATGTAAGATGGTGCAACCACATTGGGGAACAGTATGGCAATTCCTCAAAAATGTTAAACTTAGAGTTACCATATGACCCAGCAATTCCACGTCTCATATATACCCAAGAGAACTGTAAACATATGTCTGGACAAAAACTTGTACACAAATGTTCATAGCAACATTATTTGTAATAGCCAAAATGTAGTAAACAACAACAACAAGCCAAATGCCCATCAAATACTGAACAGATAAAACAAAATATGGCATATCCATATCCCACCGCAAAAAGAAATGAAGTACTGATACATGTTACAACATGGTTGAATCTTAAAAACATGCTAAGTGGAAGAAGCCAGTCACAAAAGACCACATATTATATGAACCCACTTATACGCAATGTCCAGAACAGGCAAATCCACAGAAACAGCAAGTAGATGAGTGGCTGCTAGAGGCTGGAAGCAAAGATTAGATAGTGACAACTAATAGGTAAGGGGTTTCTTTTTGGGGTGATAGAAATGTTCTGGAGTTCATGGTTGCATAATTCCATGAATCTACTAAAAAACACTCAATTGTACACTTTTTAAGGGATTTTAAAGGTGAACTTTGTGGTATATAAATTATAACTCAATAAAGCTGTTATAATAAAAAGAAGGACGTAATCAATTATGTCAAGTTGCTGACTGACTGACTAAGAGGAGGACTAAAAATGGAACAGGAGTTTGACAATACTGTGGTCATCCGATGTTCTTGACAAAAGCTATTTTGGTAGAGTGGTAGAAATAAAAGAATTGAATTTTTATATAATGCATGTAACAGTACTTAAAACAGTGCTATGTATACCCCAAAAGAGAAGAAAAAGGATGAAAAATAAGAATTCAAATTAATGGTAAGCTACTAGTAAGCTTAGTCCCTAAGGCCCCAAGCAGAGCAATGAAGAAAGCGGATTTCTTAAATGTTTAATTACGGTAGTAGCCACTGTTACTAATACCGAATCAGTTTATCAGCTTGGGGTGCTGCTGTTGTGGGTGAAGCTATCCCTATGTGCTTACCTTGCTCTATTCTTCCTACCCTATGGAATGCTGCTGGAGTCAGGCCTCGCCCAGCACCCCTCCAACCACTCCCTCTGCAGCCCACAGACCAGACTTGATCTTGACTAGGACCCAGAACTTTGGCTTGCTTTCTTATTGGTGCTTCAGAAAACCTTTGTCTCATTATCACTGCTGCTGCCACCACCTGCTTACCTCAGGTACCACAAGTTCCTGCATTGCCCACCAGGCTATCAGCTCAGAAGGGGAATTTTGCAAGCTGAAGAGCCAAGCCCAAGTGTGCTGGGTACTCATCCTAACATCAACTGCCACCAAGGCTTAAGGAGTTAGTAAGGAAGTACTGCTTTATTTGTTGTTTCCGTTGTTGCTGTAATGTAATAATTTCTAAATGCCCAGGGAGAAGGAAAAAGGGCTGTAAAGTTAAGAGGAGAAAGAAATCTCTTACAGCTGAGGAATTATAGAAAGTTTCCTGGAAGAGGTGATGTTTTGGCTGTATATTGAAGAATTGAGTAAATTCTGCTAGGCTGATTTGATGAACACAGCACCTTAGGCTAAAAGAAAGCATGTATATGTGAATATGCTGAGAACAGACAGTACAAGGCAAATTTGTGACAGCAAAGTTTCCTTTTGGGTGGAGCATAGTGGGACAACTAGAGATAAGCCTGCAAATGTAAACTAGAGACCAACTGTAGCGATCCTGAATGTCAAGTGAAGGAATTTAGACTTTTCTCATAAGCTATAAGGAGTAGCTCTAGGGATATTTGAAAGGAACATGATATGATTTTAGTTTTGTATTTTTAAACTTAATTTTATAACTTGGTATTATATTTATTATTCAAATTCTAAAAAGTATAAAAAAGGTTTACAGTGAAAAAAATCTACTTTTCATCTCCTTAGTTTTTCACCCAATACCTTTCCCCATGGGCAATCAGGTATCAGTCTCTTATGTATCTTTGTTAGATATTCTATACAAACAGACACAAACACTATGGGTTTGTGTATTCTTTCCCGCTCTTTTTTATATAAATGTAGACATCTTATACATACTGTTCTACACCTTGCTTTTTCATATTGCAATATACCTTGGATATCTCTCCATTTTAGTAAAGAGCTACCTCATTCTTTTTATAGCTATATAATACTGTACAACATTGTTAGGATCTGCCAGGAGGTTATTTAACCAGTCCTTTTTTTTTTTTTTTTTTTTTAAGATTTATTTATTTGAGAGAGAGTATGTGTGTGCGTCCACGCCTGGGTGGGAAAAAGGACAGAGGGAGAGAATCTTCAAGCAGACTCCCCCTCTGAGGGCAGAGTCAGAGACAGGGCTCCATCCCATGACCGATGAGATCATGACCTGAGCCAAAGCGAAGAGTGAAGCTCAATAAACTGAGCCAACCAGGCGCCCCTCACCAGTCTTTAACATTTAGGTTGTTTTCACTCTCTGCTACTAAAAACAATGCTTCAAAAATAGAACATATGTGAAAATGTTTCTTTCCACATGTGAAAATAAACCTACAGGATATATTCCTGGAAGTGATTTTAGGGTTCAAAGGGTATACAGAATTCTGATACATTTTGCCAGTTGTCTTCCTTAGAGGTTATACCAATTTACACTCCCATCCCACCAGCAATGCAGGAGTGCCTGTTCCCTCACACCTCTGTCAACACAATATGTTTCATAATTTTAATTCTCCCTTAGAAACATTAATCAGGTTATATGCATAGGAGGACAACCCCATTTACATTTAAAACTGGATGAATACAGCATATGCTCTTTGGATATATTTAATTTTGATTGGGAGAAGTAATTTTAAAACTACATATCTCCACGCTGCCTAGAAAAAAAGTACTCTCATTTCTTGAGTCAAAACCATTCCATTCTCCAGTTTAGGTGAGGAGCCTTCAGCCAGAGATGGAAGAAAAGGAATATGACCTGTGAAAGGCAGTCGGGTTCTTGGGTAGGGCAAGCACTGGACAGCTTCAAGTTGAAAATAAGGTTCTGTGTTAAGTCCAGTACTGGGAAGAAGAAAGGTCAGGATAAGAGAAATTCCCACAATGGCCCATCAGCTGCTGGGGAAATGGCAATCTTATCTCAGCATGAAACCCATGAAGAATAATTTTAAAATGCAGTGTTTGCATTAGCCCCTCCAGTGCCTGTGAGCAATATGCCCATTCCTGCCTCCTACACCACACCTACTTTACAGTGGCATATCCTAAAAGTCCTGCAGCTGTAAATTACTTCTACCCACATGTTCCTCCCTCTTTGGAAAGGTAGTTTCTTTCTTTTTTTTTTTTTTTTTAAGATTTTATTTATTTAACAGAGACACAGCAAGAGAGGGAACACAAGCAGGGGGAGTGGGAGAGGGAGAAGCAGGCTTCCCGCTGAGCAGGGAGCCCGATGCGGGGCTCAATCCCAGGACCCTGAGATCATGACCTGAGCCGAAGGCAGACGCTTAACAACTGAGCCACCCAGGTGCCCTGGAAAGGTAGTTTCTAAAGCCGCCCTCAACCCCCCATAGACTGGAAGCTTCCTAGAGGCAGGAACTCCTTTCCTGTTGCTTTAGAACCCTCTTGCACTCCAGTTCCCACAGGATTAGCTTAAAATCTGTATTCAAGTAATTTAGACTGATTTAAGCTGTGGACCTCCCCCATCACCTTGTGAAACTCACCACCAAGCTGGGTCTCACGCTAGCCTGATGGAGGCCATACCCAGCGAGCTGTGACCCCATTAAATATAGATTTAGAATACCTGAGTGTATGTCTTCTACTGAGACATGGTTTGCCTTCTGTACTAGCTCATGCAAAAGTTTTTTCTGCCTCAGTCTTTTCTCTCTCAGAACATTTTTAAAATTGTTGATGCACTTGTTGAGGTAGATGGTCTCTGCACACACTTGCTCTAGGCTTAGTCTGCCCTGCTTGGGAGATTCGGGCCTGGAACATGTTTCACCTCCCAGAAACGGAGCCAGAGCAAAACCTGGCAATGAATATGCAATAGGCGAAGAGTTAGAAGCAAGAGAGAAGTTGCTGGGATCCTGAAAGGTTTGGTCTCTCTGTGTAGGGATGCCCACTCCACCAGAGACCACACTGAGCAAGCTCTCACTCTCCTGACTCCCAGGGCTCTCCACAGAGAAATCTTGGGCACCCTCTGAACTCACTGTCCCAAGAAGTCTATCACTGTTCTCTGACTGAGAACCACTTTCATTGCTTTCCAGGTCCTCAGGACTGATGGACCCACTATTCTCCAGCTTCTGAAACACGCCCTGCAGAGCTGAACGGAAGTGGTGAATTGCTCGGCCCAGTCTGCTTTTGTAAAACTTAATTTCTACATCTTCATCCTCCTGCAAGCCAACCAGACCACAAGATGACTTTTCAAAGACATCTTTAAGGACCCGAGAAGCATGTTCCTCCTCTTCATTCAAGTCAATATGAACCATGTCACTGAAGGTCTCAGGCCCTACGATAATTTCTTCCATCATGTGGTCATGGCTCAGAGTTGCAAACCTTTTGGACTTGTCTGTCAAAAGGTCCTCTAGCTGCTTTGAGCTCAGAATACCAAGCCCAGCTTCACAGGCCAGGAGGTTGTCTTCTGTCTTCAGTAACCCAGACAGTGACAGGCAGCTGCCCGCCTCACTTTTATTGCCGCAGTTATTTGCTCTTTTTGTTTCAAATCCTTGGCTGGACTGTTTGAAAACCTGGGATTTCCCAGAGCCCTCCTCTTCTGGGATTAACACTGGGGAAGGTTCCTCAAATTGATGAAAGGTGGACAGAGAAGCTTCTCTCCCTGTCAGCTCACCACAACTGCCACTGATAACTTGGGAGGCTCCTGATGTTCCTTTTACTTCATCTCCTGGCTTAGATATATCGCTTGGCTTTGTGAAATTATTCTTGGGTGGAAAGCAAAGGCCTTGCTGCTTAGGAGTTTGAGGTTCTTTGTGTTGATTCTGAGCCCTCATTTGACATGCTCCTGGGTCCCCTGTTTCCATCTGAAAAAGTGGTTCATGCTGGTTTAAAGAATTTGCATTATGATCCTGAAGTTGCAAAAACGATAGAGACTCCTTCTGGGGATTCTTATAGCACTGTGGCCAGCTTGGTTCTTCTTTGGTGGCAATCCGGACCCCTACACTCTGCAAAAGGATGGATTTCTGCAAGATGAAGTCCCTATGCTCTATATGGGCAAGTTTCACAACAGTAGGCCTGGGGGCTGGGGCTTTGCCTGCCCTGTAAGCTTCTTTGATGTACCTGTTGCACTGCATGCCGTTAACACAGAGGTGCATGGCCAGGAAGCTGTGTACCAGCTCCACGGTATTTTCCCCATCTTGCTCAGGAAGTCCATACAGATACAGAATGGCGTCCTCACCGGGGCTGTCCACATGGGGTTCCTGGGCCATTTCCCCCACACACACCTTGGCCAGTGAGCTGCTGCCCACCTGCAAGCCTTCTATTTCACTCAGAACTGAGTCTACACAACTAGACACTTCATCCACTGAACCCCGGACTTGGCTCAAGTGTTGCTGCAGCTCAGCAATTTCAGTTTGGAGACGGCTGATGCCTTGTAGCTCTCTGATTATATAGTCTACTACATCCCCCAAAGGCTCTCGCTGTTCACAGCTGCAGCCTTGGTGATAGCCTCTAGACAAAAGGGACTTGGCTTGATTCCTTTCTGAGGGCTCTTGACAGCTTGTGCTAATGCTGACAGAGGAGAGGTCCTGAGAGCCAGATCCCGAAGCACAGACAGTAGAGCCCAGAGGAAACTGGCTGCCAGCCTGCTGCTCAAAGCTGCAATGCTGGGCCAGGCCCCCATCTCTATCCCCACCAATGGTTGAGGCTGTTGACCCACAGTGAGGGAGCAGGGAGCTATCCTCTGGTAAGGATTCAATAGGGCCTGAGGACTTGCTCTTGATGCCACACACAGTCTCTGACTTAGGCTTATCTGGGGAAAGCCTGGAGGAGGGTCCCAAGGTGACCATGATTTCTTCCTCTGACTCTTGCAACAATCGTTTCATTTTCTCCCTCAGGGTCTGAGGTATTTTCTTGCTTCTTCCTCTTATTTCTGGTCAGGGTGCTTAACAGAGACTGTCTTAGAAGACAATATACTGCCCTGCTCTTTTCAGTCTTTTTCTAGCAATTATGGCTGGGTGATGCCTTGGGATTAGCCCACAGTACTGCCTGGAATGATCCCATGTGTAGTCTCCAAACCTGGTACATGCCCCTGGATCCTGGCTTGACTCTTATCCTGCAGCTAGTGAAAAAGGGAAATAGTGCACTCAGGTCAGAAAGCAGCAGGATAGTTTTAAATCCGAATCAAACTGTCAAGCAGGAATAATAATGTTACCTTCTAAGACTGCAGAAGTCAACCCTGACCTGTCTCCCACTGCTGGCCTTCAAAGCTGTAGGCAGTCACTTCTCTTTCCTTGGCTTCCCATCAGGGTATTGATGTATCAAGTCCTTGTGTTCTGGGCAAGTACCCAAAGGCATCAAGATTAAGACAAACTCCTGGGAAGTAGGTGGGTAAGGTCAATGAGTGACTGAACCTTTACAAAATTCAACACTAGGGTCTGATTCAGGAATGAACAAATAGATGCCTAACTACCAAAGCTCAAATTACATACACAGTGAAAGACAGCAACAAGGCATGGAATGTTTGTTTTCCCAGTCAGATGTTCTGCTGAAAACTCAGCAACTCCAACGTTGGTTCCTGCCTGTGCTTATAGTGACAGCAACCCTTCACTTGGAGAAAAGACCATGGCAACTATTTAAAACTTGGAGGGAAAAAAAATGTTTTCTAAAAATTCTAGAATAAGGTGGCATGGCATAAGCAAAAATCACTGTCCAGACTCAGGTACATTAAGCACATTTGGATCTAGTGGGGCATGTGGCCAAAGACACACATATGGTGGGCTCACAGCTGGGGATGAAGGAAGCTCAGGAACAGCCTGGAGTCCTGAACTCCATTTAATAGTCCCCAAGCGCTTGGTGCAGCCTAATCAACACACAGGTTTGGCTTTCCTCCTCCACGGTGCATCTGGTCTAATACCTCCCTTCAGAGCACCAGGTAAGTGATTTTTCAGCACTCCTGGAGTAACAGAGGATTGCTTTAGCCCTCTGACGGCTTGGAGAGAACAATGCATGGGACAGGTGGGGAACTGGTTATATCACAGAGGGCTCCAGGGTACTTTGCTATTCTCCAAAAAGGTGAAGCTAGCCTGTCACTAGTCCTGCCCCTATACCCTAAACTACCAGTGACTACTACAGAGGTAAAGATGACTATTACCTTATAAGGAGTGGGTATCCATTCCCTTTTTACTGGGAACATGCAGAGTGTAGGGAAGGAGCAGAATAGAAAGTACAAAGGGAAAAGCTAAGAGCCCCGGAATGCCTGGGACTGCTAATACTTTCTGGCTTTGCTGGGTTACCCTGGGAGGGGTAAAATTGGTTGGTGGGAAACATGCAATCCTTTATGTTCTTCAATCAGAGATGATTTCCCCATTTTCTAGATTTGATCTAGATTTCTAAATCTAAACTCCTGCCTCCTTTTCTTTCCCCAGTAACTCAAGTTAACCCTAAAAGGGGAAAACGGCCTGTGAAGAGCATAGGCTGACAGCTCCCACAGCAACTCATTTTCAGGAAGGGCTACCATCTATAGTTTATGGGCTTAAAAATTAAAAGCACTCTACTTTCCCTGACTAGAAAGAATCAGAAGCATGAGTCAGAAGACTTGGGACAAAGATTAAGCTGACCCGTTTTACTGGAAATAACAAGGCCAAGAACCAAGAGACTAGAGACCAAGAAACGAGATTAATTCCCATTTCACGTCTTCCCTCCTTCTCTGTAGTTCATCTAAAAACTCTACTTCATTTAAGAACTCCTCACCTAAAAATGCTATCCATTCTGTGAGGCACTGCCAAGGTCCAATTACTGCTTTTTAAGCATTTTTGCTTTACTCCTATGTCTCAAGGGGCCAGGATCAGCCATACTCCTAATCCTGCCAACTCAGTATAATCTGTGTCAGAGAGGGAGAGAGAGCGAGAAGACATACTCTATGTGCACAATCAGAACTGCTGGGTCTTGGGCTAGTGCCTAGCTGCCTAGACAACAAAGCCCCCAATTCTAGGACTGACTGGTCAAATTATTCCTTCTCTCCTTCCGCAAGTGCACCTGTACTTCCAAAGCCACCCCTCTCTTCTCCCGCCCCCCCCCCTTTCCTGCCCCAACTGTGCAAGGTCTAGGTTCACCTGATTTGGTCTTGGCACCTGGTATTAGGTTTGAACAAGGTCCCTGGTCTGGGTAATCAGCCTTTCAAGTTTGTCTCAAAGAGAAAGACTGCTTACTAAACCAAGATGGAAGGTGTGCATATGACCACATGAAGCCATGAGCAAGTGCTACTAGACTAAGAATGAAAAGACTTAAGTTGGTGTTTTGTTTCATCAGTGACCTTGGATTAAACACTTGACTTCTCTGTTCCTTAGTTTCCTCATCTATAAAGTGGGAAAGATAGTCATAGGAATGTTGCCAAGCATGCAACCACCTATAAAAGGGTATGATTTGAGTAAACCATGACTTCTATACAACCCCAAAACCCCTATCTTTCCCGGTCTCTTTTAATGGTCTGCAGCACTGCCTAGAACCAGACCACTGGAGCGTGTCATTCTTTGTTAATCCTGTTTTCTTCTAGAAGTTTTTTCTTAAGATTAAAAAAAGAGAGGAGCAAAACATTCAGTTCCCAACATTTTATTCAGGTGACAAAAGGCTTGCCATGCTCCTTCAGGCAGTCTGAAAGCATGAGGAAGGGGCAAATAGCTATAGGGGGCAAACTTTTCCTTTCTAATGTTGGTGAGGCCCAGACCACCCTCACTTTGGTCCAGAGAAGGCAGCTTTTCGGGAGCAAAAATGAAGCTGATTCAGTGCAGGCCAGGTTAACTTCAGGCCTATCTCTGCTTTTCAGATCAATACTCAAGATAGGCTTGGCTTAACTTCCTGGACAGTCTTGCCAAGTGTCTCCTCTGAGAGAACAGTGCCTTCAACACTGTCTGGTAGCCATACACGGGGCAAATGGCATGGCTACTGTGTTCAGAGTCCTTTCCTCCTGAAGGACTGAAGGCAAAGCTGCCTGGTTTCCTATGTTACTAACAAATAGGAAATTTCCAACTAGAGCTGCCATAGCAACTTCTCCCAGCCTCAAAGGAAGAGCTTGCTTCCATATCAAACAAACAAACAAACTCCCCACAAAACACTACATCAAAAACTAATGATGTACTGTATGGTGACTAACATAACATAATAAAATAAGATTTAAAACAAAAAAAATTCTTATGAGTTAGTAACCACAGCCCCTAGATGAACTTAAGAATCACCTCCTGGGGATATGGGTTCCCTAAAGGCACCAAACCCATTCAGTCATCCAGATATTTAGGTTTTGAAGCAGGGGACAGAGTTCAATGTAATGCCCAGAGAATCAACCAGTCACTTGGCTTAGAACCCAATAGGATACTGGAAGCCAGGAAGCCCAAGTCAAGTCCACCTCCTTCCCTATACTCTCTTTGCTACTACTGTCCACAGGAATGAAATAACAAGGGCTAAAGAGTGAGGACAGTTTGGTCTCTAAATCAATTCAACTGATTTGTCTGGCACTAAGCTATGTGCCAGGGATATAAGATACTGTTCCTGCTCTCTAATATATTAAGGTTTGGAGAGGGAAATAGGCATATAGACAATCACAAAATTAAGTGAAACATGTTATAATAAAGTTGTAATAAATCATAAATAATAAGCATTTAATTCCAGTGATGGGAATGAGAAGACAGTGAGAGGCCCAGCAAAACCAGGACAGGGAAAGCCATAGAGAAGTAATATTTGAGCTGGAATGGGATAACAAGGCACTGGGGTCCATCCAGCTCAAAGCTGACCCTCTGGATTCCTTCAAGGTACCTAGTGCTCTAATTCTGCCCTGCTCTATTAGCCTCTAGTCAACTCTCCAAATTTCATACATACACTCTCAAAAATGACCACACCTTTCTGCTATCTTTTCCTAAGGAATGCCTAAAGCTGGGAAAAATAAGGCAGCCCCATTCAAGGGATATCTCTGTTTGAAAAGACAACATATCAAGACAAAATGTATCAATCCAAAGGAGAAAACATGAAGGATGGAAAGCTGAGAACAATGGCAGGGAGTAAACCCTTAAATCATATCAGCACCAGACTACCAAAAAAAGTCAAGAGGAAAAAACCCCTCCGTTTTCTGAAATGGCTGATTCTTTTTGTCTTTCTCTGACATCAAATAAATGTGATTACGAATGGGAGTACTCCTTGTAAAATTGCTTCTGACCCAAATCTTGGCTGGGAAGAAACAACTGGGGACTTCTGGGAACAGGGCAGGGCTCTCTGTGCATATATTAATCAGCCTCTCACTTTGTGTGAAACAAACCCAGAAGGCAGAAAGCCAGGAACTCTGAGCACACCTCCCCACAACCCTTCTACAGAGGTCAGATCATTCCTGGGCCATTTACCAATTATGCTGTATGGCTAATAAGGTGGGAGGAATGGATTTCTAGGGCTACAACAGATAGGAGTACTTTTAGGATGGTAATCTTTGGGCAAGAATCAATGTTTACAAAGATTGTCAGAGAAAGTGGACAGAGTCACATGGTATAAAGAGTGAGATTAGCCAACAGGAATTAAAAATGCCCTAGATTAAACTAGATACTACAGTTCCTAGGACTTGCCTTCCCTCCTCGTCAACATTAGGAGGAACCCCATTTATAGGCCAGGAACTAAACATGGTAAAGGAAAGAAAACCTCAAGCATTACATCCAAAAGGAGAGACAGAACTTCTGGTAACATACAGTAGCATCAGGGAGGATGCAGCCTTCAGAGGGTTAGCATATCAAGACTTCAAAATGAAGAAAGAATGCCAGCCAGGAGAGCTTGGTATTCTTACCCTGTTCAGGGCTCCCTTTCAGCAGTACCAAGGTTTACTATACCAAGGAATATAACCAACCATAAAACAATACATATGCACCCAGAGTCAGATACTCATGACAAAGACTCTCTTTTGACCAAAACTGAGTCTGGTTGCTCTAAGTCCTCTTTCTGACTAGGCCCCTGACCTTGAGCTCTGTTTAGTCCACTTTTACCAAGAATTCTGCTGAGTCAGTTTATGAAAACTCTTCACATTTGATATCTGACCAAATTCCTTATCCACCACCTTGGCCTACCTCCAGCAAAACTCCTGTCAAGTCAGTTTAGCCAGACTTCGCCCTACCCTTGATGTTTCCTCTTAGTAATTTTCCATCCACTGACCCTCAACCTGCTCCTTGGCTATAAATTCTCACTTTTTCTTATATTCAGAGTTGGGCTCAATCTCTCTCCCCATTACAATACCCCAAGGTAATAATCACCTTGAATAAAGTCTGTCTTACTGTCTTTAACAAATGTCACAGTATTTTTTTTCTTAAGCACTCATCATAATCTTTTTTCCTCACTACTTCATGGTTCTCGTGAGTAGACTTGAAGAAGGCATGTGAGCAGGAATCTAGCTAGCCCCTGAATACTAGCCCCTCCCAACAAAAAAACCCCACATTCTCTACCTCCTTACTCTGCTATAGTTTCTTCAGAGAACTTACTACCACCTGCCTGATAGATAATAAACAAGCAAACAAATATAGGATCTATCTCTCTAACCACCTCCCTATTCTGGAATGTAAGCAGGGACTTTGTTTTGCTCATTACTATATCCCCCACACCTAGAACAGTGCCTGGTACATATGGTGCTCAAAACAAACAAACAAATAAAATCTTGCCATTGAATAAAAGGAATCAGAACACCAAATCAGGAAAGTTTAGAGTTAAAGGAGTCCTTTACAGAATACTAGATCTTGAATCTCATACTACATCGTGATCTAGCTTGTGGAGGAGTTTTATTTAGGTATCACAGTGTTTTTCTAAATTTTAAATGTGTAAGTCTTTATAGGCAGGGCAGCTACTCTAGATTCTCAGAAGTCCTATTACCCAAGTTTAAACCCTTGACCTAAAAATGACACCCTTGTTGTTGTTAATCTGTTTTACTTTGGCAGACCCCTAAATGGGAGGTTCTTGCTTGAGGACCCACAGTGGATATGAATTCATGACACCGGAAGCTGTGCTTTGTTTTTTAATTCCCAATGCCTAGCACAGGGCACTACTATGCCAAACATATGACCTGGCACACAGTGAGAACTCAGTGCCATGGAAAGAATAAATGAGTGATGGCAGAGCTGCATTAGAATCCAAGTCTCCTAATTTCTAATTCACTTTTGTTTCCATAACAATATGCGCCTTCGAGTTCTAGGTTTACTTCTAGATTGATGGCTTACAACCTGTTTTTATTGTAAAAACTAAGTTGGAAACTTCTCCCCAAATACATTTAAATTTTCCTGGGGACTCACACAGGACAAATAAAGAAGATAGTGGCAGCGGCTGTGCCATGGTTCCTGTCATCCAAAGAGCTGCTATCAGGGGGCTTCCATTTGCCCTTCCAGCTGGAATAGCTACCCCAATCCTTCTGCTGGATGACAGGTCTAGAGCAGCACTGTCCATTAGAAACATAATGTGAGCCACATATATAATTTAAATATTTCTAGTAGCCACGTAAAAAGTAAAAAAAAAAAAAGAAATTTATTTTAATATATTTTATATAATTCATTATCCAAAATATTATCATTTCAACATGCAATCAATATAAAAATTATTCATCATGTATTTGCATTTTTTTCATACTGAATCCTTGAATTCTGGTATATATCTTACATTTGCAGTAAATCTCAATTGAGACTAGCCTGCCTGCCAAGTACTCAACTACCACACATGGCCAGTGGCTACCATATTGGACACACAGGTCTAGAAGGCTGAGACAGGAGACACTCTAGAGAGCCTTCAAAACCTGGCACAAATGCTCATTGCAGGCTGCCATCTCAGGGGCAGCAGAATGCTCTGTTCTTTTACTCATTTTTCACCTGCTCACTTTGATCCTAGCTGGAGGTAGCATATTTCCATTTTGTGACAGGTTCAATCCTCAAGGCTACAAAGAACAAAGTATTAAGGCCCAAAACTACAGAGGATGAGACCTTTTCTCTCTCTCAATCTAACTCTTTCTAAATACTCTCTAGCAATAGGTAGCTTCTTTCCAATACTCTGGACAAAACTACAGGTTAAACCTAATTACTTCAATAGAAGCTACCCCTTTGCAGAGAAGACTTAGAGACCTCTCAGACAAGAGCACAATCTCAATGCAGCTGAGTCAAAGACTATCCTACACAACTCACACTAGAGGGACATGTAACAATAGTAAAATTATATTTGTTTATAGTTTTACAGTTTACATGACTCCTATTTTATCATGACATATTTTATCATCATAACCCTATGAGGCAGGAAGGAAGATTATTCTTATTTCATAAATGAGAAAAATAAGCTCAGAGAGGTTAAATGACTTGACCAAGGTCACTGAGTAGAACTAGGATTTAAAAGGGGGTCTTCGATCTATAAAGTTAGTGCTGTTTTTATCATACATGCATGGTGCAAATGGACAGATTATTATGCATATGTATACACACTCAAGACTGAGAAAACTCAAGATGACTTTTCTGTCTATATGGCATATACACACGAGAGGGAAGAATCAATACATCAGACAGAAGGACAGTACACACACACACTCACACACTAGAAAAATAGAAGGGTTTGTTAATATACACAGGCATATACCAGAAGAGGAAAGTTACCTGAGTATATACACATATGCATGCGATAAAGAGATTATATCTATAAATGTATGCACATGGAGGGAGATATGGCTTGTGTATATTCATGTAAAATGAATGAATGAGTTGAATGAGTTTCTATTATGTACGTACACACAGGAAAGGAATGGTCAGTTTATAAACATATGGACATATCAAGAGGGAGAAACAGGTTATTTGTATAAAAGTATGCACACATTCAGAGGGGTGGCTAAGTTATTTATATACATACAGGAGAGTACCAAGGAAGAACCGATGGTCAGATTATCAGCATATCAACACATGCATGTGAAGATTCTACCCTCAGTGCTGAGTATGCTATTTTTCACTCATTCTAATGACCCCCACCAGCAAACTGGCTCAAGCAGTTATGTAATTAATGTAGCTACTCTGAATTCCACCCACAAATGCTTTGCTTTTGTCCCTGCTTGTCGTTCAGAGTCAGTCATACACCCGATACCACTTACCTTGCTGCTGCAACCAAAATAAGAGTTAAGGAAATGAAAAGAAAAAAAAAAAAACATTAAAACCACAAATTCTTTAAAAAATTAAAACCATTAGAATGCAAGTGCTGTCTTTAAGAGGAAATCCGTTCAGGAGCACTCCTGGTTTGACAGAGAAGCCACAGGATGAACTTTCTAAGCCACACAGCATGGCTGCTTGCCCAACGGACAAACAGAGCCAAGGAGCTATTATTCTCAGTTGCACCAGCTGGCTGCCTCCACGGTGCAAAGTTGATGATATGAACAATGCCCAGCAGAGAAATCCCCTCAGTGAAAGGCTGGGCAGGAGTCTCGCTGGCTACAAATCTAGGAATCCAATCTGGTCCACACCTCTGCTGAGGGGGACTCTGATGACCGGCCTGCTGAAGGCAATAGCAGCCAAACTTCAACTGGATGTGGAATTCTAACCCAATTGATTCCAGGCTTTAAGACTGAGACAGAAAGCAGGGCAGCTACTGCTCCTGCTGCTGCTCCTCCTCCTCTCCAGCTGCTTCCTGCCTGCAACCTCCCATAGGGCACCAGCCCTCCTCACACGTTCCTGGCGCACACACCCCCTTTCCCAGAACACTCACGCACACACAAACCTCGCCAGCAAGCTCACTCACACACCCTTGGTGAGTGTCTCTCCCTCTCGCTAAATATAGATCTTACTCTCTCCCTTCCCCCATTTCTTCCTCTCATTCTCCCCTCTCCTTTCTTCTCCCCTGCCTATCTACCTCTGTCATGTCTGGGCTATAGGATATAAAGGGACGTAAGACCAAAGACCTATACTTTGAGGAGCTCCCAGTCTCAGAGAGAAGATAGAACACAGAAAGAAATTGCCAGAGCAATACAAAAGGAGTCTTGCCTTCTACTGAAACAAAATAGGTTTTTTTGTTTAGTTGGTTGTTTTGGGGGGGGGGGGGTTTGTTTTTGTTTTTGTTTTTTGCTATATATAATCTGTTTTCTCCATTTGGCAAAGCTGGAAAACAGGTGAAGTACCCAAGTTCAGTTAACATCAAATAGCACTATGCTCTCAGAGTAGATACCTAGTCCAGTTCTTCCTGAACAGCCACAGCGAAAGAACCAATTGGAAAACAAGAACTCCCTTAGGCTATGCCAAGGCTATGATTAGGGAGAAGTAGGGGAAGCTGGGTGGGCTGAGGTAGCCCCTCTACTGCAGAAGTCTGGACCACAGACTGTTTTGGGATCCAGAATTAGGAACTAAATAGACTAAAGTGAAATCACATTGACCAAGAGCTACTGAGCCTGGTGATGGGTATTAAGGAGGGCACGTATTGCATGGAGCACTGGGTGTTATCCACAAACAATGAATCATGGAACACTACATCAAAAACTAATGATGTACTGTATGGTGACTAACATAATAAAAAAAAAAATTATAAAGAAAAAAAAAGATGCAAGGCCCTGGTTTCATGATCCCAAATTTTGCAGTCCCTCTTTGCCAATGGCAGCCCCATCTCCATGGTGGCTCTCACATGGTCCTAATTCCTAATACCTCAACAATTCTACTTAGGACTCATCAGAAAATTGAATGTCCTTATCTTCAAAGAGCACTCAAGTTGTGCATTGCAACATAATGCCAAACATAAGCCAGGAACCCTTGAAGCCATGGAGCATAAAATGCCAAATACATCAAATATACAATACCCCTTTCCACTCTGCACCCACAGGACAGGAAAAACACTGTTTGAGTCCAAAGAACGTCAGAATTCTTCTCAGTATAGGGCTCCAATTAACCAGTAACAATCCAGTGAAGCCACTGCGATTCCACCTCCTTAGAACCTGATTAAATGTGAGAAGGCCCAAGGAAGGTGGACAAGTTTCATTCACCCAGCATGTCCAAGCCAGGCTCTCAAACCCTGCTACTTCTGCTGCCCTGCAGCATTGTTCATGACAATCCACAATAAAACATGCCCTTGTTAGCCAGGAATCAGGAAGTCAGTCTATGGGGACCACCCTAGAAACTGTCACTGCGGAACAGGCAGCCCTATATGGTAGATAAAATAAGCTTTTAAATGAAGAATGATTTCCTTGGCTTATCCAAGATCCTGAGGAGAAAGTGTTGATTCCAGAGCCAACATTTGCCTCCCTACTGCCTTTTTTCCAATAACATTGCTTCCCCCTCAACCTAGGAAGAAAATTTAGATTCCAAGAGACGTTAAACAACCCATTTCTTAACCATCCACCTCATTATGCAGCCAACACTAACAGCAGAGCAAATATCTCCTAACCCAGTCGGGAGCTGGCTGGATGACAGAAGAGATAAAGACTGACAGCGCAACTATAACCACATCTAAATACAGAAAAAAAAATCACTTGAAAAGTGTCAAATTTCAGTGGAAGTCACAGCCAATTTACTAAGGAGCTTCCCATATTTCAGCCAGAAGAAAGAGGTAAAGGGTTTAAAACAAGAAATACAGGGAAGACTGATTAAATCAGAATTCCCTCCCACTCATAAAGAGCCCAGAGAAGTGGCTGTCATTATCAGGTTTGGGTCTGGGCTTCCTAGTCTGAGAAGTAGAATGATCTTCAGAGCTAGGACACTGACTAAAAAACCTACTTCTTCCTGCCTCATCCACCAGTGGCTCCAGGACCTGGCTGAGGCTTTAGATGTTATACCTGAGGTTAATGTGACCCTGTCTTATCCATTTGCCTACTCAAACACATTCAGCCCATCTTCTAATCAACTTGGATTTTCCAGAAAAATAAAGGCTCAGACAGGAGAAGACGCGTTTACAACGTGAGGCACAACAAATCTGCAATCTCTAGTTATGGTCTTCAAACTTCACAAGAGTTCATATAGCTTTGACCATAAATTACCTTTGTATCTTTACACCTTCCCATGTTTCAGCAAAAGCACAGAGAATAAGTAGGAAAGTGATAAATAGCTGTCAGTACAAGCTCTGGTAAAAAAATAAATAAATAAATAAAAATAAAAATTAAAATTAATAAAGCAGGCTCCTTCTACCATTCAACAGGGCCCATGGACTGCCAGACATCATATGACCAAAGGACAGTTAGACCTCTTCTGTGGACTAGCCTTTTGGGATAGACACATAATTTCTGTTTCCTGAGCCGTATGAATAACAATGCAGCCTCCTTGTCAGAGTGCATTCGGCTCTTGGGAATCCTGGGCAGGCTAAAAGGATGGTTGGTACTTTTTAGAGGTAGGAAATAGCACAAGCACCCACCTCAGTTGGGAAGCTTCCTCAAAGCAGGGCTTTTCAAGAGCTAGCTGGGCAGAATTGGAAAAACAGATTGGGTTAAGAAGGAAAAGGCATTTATCCAGAAGCTGTGAAATGCTCTGAACAGACATTCTCAAGGTCTGGTTCCCAATTTAAATCTTTGCAGGGATCTTCGCCTAGAGATAGATGAGTCAAGATGGAAATTCAACATAAGACACTGACACTCACGCAGAGTTGTGGGAAGGTTCAGAGCTGCAGGAGCTCTAAAGGGGAACTGAATGGGTGGGTTAGTCAGAAGACCACCTGGCACACAAAATTCATCCTCGGTTGAAGTATCTGAGTGGAGTTACAGGGATACTGGAGGAGGGGCTCACCAACCACAATTCTCCCCTTTTATACAAACCATCTAAGTCTCCCTCAGGCCAGATATGACTGGTCCAAAAGCAAAGAATGGGCCTGCTCCAAACCTGGCCTGCCTTTTCAGGTGTCATTGCCAGAAAATGGCGGAGTCAGGACCAGCAGGTGCCTACCTCATCTCTCAATGTTGACAATCACATACAAGGACGTAAAGGATAGGTGGAGCCAAAGTCTGACTTACATCAGAATAAGTCTGTGACTCTTTTTCTTCTCTACCACTAAGTAAAGCCAGAAGCAACATGAGAGGCTGACACGGGTCACATAAGTAGGATCTGTTTCATGAGGAATATAGTTTGTTCTGGTGGCTGAGAAAATTCTTTTTTCCCCCTAGAATTATGCCCTCCATAAACTACTCAGAAACTGCATGCAGCAGAGAATGAGGGCAATGGGAGGTGATTCTCCTTCTTCCCTCAGGAACATGCCACTCTAGGGAAGTGATGAGCCTGGCAGAGATGTGCTGACTTTACTGATGTACTGGGACATAGCTGCTACACAGACTAAATCAGGCCTGACAAGCTGCAAGGCAGGCCTAAGGAGCCACAAACTGCTGACAAATTTCAGTCCTACAATCAAGTCAAGCACCATCCCTGATTAGCAAAAACTTAAAGAGGGATAAACTCCTCGGGACTACCAGGCTAAACAGTTAGGTTTTTAGCCTGTACCTCCAAAGGCTGTGGCCCCATTTCCATTCCAGGACCAAATCATTAAAAACTCATAAAGTAGTCTACATGTCTACTGCCCTCTCACATAAACCTGCTCAAAAGTCACAGCTCTCAGATTTAGAACTAAGGCTGGTCCTGAACTAGTATCTACTTATATATGTCCCAGTCCAATCCATAAAGTACACTGGCCCTGCCTCATTCTCTATACCCCAAGGAAGCCAAGGGGCCATATCAGAGGGTTCTATAATAGGAATCTAAAATTTGAAATTTCATGGGGAAATGAACCCTTTGTACTATAAGGTGACTATATTCTAACTGGCTTCATATTGATCAAGTATCTCCTTCAGTTCTTTGGCCTGTTCTGATATATACCTTAGGGTAAATCCAAACCTGGAGAATTCTCTTGGTATAGGACCCTGCTTCCATAAGTTTTTCAAAATATGTTTTTAGCTAACACATGAATCCCAAGTGTCTTGGAAATCAATGAAGGGACCTCAAAGAGGAGGGGTTTTCCTATAGGATTCTCCATATATTCAAAAATATCTGGTATGAAGCACTGAATTATGAAAAGGTAGCTAACGTTCAAAGGGGAAGAGAAGACTTGGAACAAATCTCTTAATGATCTCTGAGAAGTAACAGGGAAGCATGGTGGGGAGAAAGGGAAGTACTCAACTAGGTGAGTCAAGAGAGAGAGCTAGACTTAGCCTGCAAAGCAAGGAATGCCAAGGGAAAGCCTGTTGGTGGCGGTGGCATGAGAGTCCTACACTACCAGCTCACCCATACCAATCACACAGGGAGATGACCTCTGCTCAGACACAAGACCTTTCAAGCCTCTATATTCTAATTCTCCATCCAGTGACAGAATCCCCTGCAAAACCCTTTGTCCGCCTACCACATGTCACCAAGTCCAACCTATTGTACCTTCCTATCTATAAAATCTGTCCCCTTCTCTACAACCCTTAATCTAGGTTTCATTATTTCTCACTTGAGTTACAGCAAAATATTCATCCTCCCTAGTATACCCTCCTGCAACACTACCTCCCCACTCCCAATCCATTTTTGACAATTTGTTAGAGGAATACCTACCTTTTATAGCCCTTAGAAGGAATTAACCCTGCTGACACCTTGATCTCGGACTTCTAGCATCTAGAATTATAAGACAATATACTTCTGCTGCTTAAGCCACCCAGTCTGTGGTACTTTGTTATGGCAGCCCCAACAAACGAATACAGTATATCTGAGAATTACTAATACATTTCTACCAAAAAAATTTTTAAATAAGTAATAAGTGAATACTTATTAAGTACTTAGGTGTTGTACCAGGCATGATGAAAAGATATGATCCTTGCCGTTAAGTAGGTCATAACCTAAAGGTAAATGTTATGGCATGGGCATTATTATATCTATACTATATATTTCAAGGGAGAGGAGTATTAGATTTTGTGCTTGGGTGACTGGTAGTGCCATTTACTGAAAGGATATACAGGAGATGAGGTGGAGGAGAAAGAAAAGACAATGAGTACAACTTGAACATACTGCATGTGGTGCCTGTGAAAATTCTGGAAACAAGATCCATAGGCAGTTGGATATATGAGTATGGAATCATGAAAGAAGACTGAGGTAGAGATAGCAATCTGGGATTCATCAGTTTATGGGTAAAGCCATGGGTGAGATTATCTAGGGTATAGAGAAAGAGGTGGAAAACAGAGCCCTAGGAATCACCAAGTTTTAAGGGGCAAGCAGATAAGGAAAAATGCTGTATAGGAAACAAAGATGGAGCTGTCAGATATAAGAAAAGCACTTGAAGGGAAAGATATCACAAAAGCCAAGAAGGAAGAGTGTTTTAGGGAGAAACCAATCAACAGTTTTTATCTCACCTGTCACAAGAAATGCTCCAGGATGCTCCAAGGGCACCTATAATGCCCTCCCTAACTTGTCATCATTGTCTATTTATGTTTGAATGTCCTCAGGTGTGGACCAAATAAACACATTTCCCTAGCATGCTTGAAGATGACAACCAGCAAAGGGAAGAAGAAGCCTAAGGAATAAGGGAAAGTTATTTGTTACAATTTACCTCTTCCCTTTTGCTTCAAGAAGTCTTATTTTATACACCATGACTGTACTTCAGAATGTGCCTGTTTTGGAATGGTGGTAAATCTCACCGCATTGTTTACAGAAAGAATGTTACTTATAAGGAGCCATGGATCCTTATAACATATGTTTATAAACACAGAAAGCAAGTTACCCCTTGATTTCCATCTTTCTAAGCTCACATTACTTTATTTCTTGGGCATTTCCTGATACTTAATGATACTTAATAACAATTCCTGACTTAGTACCCTCTGGGAATTTCTCTGACTTTTTTAAGATTTTATCTATTTGAGAGAGGGAGCAAGCGAGCAAGAGAACACGAATGGGGGCAGAGGGAGAGGGAGAAAAAGACTCCCAGCTGGGCAGGGAGCTCGACTTGGGGCTTGATTCCAGGATCCCGAAGGCAGACACTTAACCAACTGAGCTACCCAGGTGCCCCTCCTCTGACTTTTCTGACCACCCTAACTCAAAGGGTTTGCTCCCTCGATTTTCTGTTACAAGTATTAATCATTTCTTTTGCAACCAATTACTTATATTGCCTTATAACATCATCTCATAGTTTTAAGCAAAACTTTACTGTCTTTTAAGTATCAGAGCTATACTAGGAACTATAATCAGTTCCTGACCTCAAGTGCAATCTAGCAAAGGAGTTAAAACACATACATGGACATGGAAAATGCAAGTAGAAAGCAGAAGCAACAAGAAAATAAGTGGCCAGGAATAGGATCTCTAAATCTTTGAACTCTGTTTCCTACCTATGTGTACTAGGCCCCCAAGGTATATTAAGCAGGGAAGATACTCGAGGTGAATATCCAATCCACTCTTAATTCCTAAGACTTCAGACTCAGACTCCCACATACCTCCTACCTTGATAAGCCAGGCTGAGCTATAAAGATGTCTTTAAAGACCAATTCAAAATACAGGTCGCGCAGTTTGCAACTTGACCCCTTGGCTCCTGGGTCACATCCTTGACTAAACATCTGAATTTCACCCAGTGCAAGAGGAGAATATACATATAATATCAAAGGCCCAAAGCAGTTTTCTCAACCTGCTTTTTCATGCTCCCAGTTTATTCCAACTGGTAGAGCTCCTGCCTCCAGCATCACAGCTCAATTAAAGCACCTATTCTTTGGGCCTGGAGTGAGAGGGCAGCCTTCAGCAACTCTAAAGATTAGAGTGAGTGACTAATATTTATCTTAAGAGACACAGCTCCCACCCCCTGCAGAGGTAATCACTATTCTACAATCTGACACCACAGATTACTTTGACCTGTTTCTGAACTTAATAATAAAAGGAATCATACAGTATATATTAAGAAATACATAATCTTGGGGGCGCCTGGGTGGCTCAGATGGTTAGGCGTCTGCCTTCAGCTCAGGTCATGATCCCAGGGTCCTGGGATCGAGCCCCACGTCTGGCTCCTGGCTTGGCGGGGAGCCTGCTTCTCCCTCTCCCTCTGCCTCTCCCCTGCTCATGCTCTCGCTCTCTCTCTGTATCTCTGTCTCAAATGAATAAATAAAATCTTTAAAAAAAAGAAATACATAATCTTGGGGTAAAATGCTCACATATTTCCAGGATAATATGATAAACACCAAAATTGACTGTATATGAAATACTACAGAAAAATAGAAAAATTAGTATCTAACTACCTGGGGACTTTGAGGAAGGCTTCAAAGGACGTGACATCTAATTTGAGCTCTGAGCTTAAGTGGTAGCCATGACTAGTGCTCTGTTTCAGGAAGACAATGCTGGCAGTGTTATACACAATGTAGTCCAAGACAAATAAATAAAAGCAAGGCAACCTTTGGAAGGCTAACACTATAGACTAAGCAGTAGAGAGGACCTGAACACAAAAGGGAACAGAGAAGAGACTTATAAAAGAAATCATGGAGAGAAAAAGAGCAAGGTCTGGCAAATGATCCAATGTGGGAGGCAAGAGAGAAGGAAGAATGACACCATGATTTTGAGTGGGTGACTAGCAGAATGATGGTGATTTCAATACAGAGAACAAAGCATAGAAGAGGCCCAGGAGGGAAGTTTCAAACATTGGAAAATTGTGGTGAAAATAAATAGTAAATAACTAGACATGAAGGGTGGAACCTAAGGGAAAAAGGAGGGTTAGAAGTATAGATTTGGGAATTATTTGCTTAGAAAGGCTAGCTGGAAGTCAATTGGATGCCTAGCACAAAAGCCAGGATCAAGCACAGTAGTAGCCATATAGTAGTTGCTCAATTAAGGACTCTGGATTAGAGGCTAAGCAGAGACAGATTTGAGATGAAAAAAAAAAAAAAAAAAAAAGCCCAAGGGGAAAACTGTAGAAAGAGACAGGCAGGGGCGCCTGGGTGGCTCAGTCGTTAAGCGTCTGCCTTCGGCTCAGGTCATGATCCCAAGTCCTGGGATCAAGCCCCGCATCGGGCTCCCTGCTCGGCGGGGAGCCTGCTTCTCCCTCTCCCACTCCCCCTGCTTGTGTTCCCTCTCTCGCTGTGTCTCTCTCTCTGTCAAATAAATAAATAAATAAATCTTTAAAAAAGAAAAAAAGAGAGAGACGGGCAGGGAAGGAGATAGGCAAGGTAAAAAAGGAAGGAAGAGAATGGGAAAATCTAGAATAATGGAAGTCACAAAAATAGGAAGTTACAAATAGGAAGTTTCAAAACATACACTGGAATGCTGCAGAGAAAAATGACAATAAAGACCTGAGGAAAGTATCTGGGGAAAAATGAAAATATTTAACTTAATTATTTCTATCTCCCCTCTGACCTATAAACTCCTAAATGATAAGAAAATGTCTTAAAATAGCCCCAACACACCCAGTTGTACCCACTTATTGGTTGGCTTGATTTAAAATGGAATAATTTTATCAGTTGTTTCCTTTTGCATAACTTGAGCAACACGATTTTCTCTCACAGAGGAAGAGTTCCTTCCCAGCAAGTATCATCAAATGTTCCCATTGGTTAGATGATCAAACAAGCATCACAAGTCAGAGAAAGTAACAGAAAGCAAGAAGGGCTGCTTTGTTATCTGGAAACAAGTAATTTTTAATTTTATACAGAGGTCGATCAGACTAGTTATATAAGAGTACCCCTCTTTACTCTTTACCTCTTTACTGATACTATGCCCAGAAAATACTGTCAGCTGGAGCTAAGCCTGCTACCAGTATCTGATACCCTCCTCTGACTCTAGGCAAGTCAATGGTATCATGGCATTCCTCAGAGTTGTTTTGATATGCACCTCAGAAACCAGAGCCAAACTCTACCCCTTCAAAAAAGCTGCCCCAATCTCAGGCACAGATGTGACATCTTACAATTCACAAGGTTCAGTCGCAGCCTAGAACCAGATTTAAGATTTACAGAAGACCAACCACTGATAAACATTTGGATCCAGGCCATAAACACGTCCAGAACACTTCACGGGAAAAAAACCCCCTGAGAAATGTTAAGCATTTCTCCTGACAAGCACACAAAAGCAGCTCTTAGAAAATGTTCCCACCAGTGCCCTTGACAGCCTTTGTCCACCTCCCCTAGACTCCTCAGGGTAAGGCATTCCACTGACTTCTTCCTCCCTGGCCCCAGAGAAGCACCAGTATACTAGATAGATAGCTTCCTCTGAGTGACCCTTATAGTTATCCCAGAAACCCCGTGCTACCAAGGAGTCTAGATCCCTATAAAAACCTGAAATCCTATGGCACTGGCTCCTTGCTGCTTTAGCCATCAGAAGCAGTTTCACTGTGTTCCCACTTGGTAGCAAAGGCTCCAGCTGTGGGCAGCAACAACTCTGGCAGGTCACTTAGTCCTAGGCTAGGAAGGTTATGTGTGAGCCCTGAAAACCAGCAATGCTCGTAATAAGAGGCCTGTTGGTAACTCTCAAGCAATTATTTCTAGAGCTTTACACTTAAAAAATGCATTTTTCGGGGCGCCTGGATGGCTCAGTCGTTAAGTGTCTGCCTTCGGCTCAGGTCATGATCCCAGGGTCCTGGGATTGAGCCCCACGACGGGCTCCCTGCTCCGCGGGGAGTCTGCTTCTCCCTCTCCCACTCCCCCTGCTTGTGTTCCCTTTCTCGCTGTGTCTCTGTCAAATAAATACATAAAATCTTCAAAAAAAAATGCATTTTTCTATGATCTCACTAGAATTCTGTAAAAGAGGACAGTTATCCTTAATTTTACAGTTGAGGAGACTGAGAAATAGAAAATAGTGATTTGTTCAAGTTCTCTCAGATTTTAAGATTGACCTACTGCAAGGACCCAATTCTATTTCCAGTTTAGCCCCACATTTTAGTAATAAGAGGGATAATAGTAAACAGATACAAAAAACATTGTATATCGTGAATGGGGTCTCCATATGTCAGCCTGGCGACCACATTTCCCACCAACTAGACCTCAGGAAACAGAGACTCACAGGTGACAGACACAGAAGCTTCTTCTATCATCTTCTTTCCCCTTCTGCCTTGAAGGTGTATTAGTTTGCTAGGGCTGCCATAACATAATATTACAGACTGGGTGGTTTAAGCAACAGAAATTTATTTCCTTACAGTACTGCAGGCTAGCAGTCCCAAGATCAAGGTGTCAGCAAGGTTGGTTTCTTCTGCAGCCTCTCTCCTTCGCCTCAGATGGCCATCTGCTCTGTCTTCACAAGCTCTTCCATCTGCGTCCTAATCTCTTTTTATAAGAACACCATTCAGACTGGACATGAGACCATTCATATGACTTCAATTTACCACAATTACCTCTTTAAAGGCCCTCTGTCCAAATACAATCACATTCTGAGATACTGGATACTAAGATTTCAACATATGGGGGGGTGCACAATTCAGCCCATAACAGTAAGAAAAGGTGAAATCAGGGTTTTGGGGGTATTATGAATATAAAAAGCAGAAGAAAAAAGGAGACAATCCAGATTCAGAAGCCAGGTACCCTGGTGTCTTCCTTTCCTTTGTAGGGAGACTTTGGAATGGAACAGAAGAAACATACTGGCTGGTCGCTTTAGAGAAAGAGAATTAGGCCAGTCTCAGCTTCCTTCTCTGTTCTGGTCTGCTTCCTAACAGAACATGGGCAGGAGAACCATGTGTGTCCTTTCTGGGTACTAGTGCTCTGTTCAGTGAAGATGGGGGTGGGAAAGGTAGAGGGCCTGTGTTCATGTGTAAAATAATAAATTTTAATTTCTTTTTTTTTTTTAAGATTTTATTTATTTATTTGAGACAGAGAGAGAGCACAGAGGGACAGTGACAGGGAGAAGCAGACTTCCCGCTGAGCAGGGAGCCTGATGCAGGGCTCGATCCCAGGACCCTGAGATCATGACCTAAGCTGAAGGCAGACACAACCAGCTGAGCCACCAAGGTGCCCCTAAATTTTAATTTCTTAAGGATACCACTATTATCACCCACTCAGCTTCATCTTTGGAACTTCATTCTACCTAAGATTTTAGTTTTTACCAATGCACATGAATTCCAAGGACTGAGCGAGATTTGTGTATCAGAGGAACAGAAAAGGAGGGATAGACATAGGCTGTAGGGAAAACTGGCAGCTCAAGAGCATGCTTTTGTTACTTACCAACTGGGCAAGCTACTTCAAAACCCTGTAAAAAACAGCTTCTTATTATTTCAGAGGCACACGTGATGTTGCCAATTTCTCCATAGACAGGCAAGACAAAGAGGAGAAAGAAAGGTTGCAGGTTAGGGAACAGTTAAGGCAGAATGTGGCAAATCCAAGAAAGGTCCAAAGAAGTTTAAAAGGAACAGGACTGGGAGATATTTGCAAATCATATATTTGATAAGGGACTTCAATCCAGAATATATTAAGAAATCTTACAACTCAACAATAAAAAGACAGGGTGCCTGGGTGGCTCAGTCAGTTAAATGTCTGCCTTCAGCTCAGGTCATGATCTCAGGGTCCTGGGATCGAGTCCTGCGTTGGGCTCCTTGCTCTGTGGGAAGCCTGCTTCTCCCTCTGCCTGCCACTCCCCCCTACTTGTGCTCTTTCTCTCTCTGATAAATAAAATCTTCAAAAAAAAAATAGTAATATCCAATAAGTATGGTTATGATGATAATGATGGTGGCAGCAGTTGAGATCAAAAGGAAAACTGTGATGTAGGTAATCAAGTTTTCATTGAATGAGGAGTTATGGAACAGCTGGGACCTAACTGCAACAAGGAAGGTGAGTATGAGAATAGGTTATGTAAATATCTAGTAATGGCCTGGAACTGGCAGAGACAGACTGAGAAAACTAAGCCTCATTCTTGACCCAGTAATGGGGCATAAAAAAGGCATTTACCCCCCCCCCCCCCCCCGCTTTAGAAAGGGCTTTAGTGGGCACCTGGCTGGCTCAGTCGGTAAAGCATGCAACTCTTGATCTCAGGGACATGAGTTCAAGCCCCACGTTGAGGGTAGAGTTTACTTTTAAAAAAAAGGGCGTTAGCAAACAACCAGATTTTAGTCAGTAGAGAATGTATTGATTCTGGTCTCAGAAGTCAGTAAGAACTCCAGTTTGCAAAGGGCAGAAGGGGTCTGTTGTAGCAACAGCTAGAGCCCTCATCTAAGAGAGCTTTCTCTAGTTTGTGAAGCAGTAGTAGGGCCTGGTCTTGGGTAGGGATCACCACGAAGTTTGAAGACAGATGCTAAAAGCTGTGGTTGAGCGAGGTCTTCAAGTATTCAGGCTTACTACAGGATTTGCATTTCAACAGTGTAAGTAGCACAAGATTAGAAACAATTTAAAAATCCATCAAGAGAGGACAGAGTATGTAAATTATAATACATCCACCAGGGGAAATATTACGTAGCTATTAAGAGAATGCAGTAGCTCTATTTGGACTAATAAGGAAAAATCTCCAAGATATGACATTAAATTTTAAAAGGTGAAGGACAATGTAATATACCACACACATGCATGTGCACACACATGCTTGTATATGCACAGATTATCTGTGGACTGATTCACAAAACACAGGTAACAAAGAGATAGGGGAGACAGGGACTAGAAGCCTGGAAGTTTGAAGTAGGAGGGAAATACTGCATTCTACATGTATAAGTTTATGTTTTGTGTAATTTTCTATTTTTACACTTATTACTTATTCAAAACATTCTTTAGTTTTTTAATTGTTAGAGTAGCAATGGTTAGGGAGAGGGCTGACAGATTGTGAGAAAAAGAAGGGATAACTGGTGGCCTCAATGAGGGCAAAGAGTTGAGGTAGTAAAAGTTAAAGACAGGCAGCTGTGATCAGAGCAAAATCCTGGAGTTTAAAATTACAGAAAGAATATTTTCCTGGTGCAACTAAGTCTAAGAGATGGGGTCCTCAAAGGTGCTCCACTTGAGCATTTTTCCCCAAAGGGAATACCTTTTTCAGGACTTCAATAATAGCATGAGAAAAGAACAGAACAGAACTTCGTGAGAGAGAGTCGATTCATTCTGTCCTAATGATCTTCCCTGAGAAAATGCTGATACATCTCTCAGGCTGACCAGCTGCAACCTTGGATCTCATGGGATTGCTCCAGTTAAACACAGGCCTTCTAATCTATTTGCTCAGTTCCATCCCTGCTTACTAAATAAGTCTCTCCTTCAGCTTTCTTTAGCAACCCAAGAGCTTCTGTCAAGGCTTCCTCACGGCCTACCTCCATGTCTTCTCCTTCACTGTCCCTTCCACCTGGAACACCCACCCACCTGCTGCCACCGCAGTCTCTGTTTCTAGAGCTAAAAGTCTCACCTCCTCCCCCAGATTTTTCTGCAGCTAAGCCAAATAAGGTACAGAATCATTTTCATTCCACCCACACTACTAACATTACTGCAATGTCATCAAATACTTATTAAGTACATTTGGCTAGGTACTCAGCCAGCCCAGATACAGAGATGACCTGTATGATCTCTTCCCTCAAGCTGCTTATAGGAATGGCATAAGGGTAGCCAGGTTCCTATGGTAGTTCCTCAAAGTCTATGGAATGCAGTTATCAGATGAAGAAGTATGAATGTCCCATAAATTTATGGGAAATATTCAAATCACAATCAAAGAAATGCACATTAAAACAAGGAGATACCATGCTTCTGCCAAGTTGGCAAACATTTTCTAAAATGATAATACTCAGTGTTGGTGTGGCACATTCAAATACTCAAAGTACAAATTGGAAACACCTTTCTGAAAACACATGCAGAAGTTTATCAGAAGCCTTTAAAAGGTATTTATTCTTTAACAGTAATTTATTTGAATCTACTTTGAGAAAGCTAAGTTAAAGAAATAATCAAAATAAAAGATTCATGCACATTGATGCTCATCATAGCATTACTTATAAAGAAATATCAGTTGTTATGGAACATCAACATAATGTAATATTATTAATCTAATAATCATGAAATCATGTTTTCAAAAAATATTTATAACCCAGAATAAAGCTCACAAAAATAATCTAAGTGAGAAAAATTTTAAATGCACACATAGTATGGTCTAAATTCATTAACTTTACATTTAATGTATATAAAAATTATGTAAGAAAACATAGCTAATGCCAATAGCTAATATTTTATAGTTAGTAGGCCCTGGAAAAAATTAAAAATAGAATTAACTAAGAGATAAATGTATACTTTGGAGTATACATTTTGGAGTATACTTTGGAGTATGCATGTGGAGACTTCTGTGAAAATGCTGACAGACTTTTTTGGCTAGGTAAGCATCCATAAAAGGTTGGCTAAACACTCTGCTAGGTTCTATACCGGGCTTTAGAAGACCAGCAATAAAAAGCATAGCCTCAGCAATCAAGGATCTTACAAGTACACAGGAAAGTTAGATCAAACAGTAAACAAGTAACTCCATTACATCATAGTAAATGCCAATCTAGAAAAAGTACGCACAGAGTCTGGAAACTTAACCCCCAAAACTGACACTTCACTGCATTTTAAAGATTTTTTTTTTTTTTTTTTTTTTGAGAGAGACAGAATGCAAGAGAGCAAGCACATGAGAGGGGGGAGGGTCAGAGGGAGAAGCAGACTCCCTGCCGAGCAGGGAGCCCGATGCGGGACTCGATCCAGGGACTCCAGGATCATGACCTGAGCCGAAGGCAGTCGCTTAACCAACTGAGCCACCCAGGCGCCCACTTCACTGCATTTTAAATGTGAATAAAAATTTAGCTAAGTGGAGAAAGAGAAAGAGTATTCCATGCATGGCAAACAGCAAGTACAAAGTCTCTGAGATTTTGAAAAACACATAGTCCTTTATGTTGGAAGTGTTGACTAAATAGAGTAGCACAAAGAGCTAAGACCAGAAAGGCATATAAGGTCTGTATCAGTGCTTTTCCAATTCTTTTTGTAGAGGATGTGGTTTTTTTAGTCCAACATGTCATGGACTGATATTTTTTGTCTAAACCCTGTTCAATGAGACTAGGATATTATCGTGCACATGGTATTACAGCAATCCAAAATTGGTCACTTACTTATTTCAATTTCAGTACTTATTTCATCAAAGAGTAGAAACAAACACTTCCTGGGCTGGGCTGGGCTGGTCCATGGACCACACAGGGAGTCACACTGAGCTAGATAGATTATGAAGGTTTTATTTTATCATGAAGGCAATGTGGAGTCACTGAAGTATATTTTTTTCTGATTTCGTCTTTTTTAAATCATAGTTTTACTAGATAATTTACAATCCTAAAAAAAGGGTACTATTATTCTCCCCATCTTGTAGATCAGGAAAATGTGGCTCATTAAGGTTAAAAAAACTTTCTCACAATGATACACTGAGAAAAAAATATGGCAACTAATATTACAGGCAAGGATTAATTTTCCGAAAACAATAAAAGCTCCTGGGAATAAAAAGTTCAATAGAAAAAAATGGGCAAAGAATATGAATAGACTGTTCACAAAACAGTAAATACTAACAGCCTTGACTTGTATGAAAACATGCTTAACTGTACTAAGATACACAAACTTAAATTCTACTGAGAAAACATTGCCTAGCAGACTAGCAAAAATCCAAAAATTTGAACAAATCACTCTACTGGTGGATTTGGGAAGAAAAAAAAAAAGCACCCTTACAACATTACTAGTAGGAGTATAAATTGGTACAGCATCTGTGGAAGGCAGATACCCTTTGGGGTAGTCATCAAAGCTGCTCACAAATATCCTTCTCTTTCTCTTTCAAAGTATACCATACTGTTCACTTGAGGTTAAATATGGTTATATGATTTGCTTCAGCCAAGGAAATATGAGCAGAAGTGACATATCATATCTTCTGGGTGGAAGTTTTAAGAACCAGAGTGCAATTTGCTATGTTCTCTTTCATATATCTTTTCTTTCCCTCTACCACTCATACTGACAATGTCTTCAATGCAGGCTGTTCCCCCAGTCTGGACTGCAGAGAGAAGACAACTTAAAGCAGAACTCCTGGACATGCAGGATGACAAGCAGCATAAGCAAAATAAACCTTTACTGTTTTAAGCTACTGACAAATGGAGGGCAATGTGGCAATTTTTATCGAATTTATAAATACATATCCCCTCAAATATACTTGCAAAATGACGTATGTAAAAGGTGCTCATTTACAACATGGTTTGTTATAGCAAATGACTGGAAACAACCAAATGAACCAAATTAACATCAACAGAATACTAGTTAAAATACTTGCAGGACCTTCATACAGCAAAATATCTGTAGCTATGGAGAAAAAATTATCTTAGAGCTAATATGGAAGGATCTCCAAATGAAAAAACAAGATGTTCTCAGTATGTGTACCAATTTTGTTTAAAAAAAAAAAAAAAGAGTGGGGGTTACAATATATATTCATGTTTTCTTGCACTTGCACAAAGCAACTCTAGAGCAATAAACTAACAATTATTACATTGGACAGAGCATTAAAGGGTGACTAAGTGGAACTTCCAATTACTCAGGAAAAAAAATTTGGGGTGCTGTACTTAACTTCCTAATGTCACAACCTCAATAAGTCAAGCAAATCTCATGTTAAGTATAAATAGTGTACTTCTACCGCTATCTGACACCCTTCATTAAACTCTGGCTTATCTTTATCCTCTTGGCCACATCTAATCAGCTTCTAGTTACATTACCTGTGTTAAGAATATATTTACTGTTGTTCTCTTATTCAATTAAGTAGCAATGGTTCTTGGTTACTCTTAAATAAACCATGCTTTTCCCTAAATGATTCCAAGCTTCGGCAACTGTTTTTAGCTATTCTTTTTGAGACTCCAAATTGCCTCTTAAAAAGAAGAAAATCATAACAAACTGTGTCTGCTCCAATATATTCTTGTTTTTCTCATTCAGAACTTTTAAGTGAATGTTATTTGTTTTACTTTCCTTTATAATAAGTATTATGAGACCCTTACTTATGGGGAAAATTAGAAATAAAAAGTTCGTATTATAACACTGACTCCATAAATGTTCACTTTAAATGTTTATCTCATGTCAATCTAGATCAACAGACTCCAAATCTAAAACCTACATACATGTATAACTGTACTAATACATTCATTACATTATAAATATGTAAAAAGCATAAAAGAAACAATTTAAGATTAATGATAAAAAATATTTTTTGCTGTCACTAAAAGTACCAGCAGTAATAACATTTTTAGTGAAAGCAATGTGATGCAATACGCCTCATTATTTTTTAAATCTTGGTTTAACATTTTGTTACAGAATTATTTGAAGGACTGGTTCCATTTTCAATTACTTCAATACTTGGTTTTCAAAGCTGTCAAAAAGATACAGATACATCAGTCAAATGAAAGATGTGCAATTGGTTCCTACATAGCAATTATTCAAAGATTTTGTTGAAATTTGGCTAATTAAATTCTCATTTTCTCTGATATCTTCCCAAATATTTTTAACAAATAAGTTCAAACCTCACTGAAAATTTTCATTAGAAATATTTTTAAATATGTTAATAGTTTCTTTTTTTTAAGATTTTATTTATTTATTTGACAGAGAGATAGCGAGAGCAGGAACACAAGCAGGGGGAGTGTGAGAGGGAGAAGCAGGCTCCCCGCTGAGCAGGGAGCCCGATGCAGGGCTTGATCCCAGGACCCAGGGATCATGACCTGAGCCGAAGGCAGACGCTTAACGACTGAGACACCCAGGGCCTCCATAAACATGTTAACAGTTTCTTTCCAAGATTTTAGAATATGCAGTTATGGGTTTTTATAGGTAACAGTCATTGTTTCTGATAAAAAAAAAAAAGAACACACACACACACAAAAGAAAGCATTTTCAAACATCTGTATTCAAAGCAGCTACCTTTTCAATCATTATTAAAACATTATCTTCTCTCTGAAGGGTCAAATTAGCAGTGCTTGTAAGAAGCTAGAACAGGGCGCCTGGGTGGCTCAGTCGTTAAGCGTCTGCCGTCTGCCTTCGGCTCAGGTCATGATCCCAAGGGTCCTGGGATCGAGCTGTGCATTGGGCTCCCTGCTCCTCGGGAAGCCTGCTTCTCCCTCCCCCACTCCCCCTGCTCGTGTTCCCTCTCTCGCGCTGTCTCTCTCTGTCAAATAAATAAATAAAAATCTTAAAAAAAAAAAAAAGCTAGAATATGAGCAACAAAATAAATGATAACGATTATAACTGTAAAATGCAATACATTATATAATAAATTAGGTATCCATGAGCCCATAGTGATATAAATAAATTGATGGGAGAAAAGGGAAATCTCTTCCTTACAGGAGAATGCCAACTAATGAATGTAGAAAGTATACTGGAAATAGAAAGTTACCATTTGGCAGCCACCACTAGTGATGGTAGATTCAGAGAGAAGTCATCAATGGATGCTTAGCTCATAGGTAGAGATGCAATGAGGAATAAGATATTGGCATAGTCTCAGAGTACACAAAACACGTACCAGTTACATCAGTTACAAAAGGAAAAAAAGGTGTCTTGACAGGTTGGAAACCTGGCCAATAAAAACTTGAGTAGGTGATTGAGATTAATATTAAGAAGGGTAGCACATGTTGACACATGTACTTTCTGATACAATTCATTAAAAAGAGCCCAGCATCATTTTTATGTAATTCTTGCCAAGAAAGCATGACCTGAGTCTGAGCATGAGGAAACATTGGATGGACCCCAAATGAAGAACATGCTACAAAATAAAAGGCCTGTACCATCTGTCCAAGATAAAACTGAAGAACTGTTCCTGATTAAAGGAGACTAAAGAGGTATGACCACTAAATGAGACATGTCAGCCTGGATTGTATCCTGGACCAGGAAAGAAAAGAGACATTGTTGGGACAGCTGGCAAAATCTGTATGGTGTTTTGATGATGGTGTTGCCATTGTTGATTTCCTCCTGTGGATAGTTACACTGTAATTATATAGGAGAGTAGCCTTAGTTTTTTGGGAAATACAAATAGGACTATTTAGGAGTAACACATCATCTCTTCAACTTTTTCTTAAATGGTTCAGAAAAAGATTAATCATAATAGATGGAGGGTGATGAAGCAACTGTGGTAATGTCAACTATCGGGGCATCTTGGCAAGAAAGATTTAAGAGTTCTTTATACTGCTATTTTGGCAACTTTTCCCTAAGTCTAAAAGTATTTCAAAATAAATTATTTTTCGGGGCGCCTGGGTGGCTCAGTCGTTAAGCGTCTGCCTTCGGCTCAGGTCGTGATCCCAGAGTCCTGGGATCGAGCCCCGCATCGGGCTCCCTGCTCTGCGGGAAGCCTGCTTCTCCCTCCCCCACTCCCCCTGCTTGTGTTCGCTCTCTCGCTGTGTCTCTCTCTGTCAAATAAATAAATAAAATCTTTAAAAATAAATAAATAAATAAATAAATAAATAAATTATTTTTCAAGTGTGTTTACACATGTGAGCATGCTGGCATTTTTAATATCTGCCAGGTATTATACTACTGACAGCCCCTTGTCATCATTTAAAAACATCCTCCATCACAAAGACCCTCTGTAATAGGCCAGCCCAGTGGCCTTGAACTGGGTAGCAAGGGAGACAACTGACTCTAAAAGGCCTTGTAATGGTTTCCTGTCCTAAGCTTAAAATAAAATGGCCTCAAAGTGACAATGGTACTGAAAATAGCATATAACTTAACCTTCAGGCTCTCAACCCACTAGGTCTATTTGATTTCCATTAATCAGCATAGAAGGAAGCCAACAACCACCTCCCATCCCTTAAGGCTCTAACTTACTTGTCATGCATTCCCAGAAGCACACTATAAGATGACTAACCACTGACTGCTTCTTCAGCACCATATGTCTCCAAATTTCAAAGGAAAAATTATCCCAACTAGTACTAGAAAAACAGATTTCCTACCTCCTGGAGCCGGAGTCGGACCTTGGTAACTGCTCGGATCCAGTGTGCTCTGGCTTGGGTAAATGGCGAAGAAGCATTTTCCTCAGGAAAACTTGTAACAAAGAAAAGAATGTTTCTTTAAAAATAGCCCACGTCATGGTCCCGGGGTCCTGGGATCGAGCCCCACGTCCACCTCCCTGCTCGGCAGGAAGCCTGCTTCTCCCTCTCCCACTCCCCCTGCTTGTGTTCCCTCTCTCTCGCTGTGTCTCTGTCAAATAAATAAATAAAATCTTTAAAAAAAAAAAAAAAAAAAGCCCAGGCCATAGGGTGACTGCTCAAGGCAAACTGCCAAATATCTTAAGTAAAATGGTCTGTATTCATGCCTAGACTTGTTTCATGAGTCAGGCCACTAAACAGCATAGTCCTAAATAGCCAATGTGGGGAAAAAATGCTCTCTAAAATGACAGCTCCTTTTACCTTTTTATCCATTCCCGCTCTTCTTTCCCCATTTTTCACTCACCCAATGAGCCAGCTCACTGGGACAGTCAGGTTTCAGGATTCTAGTAAAAGCAATGGCAAGGGCCCTGAGTCAATGTTAGCACAAAAACTACGCAGACATGTGGACTAATCCTTGCGCCTTACCTCTCAAGACCACCAGTCTCCCTTGGGTGTTCTACATGTCATCCATCCTTAGGGCAGAATTTTGTTCCTGCAAACCCTTCCTGCTCCACTAAGAATTTTGGAAGGCTTACCAATTCCTAGACTACAACAAAAATGCTAAGGAAAAAAGCCCAGCCCTTTTCCTACCATGGTCTTATTCCTTGAGCTGCCTTAGGGACACCCTCAATGAAACAATAATAAATGTAACAAAGTAGTTTTGGGACAGAAACACTTTGCTGTATTAGAACAAATCATCCTCTAGATTCTTGACTGTGGAATAGTGGTCAATTCTTGGTGACAATGCTTCTCCTCTCTCCCACTAAGGTCTAGTGCCAAGGCAGCAAATAAGCATCCACCATCTAGATATCTGAAATATAGGTCAAGCTCTGACGCCATCCAACTGGATCAACTGTTTTAAAATATTGTGGGCACTGCTGACCAAGGTAGAACTGGACTTCACTTGCACAGCTAGGATCTGAAAGGACACAGCCAGTAGAGAAGAACAAATACTCGTTCTGGGCCCTTCTGCTGCTCTACCAAGAACTCTACCCAGACAATAGCATCTGCCAAATCTAAGGTCTACAAAGAGCCATTTTTCACTGGGTCATCAACCACACCTCTTGGATGTCTTGTCTATTAGATGAACCACCACCAATGACTAAAGATCAGGAAAAAGTAAGGAGAAAAGAAAATAAGTTTATATCTTCAGTGGTGGAGTAGATACACCAACAATTCTTCAAACTTCTACCACTTATAACTGCACTCACTGCTCTGACCTTTTGGTGGAGGCTTTATTTTTAGACCTTGAAATTTGAGAATCCAAGTCACACCTAGCCCTTATCACTCTACCCCAGTGGTTTTCAACTGGGGGCAGTTTTGCCCTCCATGGGAAATCTGACAACATCTGGAGACATTTTTGGTTGTCACAACTGATGGTTGCTACAAGCATGTAGTACAGAGGCCAGGGATGCCACCATACATTCCACAATGCCCACAATAGCTCCTCGTAACAAAGAATTATCTGGTCCCAAATGTCAATAGTGCCAAGACTGAAAAATCACACTCTGCCCCAACCTATGAGCAAATCTACTGACCAATTCAGCTCAGTAACAATAACACTCAAACATTGTACTAAGCTTCATTATAAGACTGTTAAAAAGACAAGTTTAAAATTTTTCTTCTTATGGGTGCCAATTAATTCCAGACACACTGCTAGACCCTGGGGAAGCAGAAGGGTGAGTTTGATCTGGCTTTTAGACCAATTCTTTCTTCACTCTGTCCTGGTTTTCTCCACCAGGAAAAAACAAAACAAAACAATGCTCACATAAGAATTTTAAACATTAGGGGCGCCTTGGTGGCTCAGTTGGTTAAGCGACTGCCTTTGGCTCAGGTCATGATCCCGGAGTCCTGGGATCGAGTCTCACATCGGGCTCCTGGCTCAGCAGGGAGCCTGCTTCTCCCCCTGACCCTCTCCCCTCTCATGCTGTTTCTTTCTCGCTCACTCTCTAATAAATAAATAAAAATAAAATCTTAAAAAAAATTTTTTTTAAACATTAATAGGCTGGGAAGCCTATTTCATCCAAAGCAGCTCCTTTTAATGAAGTAAGTTGTAGGGCTTAGATCAGTTCCAGACTCAGAGGCTACCAAAAATAGGTCAATTAGTAGGCCAATAACTACAGATTCAAGGCGGCCTGATACACTGCAGCTACTACAAAGAACCCGTGTTCTTCAGAGATCCTCAAAATATTTAGGGAATTATACCAAAAATCAAAGGAAGCAGCGCAGAGCTAAACCTCAGTATCCTGGATCACTACCATACCCACCTGTAGGGAAACAAATGAAAAGCACTTATACCCAGAAATACCACAGGCAGGTACTGAGGAAACCACGTGAACTCCTCAAGGCAGCCATCACCTACCTCTCCTGGGGGCCTAGGATGTGGTCTTTGTGTAGCACCAGATCTGGGGGAGGATGGATTGTGGCATCTTCTTTCCTCTCCTTGGGTTCACAGGCTCTCCCCTTCTCTTCTTCACCTGTCACCTCCAAGGCTTTCTCTTGTTCTCCAAAACCCACTTGGCCATCTCTAGAGAAGCTGTCAGAGCTGTGGCACGAATTAATGGAGTCCCTCTCCCGACGGTCATCATCTCGTTCGTGACACTGGTCTAGTTCACTCAACTGAGAGCTTCCTTGACTCACATTACAGGAGGAGCCATACCTACTACTGCTGGTGGGGCTGTGAGAATGAGAGGAAGACAGATGAGTACGTACATGCAAACTAGGGACGAGGACAAAAGTAATGGATAAATCCAGAAATAATGATTCTTTCAGTGGCAAGAATCACAAATAGGAGGTTCCTGGGAAGACAGGACCAAACTTCACAATCTAGAAGAACTAGTTTCTAGTCAGCAGAAGCACAAAGGAAAAACAATACAACATGCTGGATTCTCTAATAGCACTTAACCTCAACCTGTGAAAGACTTTGAAGCATATTTGTCTGAAAGTGATTTTTGTAAGCAGGGGCTTAACCTTAATTATTAAGAATTACTAAATATAAAAGTAGCCTCTTGTCTACACCTAATATTCTTTACCCGGATTCTAAAGAAACTTGTCCAGTGGCTGTGATTAAAGTTTTCTAATTTCCATAAAGTAAAATGGATGAACTCTACTCCCTTTTTTTATTATTTACTAAATTGATGCCCCTTTTCTTCCTCTATAATTGTAAATGTGAATGTCTGTTCCTTAGGATGAGCAAAGGAGATTGGTAATGTTCCTTCAATTATCTCACAGCTATCTACATAATGAGGTAATGGAAACCATTAGGAGATGAAATCTATTACCAAAAAAATTCCTCTGGGGAATGGTCTCATCAACATGAATGTTACAACGACATCCCTGGCAGCACAGGGAATGTCCCAAAGATAAACTTGCCCACCCGTAACTGAGTTGCTCTCAGGACATGGCTCGTTTGGGATAAAGTGGACAAAATCCAACTCCTGGCTCTGGGTCAGGACCATAATAATGCATTTCTATACTTGAAGAGAGGCCAGCCCAACCCTTTCTCAATCACCTGAATTCCCATACCCAGAAAGGAAGTTTGTTCCCCTGCTATGAGAGATAGCACCTATAGCAGAGAAAGTGGCAGTGAATCATGATTAGAAAGAAGAGCAGTATCCACAAGTTACTCCCTTGAGCCATATACTGAATTTAAGGCTGTCAGTCCTACTCAAGACAGAGGTTCTAGGTGTTGGTCTGTAAGATCTATCCCAGCTCATAGGGATAGTTCTATCCCAAGTCAGGGCCCCCCCCTTTCACTTCCGGTACTCTGCTAGAAAGCCTCCATGCAAAAGGACAAAGATCCTTGCCACGGAGTCAAGCCTTTAACTAAAGGGTTTATGTTCACCCTTGACTAAATGAAGATAAATCATTATTGTTTCCCAGGGATATTTTCTCTATGATTCCTCCCAATTACCTGGTATTTTCAGGCTAATTTCTGATCCTTTGTCCCATGGCAGCAGGACAGGTACCAGGTCACTGTTATGAACAGTTCCTAACACATGTGTATACACACATACACACACACACATGATCTCTAAAACCAGCCACTTTGGACAGGTTTGGGCAAGAGGTCCTGGCAGCATTCTTAAGCTGTACTGTATATGGTGCTTCTTCTTATGGGAAATAACAGGATCTTTTCCACATGGACCCAGCACAATGCTCCAGAATAAAGAACTACAGCAAATGATAGCCTTAAGCTCCTGTGACACTTTACTCAAAGCATTTACCAGACACCAGTCTTAAGGGTACGAAAAGGCAAAGACTGAAAGAAGCTATGCAAATCCATGTGGAATAGGATATAGAATATAAATTATCCCAACCTTTGCATCTTGCATTTTACTTAATAACCTCATTGCCACTGGAGAAAGCATCTTAGAAGACTTGGAAAGGCAAAGCACAGTAGATCTCTCCTAGCTAGTACAGATGTAAGTGCTGAAGGCCCAAGGAAGCATCCTAGCCTATCATTAATATATGCCACACTACTACTTGCTGCCTCTTCCTGCCCTCCATTCTCCATTCCACTTTACACAAGGCAGAGCAAACCAGAGTGAGTAAATCCCAGGGCCCAGCCTTTCCGTTAGCAGTAAATTCCTTCTCCCAATAAATGAATTACATTTGGCACTAGAGAGATGGGAGAGGATGAAAAGACCCACACATTATTTCTTGTTACTTAACCTCTAGTTAACATGAAGCTCAGATGCTAGGAAAGACATAGGAAAAATAAAAAGCAGGCTACCATTAAACTACCACTAAGTCACTGCATCATAAATGGTCAATTTCTTAAAATCATTTATGATGCTTAGGTTGAGAACAGGCCTTTTGTCGGTCTTTGGTTCCTTGATGCCATGGAGAGTAACTGGCTGCTGTACGTTTGAAAGAGAGTCAGTACTAGCAGGCATCACCTCCTCCTTTTGAATTTCTGGCTGGTGAAGTAGCTCAGTAACAGTGCAGTGTTCTTCCTTATGACTCCCTGAAGGATAGGTGGAGCTAGAAAGGTTGTCTTTGGAACCCCAGTGTTCTCCTGATGCTGAGACTTCCTGCTGGTTTTCCATTTCTCCAGGCCCTGAAAGCTCATGAGCACATATACTTGGCCTGGTCTCCTGCTGCTCAGAGGTCCCAGAGGGTTGAGTAGCTGGCTCAGCATTAGCCTCAGACATTTGAGAAGACTCTAAAGCTTTGTCAACCTCCCTAGCGTTAAGGTCCTGATCACTGCTGATAACCAAAGCTGGAGAAGAGGATTCTGCAGGTGTTTGTTCAGGGCCCCCTTTGTTCTCTTTTGGCCATGTGAATGAAAGATCCAGCTTCTTTCCAAACCTTAGTTTTAGATCATTTGCAATGATATTCCCTTTCCCCTCATTACCCCCCTCAAATAGAGTTGACAACTTTTTAAAACTGGCCATTAAACCAGGCTCTGCTGCTCTATCGCCAGAGGAAGGAGATGGGGAAAAGAAAGAGCTCAGTGGTTTCCCACAGTCAGTGGCAGAGGATGGGAAATGGAATTTTGGCCAATTGGTCATGTTTGGGATCTCAAAATGAGGTCTTGGCTGCTCTGTTTCCTGGGGGACTGCAGGTAGATCTTTCTGGGTATCAAGTATCCCATAACTTTCTTTGGCACAAAGAGCAGGTTCCTCTAGCACAGGGTGGGAAAGGTATCCTTGGGTTTCTGGTGTGGCACTCTGGCCAACACTTGCCTCACTGAACAGTGCAGTACTGGTTTCCAGTGAACTGGCTGCCTGTAGTTCCAAGAAGTCTTGGTTTGTGGAGGCAGACTGCATAGCTGGCTTTGCCTTAAGAGGAATAGGTGGCGGAACCGGAGGAGGAAGCTCTTTGGCAATACAGGTAGGATCTGAATCCAAATGTGGTGGCAATGGAATAAGCTCTGCTTCCAATGATGCCTCTGTGTCTGTGCCCTGCAACAACCCCATGTCTCCTTCATCACTCAGAGACAATACTCCTTGCCCAGCATCGTCCCCTGAAACAGAAGGTGCAGCCCCAATTATTTCAGAATCTTGGGGTTCTAGAATATTGTCAGGGATATTATTGTTTTCCATTTCAGTTGTTAGTTTAGTATCATCTGTCAGGGTCTCTGAGTCTGACTTTGCACTAACTACAGTCATTGTACAGTCACTGAGAGTAGATTCTGAATTGAGTGCTGAAGAGGAAGCTTCTCTCCACAGATTTTCTGGAGGTACTGATCCTACAGTATCTCCGCAACTACCATTTTGAGGCCATGCAGTAGGTGGGATAGGTGATTCTTGTTTGTATGTGTCTGGTTTGGGACTTTTAAAAATTCCAAATAACTCACCTTTGAAGGACTGAGATGATGCACCAGAAGAAAGAGAGAAAAAGGAGTTTTTCTTTGGTGGTTTAGGAGAGGAGAAAAGTCCAGAGAAAGTTTTGGGAGGTTCAATTAAGCACCCAGAGAAAGATTTCACTTTTGTCACAAACCCTGAAAGCACCTCTACTGAGGAGCCCAACACTGATTTGTCTTCCTCTTTATCTGCCTCTCTACTCTGGAGGTGCCTTGTACACCCTGGCTCCAGAGAGGGAGAGGTTGGCTCCGGGATCTGTGTTAAGACCTCATCAGGGGCCTTTTCCAATGGCAAGTTTAAGAGGTCACCAGTAAATCTTTCATTTTGGTGGTGGTTAGTACAAGTGTCTGAATTGTTGAGCTTTTCAGTCAAACGGTTATCATGTGGAAAAGACTTGGCCAATGAGCCACTAGGGAAGGCTTCCTGTATGAAAGGTTCTTCTTCACAAGGAGCTACCCCAAGGGTCTCTGGACCAATGAGCAGTGTTTCAGTCTGTGCCTGAAATTCTGGTGAATGAGGAACAATGTCATTTTGCAACTGATTCATCTGGAAATCTGCTAAAGATGTCCCTAGTCCGTTACTAGAATCTAGTTTTCCCTGATAGTCCTTCTCTACATTGAGCTCATCTGTAAGGGAAGTAACCCCGATGGTGTTGCTAATGGAAACACAAGGAGCCATTTGCTGTTCATGAACCACCTCCTGGACTATACTATCTCTATTGCCACTGGAACCTTCTCCAGTTCTTGTGCCACCCATGTCTACAAAAACACTTGGCTTCTTACAGGGCTGGGAAGTCACTGGAGCAACAGTTGAAAGGCTGTGTTTTTCCCCAGAAGTCTGCTGCTTTCCATCCAAAAATGATAAGTTGAAGAAACTAAAAGAGCTATTATGAGAGGCATCCTTCTTGCTGCTTGAGTTAGTAGTGGAAAAAAAGGAAGGAAGTGTAAACAGCCCTTCTGCTTGAGATTTGGTTCTCAGTAGAGGAGCAGAGCCTCTGTTCTCAGATTTTTCAGATCCAGTCAGGAAAGAAAATACACTCTTTCTGGTGGGCAACTCTGGTTGAGAGGGAGAGGTTGTGGGAGTTGAATAACTCCAGTGTTGGCTGGAAAAATGATCTTGTTCCTTTGAATTTCTTGGGCTGAGAATATCAAAAGATAATTCATTACTTCTTGAAACTTCTGTCACTGTAGACACACCACTAGTTTTTATTGAAGAATCTCTGGAAGACTCTTCAAGACAATTTGCTGAGAAAGACTGACTTGGTGATTGCTGGATTAGGTAGTCTCTGGAATGTACCTCTTCCTCAGTCAAATTATTACTCTGTATATCCCTAGTCGATGGTTCTTTTAGCCCACTGTCATCAATAGTAATCTGCTTGTTCAGACTCCTAACTCGAACCTTCCTTTTAGAGGCAACTGGTGTAGCAGAAAAGTTCCCAACATCCTGGATAATTAGCTGTGCAGGATTAGGACTTGATTTGACTTCATCCTTATTAACCGATGAAGAAACAGACATATTTTCAGTTGTCTGTATAGAAGATGCATTGGTTTTAAATAAATCCCCAAGGGTACCAAAAAAATTCGAAACACCAGGAGATTCATTCTTTTGCTGAGAAGGTATATTTCTATTTTTATCACCATTCTTTTCTAAATTTGGTGGTCCTTCTTTATTCACCTGGGTTTTAAAGAGGTTCAAAAATCCAGATGCCTGTTTTCCATTTGATACTGTACTTACTAAAGAGTCTTCTCCCCGACCAAGGAGTTTCAATGCACTTTTAAATAATGTTCTCTCAGACTCTTTGGAAAACTGGTCCTGAGGAATCTCACAGTTCTTGGGTTCATCCCTACTAAACTGTGATGTAAGAGGAACTGAAATAGAGTCAACTGTAATTATTTCATTATCTTCTACATCTGATTTAGCCTGAGGAGTTGTTTGGCTTACCTGGATAACAGATTTTAACAAACTTTGTTTTTTTACATGAAAACTTTTATTTAAAGGGAATTCTTGCTTCATACTTTTAATAAATTCTGGTTGCTGCACATTGGATACTATTTGTCTTTCTACATCCTTCTTGAGAAGACTTTCTTCTTTATCTTGGGAGTTACTCTCTAATTGTTTATTCAAGATTAATGACTGAAGACCATTATTTGTGAGTTCTGCCAAGTCTGACTGCTGATCCATTTTCTTCATGACCAAAGACTCTAAGGATTCATTCTCAACAAAATACAAAGTATTTCCAACTAAAGCAGAAAATAATGAAGTCACTTTGTTCAATGATGACATTTCTCCTGTTTGCTGTGGACTATTAGTCATATTTTCAGGATGAACCAAAGAGGTAGCTTCTTCAGAAGACTGAACCCAATGTAAACGAGAAGGGTAAACTAATGAATCCTTTGCTGGAGACTGGTTCTTATCTCCTTCTATAAAATGACTTTTATTTAAGTCATGATTTCCAATAGTTTGGGGCTGATTCCTGAGATCCAATATATATTCAAAGTCTTCAGAACCACATACCCTTTCTTCAAAAGATCCAAAATTTCCTTTAAACTTCTTAAGATTATAGCCTGAAAAATCTAACGGTTGATCCTTTTGGCCACAACCTGACTCTTCAAATACTTGTGAAAAGGTTCCTAAATTTAGATACACTGGTCCCTCACTTCTTGGCAAAACTACAGATAAATCAAGAGGGTCATCAATTGGTTCCTCTTCAACACACCAGAATAATTCATCTTCCTTAAAACTATAGGCAGAAATAATGCTGTCATCCAACATAATACTTGATAGATCATTTGTCTGTAAACCACAATTCAAATACTCTTGATAAGAACAATCAGGTATAAATAAATATGCATACTGCCCAGTAGAATCAGTGAGGAGATAATACATATACTGACCATCATGGAACATATAATATCCATAATCTCCATCTTCTGATGGCCACCACACTCCACTTTCAAGACATGACAACCATTCTTGGTATTCATAACCAACACTTGAAAAAACAAAGTTTTCATCCATTCTTAATAATTCTTGATCAACTATGGAACATGTAGTCTTCTCATAACCTGAAGAACAACTTAAGTCAATGGGTAATTCTTCTAGTGAATTCTTCGTCTCATTAACTGGAAAATAAGAATTTCCATATAATGAGTGAGCTGCCCACATATCACTTAATAAGTTATCTTCATTAAATGCTAACTGCTCCAATGATTCATATGGTAAGTCACGCCAAATGACACTGTTTGGATTTGTTTTCCACTCCAAGACATTTGCATTTTGATCCTTTTGGCAAAAATTTATTGCCGAATTTTCTGAGTCAGGCCACAAGAAAACATCACCTGATGGGAATGTATTTTGATTTAACATATAATAAACTGGCTGAAGTTTCCTGGAATTTTTGGAGAAATCTTTTATATCAGAGTCCCATTCATAACAGAAAGTATTATTCATCTCTTCAAAAGCCTGACAGTGGTTTGATATATTAAGAATGTTAGTATTTAGTATAGATGGATTTAACTTGTTTGAATTTTCATGTATTTTCGCCTTAAGAACATGGTGTGGTGTCAGCCTCTCAGCCAGAGATTCCTCTAAGAGGCCCCGCTGAGTGCTTGGAGCACAGTGAAATACCCTGTTCTCAGAAGAGGGGCAATTGTTTTCCTTTTGCTGTTTCTTCCATGTGGGAGGGCAGTGATGACTATCAACCCAAGCATCACATAATGGTATATTTTCTTTAGGTAAAGATACAAAGCTTTTTATAAAGCCAGATGTTTCTTCTTTTTCAACATGGTTCCTCTGGTTTCCAGAAGTCACACATGAAGTAACAGGGATCTCATCCAAGGATAAATGTTTATTTCCATTCAAACTTGTTATGTTGCCTAAAGACATGGACCTTGCTTCATCTGGTTTATGAACAGTCACACTGTTATTGGATATCAGGTTAAATATTCCAGAGAGTAAGCCTGGGTTATTATTCTTATGATGAGAATCATCACTCTTCAAATTTAATTCTTGTTGACTAGACAAATTTTCAAGAGAAGAAAACCTGTTAAACAGACCAGAAAGGAGGCCTCCTTGGGTTCTTGTCTTGGAAGCTTTATCTACAAGTCTATCTTCATTAATTTCATTAACCAAGGTGGATTCTGAAATGATAGTAGATGCTAATGAACAGTCTGATACTGTTAAAGATGTCATTTGTGTAAGAGTTTTACTTTCTTCTGAAGAATCTGAAGGAATATATTCTTTGGACACAATTCCAAGGACGGCTGAGGTATCTCTGTGACAGTTACCTACTGCTGCGTGGTCACTTGAATTTAATTTCTCTATGTTCCCAAATTTCCCAAGATCATTACTAATAATTGGAACTGAATTAGTCTTTATTTTATTAAGTGTGTCATCTTCAGGAAAATTTATCTGGTCGTTTTTATTAAATGTTTCTGTATCATCAAATTTCCCTAAATTATTATGAATATTTGGAACTGAACTAGATTTTATTAAACCAAGTTTGGCATTTTCATGGCAGTTTCTTTGGATCTCTTCATCAATGGTTACTGCTGAATCAGGAAATCTCTGGTCAGTGACAGTGTTATGGCTGTCAGTGAAAGGAAATTTAAATGAAGGAAAAATGCTTCCTTTCTCTCTTAAATCCTGCTTTTCGGAATGACTAAGAACTCTGAAAAATGGAATATGTAGTTTTCCACTAAAGGAAAAGGAATGTCCATCTTTCTTAGGGTCCCTCTCCCACCCATCCTCCTCCAACTGGTGAATTTTCATAGATTCTGACAAAGTTTCCTTTGAACAGGTCTCAGGTGAATTGAGCAAAAACTGGCTAAATGATTTTCTGAGTGGCTCAAGAAAATCATCATCACTAGTAACTTTGTCCCCCTCTAATGGCTTTGAAGAAGACTCTTTATTTGCAGTTGTACTTCCAGTTATACAAGGTTGTCCTTGAGTGTCTTTAGCACATATTTTTGATTGATCTGGTAATAGAGACAGATCTATACAGGGTTTTATTTCCAAGAGACTCTCAATATCAACATTTTTATTTGCAGAACTGCCTAAGTTTGAAGGTTCATTGGCTGCTTGGGAAGATAACAACAAATCCTCACTTGTGGGCATTTGGGTTGAGCTTGTATTTTCTCCATCATTCCTACCTAGAGTGATAATACTACTGTTATTGCCAAGAGTGTCTTCCCTATGATTTGACTCTGATCCACACTCAAAAAAGTTTTCCTTTCTTATTGGCTTGTTCTGGCCATCATCTTTTTTGGTTTCATCCTTTTCCGAAAAGATCTTTAAGGGATTTAGCATGCTAAAAACAGACTTTATAACTGAACTCTGACTCTGTGGAGTGGAGTCCCTTCCAACAGTCTCTGTTACATCCTGAAAGCTTATATTTCCAGTTTTACTACCTGTGTGCTCATTTTCAGAGGTTTTGTCATTTCTCCCAAAATCCTTATTATCAACTGCTTGAGAGGATAATGGAGATTGCATGGAAAGATCCTTCCCCAATACTGACTCGGCTCTGGGTTTAGATCCTGAATTAACTGTCTCTATTTGATTAAGAGTTTCTGTTTTCTCTGGAACTAAAGAAACCAGCTTTTCCACAGAGGTTGTTAGATGCTTTGTGCCCGAACCCACTTTTTCTGTGAGTGAACTGAACAAAAAACCAACAGCACATTTCACTCCATTCAGCTCAGGGAAAGAGATGGCCTTATCCTTGTCATTCTTGACAATGTTTGAAGGTGGCATTTGATCCCCAGGCATTTTCTGTTCCTCATTATCAACAGTACTGTTGTGTTTAAGTGATTTTTTAGTTTTTGAAAGGGAACCAAATCTATTAATCTCTTCTTCCTTCTCTGCTAAATATTCTGATACTGTTTCTACCAAACACTGAAGCTCATCCATTGTATCAACACAGTCCTTCTTGGGTTCCTCAAGAGAGGAAGGGGTCATCTCTTCCATGGGGCACCCAGACAGATCTCCAAGTGTTTTTGCCTCACAATTCACCTTTGGTAATGAGAATACTGGACATGTTACATGATATTCTTCAGGTAAGCCTCCAATATGATGGACATTGGATGGAGGACTTGTTGGTGACAGTAAACCTTCCTGTATATCAGTAAGAGGAGAACTCAGAAGTTCATCAGAAGTACTGCTAGTAGAATCTTCAAAAATATCTAATGGAGTGAAATTAGTGACATGCTGGTTTAAGCCAGATGACTTTTCACAGTTCTTAAAACAATCAGAAAGATCATAATCATGATTTTGCGACTTAGTGGTCCACGTGCCACTCTTAACCACAAAACCATTTTTATAAGGGCGCAAAACTGGATAATTTTGTTTCTTCTTTTCAATGTGGCAAATGTTACACTTTTCAGTGTTAGGATATGTACTTTCCAAGTCAGTCTCAGTTCCTGATCTATCACCATACTGTCTTCTTTCACGGTCTCCAAAATGATGGTATAACGGCTTGTTTTTCCTTCTATCTATTGTATCATATTTCTGAGGATATCTGGAGAACACAGATGTTTCAAACTTATGGTCAAAATTAAAGGCAGCAGGATATTCAGTTTCTTGACCCTGAGATGGTATCTTTTTCCAATTCTTGTACTTCAGTTGTTCTTGTTGGTTGTAATATTTATCAGTTTTTGAAAGAGCTCTAATTTCTTTTACTTCTGCTTCCTTTATGTTACTGCTTTCTAGAAACTCTTGTGTTATTTTCCCCTCTCTCTCCTCATATATACTTTCTTGCTCTTCATAGTCAACATCAGAGAAAGCTGAAATAATCCTAATTTTGTCATTTTTGGCCTGCAAACCTTGTCTGATGTAAAGGAATAAAATCAGAGGAATAGTAAGGCAAAGAAAAGAGAAGGAACAGGGAAAAGGAAGAAACAAATTATAAAATTTAGTGCATGTTCAACGAGAAAACTAAAATAAAATTGTCAATATGATAAAAACCATTCAGACTGAAAAAATATGATAAAGAAATCTCTATGTTCTTAAATCAATATTAAAGCAATTTAATCCAAGAGTTTTTCCACATCAGAAAAAGAACAGCTATAGTAATAACCGTAGCTACTTGCTACCATGAGCTTTTTAGGATGCTTTTATTTTTCAAGAAAGGTAGAAACAAGCAAAATGAACATGTTTCCTCAATATTTAGAATGTATTTGCAATGCCCAGGTTTAGAACTGTTAAGTATTCAACATATCAAGGGATTTCAAGAAACCCAAATTTGTTGATTAATTTGGGTCTGAAAAGTCAAGCTGTTAACTTGCTGAAAGTTATTATTTGAGGCAGTATAGCCAAGAGTATGGCCAAACATATTTCTTTTTAAAAAAAAAAAAGAAAAAATAGGTGTACCTGGGTGGCTTAGTTAAGTATCCGACTCTTGATATTGGCTCAGGTCGTGATCTCAGAGTGGTGAGATCGAGCCCCAAGTCGGGCTCTGTGCTCAGCACGGAGTCTGCTTGAGATTCTCTCCCTCTCTCTGCTCCTCCCCCTGCTCCCGCTCCCATGAGCACACTCACACCCTCTCTCTCAAATAAATAAATATATACATAATAAAAATAATCTTTGACTGTCAGAAGTCAAACCTTGTTATAGCCCAATGGAACAATTATTTAAAGCGTTATAATTTGTGAAATCTAAAAGCTATATATGCATTGAGGATCACAGTGAAAGGAGTATCTTTCCCTATACTGATTTTTTTTTTTAAGATTTTATTTATTTGACAGAGAGAGACACAGCGAGAGAGGGACAAGCAGGGGGAGTGGGAGAGGGAGAAGCAGGCTTCCCGCTGAGCAGGGAGGCTCAATCCCAGGACCCTGGGATCATGACCTGAGCCTAAGGCAGACACTTAACGACTGAGCCACCCAGGCGCCCCTTCCTATACTGATTTTAACACTAGAAGCTACATTCCAACTGAAGTCAATGAATACATAAGATACCTGACCTTTCTTTCAGTTAGATTAGAAACTGCCTGCTTCCTGTGTACTCATGTAGGGGTACACAGAGGACCTGCAGACTAGGAGCTTATCATCTCAGTATGTTCCTGTGTAGATTTAACTTCCAATTGCATTTATTTAGGAAACAGAAGCAAGATCACAGTGGTCATTTAGTCACTAAAATTCTTCAAGAGAGACTTGAAGAGATATTAATAATAAACTTCAAGAGATATTCTTTTGACCCCTCTCAACACTAGACACACTTTAGCAACAAACCTCAAATTATGTATTTTTACATAATTTATGTAAGTTTCCAGTTATTCTGGATTCATTAGGCAAAAGCCCATTTGGTTGAGCAAAGAAATCCAATCTACTTTTTTTACATGCAGTTTCATTATTGTCCAGTATCCTCAAAAACTCAAACTAAACTAACTCCAGCCTAGAAGTCTTTATACTTCAACTTAAATGAATAGATAGCCATTGCTGTAGTGAATGAAGCTATTTATATTTACACTTCTAATTTACTGGCAGATACTAAGAACATGTTTGTTCCCTTAGGATTTTAAATGTTCTTCCTAAAAAACTGTGTAACTTCAAGACTTAGACCATCTCCAAGAACTTGATATCTACAGTAAGAGAGAAGTTTAAAATTCAATGCTAGTGATAAAATGTCTTTAAAACTTTCTGAAGGATAAATCATTTCAAAATTTAAGTTAAAAATGTCTATGATAAAAGGTTACTTAAAAATCATGTAATTTTGGGGGTGCCTGCGTGAGTCTTTAGGTTAAGCGTCTGCCTTCGGCTCAGTTAAAGATCCAAGGATCTTGGGATTGAGCCCCGCTTCAGGCTCCTTGCTGAGTGGGGAGTCTGCTTCTTCCTCTCCATCTGCCCCTCCCCACCTTGTGCTCTCTCTTGCTCACACACTCTTTCAAATAAATAAATAAATAATTGTAATTCTTTTCTCTGCTGGAGATGAAAAAAATATTCACTCTTTAACCTCATTTCATATACTGATACAGTAAAATCAAATTTATATGGGATCAATTAAAAAATCTTTAGCAAAAAATTTACACTTTAAAGTGTATCACTAATGCTCCTCTAAGTATTATTATAGCAGTAGCCCAGGAAATAACTAAAATAATAATAGGGTAATAACTGGTTAAAATGCAGTGTTCTAGAAGAGTATGTAGTCATTTAGGTTGATATGCCACTATTACTGTTGGCCTACACATCTAATGCTTACAAATACAGAGGGAAAGAGGGCCAAAAGTATTGGATTTTTTGCTATTTTTTTTCCTTAAAGTAGGACAATATAAACAACTAAAATCAAATAATTAAAAAATAAAATTTTCATCTAATAAACCAGCAAGGAGCAGAGACCAACTACAGTAGGATTCCTGGCATATTTCTTTTTTAGAATCAGATTATAAACAGTAAAAATTCTATGTGATGGTTGATATATAAAAAAATTCATTGAAAGTATTTCCAGAGATGATAGTAAACTGAGATAGGATGTTCTCTCGCAGACAGGCAACCAACTGAGGACCAGGATAAATATTCACCAGTTTGGTAAAATGAGCAAAAAGAAATGATATGTTATTATGGTATGGTGAATTTTAGCAATCAAAAGTATGAGCTAAACTGGAATGGTTTTTAAAATATTAACTTCCAACCAATAATTGATTCAAACAAGGATCATCAATGGATGCTAAAATCAATGGGTAAAATGTTGGGGAAACAGAATAATGACACAATCTGAGAGAGAATGAAATAAAAAGTAAATGTGCCAGAATGTTAACACAAGTGATGAACCTAGGCAACATGAATATGGGTGTTAATATAACATTTTTCTGAATTTTGTTTGAATTACTTTTTAAAGTGGGGGAAAAACGGGGAGCATATATGTAAATATTTGTTCTTATACTCATAAATTATATGATAGTAGTCTATGGAAGGGCACATAAGAAACAAACAAGGGTGGTGTGAGAACTAAGAGATAGGAAGGGGACAGAGTAGAGGAGGAGAGGACAGGTGTGGGTGGGAGATTCTTCACTGTATGCTGTATTGTACCCTAACATTTTTTAACCATGTCAATGTTTTATATATTTAAAATTTTTCTAAAGTTCCAGCATAAGTACTGAATCTGCTATGAAGAGATCATCTGAAGTTCCCAGAAATATTTAGGTAGGAAGGATTATCCAAACATTTAACATCTGTGATTTTTTTTAATTGTGGTGAAGAGTGTATCAGAATCACTGGGCTGGGCAGAGGCATGAGCTGGTTTTTTTCAGTCATCCACCCCAAGTTAGCGTGCTCTCACCAGTTGAGAATCACTGATCATAAAGAGAAATACTAATGACAGAAATGCCTAAATGTGAATGTACAGAAGAGAAAAAAGAAGACTGAGAATCTATACAAAATGGCTGTATTTTGGTCTATCATACCTTTATACTTCCACTACCACCTCAGGTTAAAGCATCCAAATACTGTCAGTTGCATCTTGGAAACTACATATCAGGAAGAGAAAGTGCTTGGTTTCCAAAACCCACCTGAGAGCCCGCCGCTCTGGATAATCAAGATCGTAACTTTGGATAGAGTCATTGCAGGAATCCCGGGAATTGCCCTGAAGTAGCAGCTGCTGTGGCAATCCCACCGGCACAGCGAACTGGTGCACAGAAGCATTGGGCTGGGAAGTCGTATGGTAAGGAGGTGGGATGCTGTTGCTGGTCTCACTGCGATAGTCACTATCTCGGTCATCAACGGCACTATCAGGATCTTCAAAAGCTGTGGAATAAACACAGTCAATCAAAGCATCCCAGCTTTATTTAGTTCTTTAGAATTTTTTTCTGCTTCTAACTTAGGTAACCACAAGCCTAGACCTTGAGAACAAGAGCAAGCTGAGCTGCAAGTAAGCCAAGTGACCTCAAACCCATGTGCAAAACTGTTTCAGTTAATACTCATAAGTTTCTTTCCTTATTAAATGAGACAAGATCCTTGCTTTCATTTTAGTGTTGATTCTTAGAGGAATTCCAAACTGTATTTTCCCAATGCAGAATTCTCTGGAATTCTGATTCTCCAGCTATCACAACTCTAGTGAAAATCTGTTTTTAAACGTCATAGATTCTATTCCTCTATTGTTATCAAAATGGGTAGAAGAGAAATTTTTATTTAGAGTTGGCTTGCTGTTGTTAGACTTTAAAAATACTTGGCTGAACCCAATAAGCAGGTCCAACATCAGAAGGTGGTCAAATATCAGGAGGCGCAAAGCCAAGGCTCTGAAGAACCAAAAGTTCTAGATACAACTAAGAACAGTAGCAGTCTTTTTTTTAAGTATTATGCCAAATTTTATTTGTTTTTGTTTTTTTTTTTAAGTAAGCTCTATACCCATTGTGGGGCTGGAACTCATGACCCCAAGATCAAGAGTCACATGCTCCACTGACTGAGCCAGCCAGGCCCCCGAGAACAGTAGCAATCTTACTGTCTTGCTGCAGCAACAGGTTTTTCTAACAATTCCTATCAAGTACCTCTACCCTGGGGCTCAGAATTTCCATCCAAAGTCTGGGCTGAAGGGGAAAAGGAAAACATAAGCACTACCAATGGGATCTTGCTGACAATGCAGCCAAGTTTATCTAACAACAGTGACTATAATACCATAGAATTATTTCTGCTTTTCAGGCCAGCACCTGACTGACTAGTTTTATTCTTGATGTTAACTAAAATGACCACAGTTACAAATCCTGCTCCAAACAAAAATAAAAATATTTAACACTGTACTTGGAAAGGGAGCTCAACCTAATAGTGCTCTGTGGTTTATTTTATAGAGAAGTCATTTCTGACACCAACCCCGTATGTGTATAATTAACAAGGTCCCAGATGTCCTGTCTTGCCAATTTCCTATTTGGCTCAGTGAGGAAAAGGAACATTCATTATCCCAAAATGGAGATACTTTTAGCAGATGATGAACTCCTTATATTAGTAATTTTTAAAAAAATCTTGGTAGTTATGTGGCAGTGAGAGCCTTCTGAAGACCATAAGATTAGGCTTTCACAATCACTCAAGCAGGAGATAAGAACCTGCATCCATGCAGTAGAAATGGAAAAGAACTGATGAACTAGAAAAAGAAAAATCCAGACAAATGATAAAACATGGGGACAAATGGAAGGTAAAAGGGAAATGACACCTTGGCTTGTACATCAAACTACCTAGTAGATAATAATTCCACTAAAAGAGACAAGGGGGCACAAACATGTGGGTTTTACAAGCAACGAAGAATATTTGAACACCAGATTGCAGACAACACTGTGGGTATAGCTGGGAGTACGGGTAGAAGATCTCATGAGCTTTTCCCTTTTGAGTTTAAGTGTGAACATAAGACAAGGAGAGTGATCAGAACCTCAGGAGAAAAAAATCAGTATGAGAAAGAGGCTAGGGGCACCTGGGTGGCTCAGTCGGTTAAGAGTCTGCCTTGGGCTCAGGTCATGATCCCAGGGTCCTGGGATCAAGCCCCGCATTGGGCTCCCTGCTCAGCAGGGAGTCTGCTTCTTCCTTTGTCCCTCCCCCTGCTCATGCTCTCTCTCTCTGAAATAAATAAAATCTTAAAAAAAAAAAAAGGATATATAAAGAGTATTAAAAGGAAGGAAGGAAGGAAGGAATAGGCTAACCTTCAAGTGGTCTGGAAGGGTACTAGTCAAACAATAGGGGATGCAAAGAATTCTGCTCAGAAAGAACTCTGATCACGTATTAGGAAAAAAAAAAAAAAGACTTCAGAGGCACTGGTTTCAGATCTTGATGCATTTGTTGTTCTGAACACTAGAAAGAAAGGATCAAGGGACAAAATCCAGTATGTCTTTCAGAATTAATTCTTTCTGAACCCACAAAAGGAGTCAGTGTGAAGAAGTCAGATGGATTTTTCATGCATACAGATGAGAGGGCAGAGGCAACAAAGGAGACAAAGCCAAAAGTCTACTTAAACCCCAGCAGAAGTATCAACACATACCCCAGAGAACCAAAGAGGGAACAGCGATAGACAATCCCACTGATTATGGGGCCAGGAGAGAGTAGCTCAGCCAGAGTTAGGAGCCCACGATCCAGAGCCAGAAACTATGTTGGACAGACCCTTAGTTTTTCACTGCATCTGACCTATTACTCCTAAATAATGCTCTGCTTTTTTATTTTGCTAGGCTAAGGAGAAGAATAATCCAAAACTTTTCTAAAAGCTGACAATATTCCTATACTAAAGAAATAAAGGGCAAATATTAAGAAACAGAGTTTTTATGGAAAGAAGAGGCTAGGAATAGAAGAGAATATGAAAAGTAGGAGGAGACAGGAAAAAAGAAATACAAAGAAGTGAGGTGAGACAAAGAAGAGAAACAGAAAAAAGGTAGATGAGGGCAAAGACCAGATTTTCTCCCCTGATACTATCCCTGATCTCCCTAGAAAGAAAACTTCCTGGAACGACCAAGGCTGATTAGAAACTAACAAGGGAAATTAAGAAAAAGGCTTGAACGAAAGAACTGTGCTTTCAGTGTGGCAGCAACAATCCCTTACTGGCTCTACTCTACTTCACAACATGACTGCAGCTAAAACAGAAAACTCCTGGCTTCACTGAGAAAAAGAACCTGAGTGCAGGTTTGGTTACTCAGCCTAAGGAGGACTTGTGAGCTAGGTTGAGGGCAAAAATTGAAAAGCCCTTGGAAAACTAAAAGGCTGGGAAAATTAACTCATTCAAGTATTTACTGAGTGCCTTTAAGTACAAAGCTAAACAACACAGAAGATTCAGAGTATACAATCAGTCTAATAGGAGAGAGAAAATATGGACACAAATACAAGGAAGTAACTATCATGAGAACAGTACAAACCAAATGCTATATAAGTTGAAGGTAAGGTCACTTCCTGTTAGGGTGAGCAGAGAAACCTTTATGGAGGAGACAACTTTGAAAGACTGGTAGGTTTTCAACAGGTGAAGTTCAGAGGGGGAGGGTAAATACCTTCTAGAATCTGGATAAAAACAATGGCATGAGTAAAAGCCCAACAGTGAGAAAGGCTATATGTATTTTTGAAAAACACTTTGTAGCTCATTTGGTAGGTACATAAAAGGACATGGAAGGGAATGACAGAAAATAAACCTGGGGCGAGTAATCTAATCCAGGGCAAAAATGGGCCCCAGGTACAGAGAAGGCACTCAAACAATACTGAATGAAATACTGAACAATGAGGCTTTCTGGTATGTGGTGGTCCTGGATTGAATCCCTGTCTTTAAATCCAGAATACAGGTAGAACTTTATCAGCCTGAGTAAAAAGGAAAGAGAATTCAAACCATTTTTTTTCATGGCTTAGTTACTTTTTTCTTGGAAAACCTTAAGTTATCTCAGCTCTCTTAGGCTGCCTTTGAGCAGTTCCCTAGTGGAAACACTAAGGATTCAAATCACAGAAAGTACAAAGTCATAAGAAATTCCAGTGACAGAACAAAATTTGGCCCCTCTTAGCACCTGCTGGATACCTAAGCACTGGGACTCAACCAATCCCCCTGTAAGATGGGTAACAGAGCCAGTAATGTCAGCCTAAGGCTGTGTATCTTGCTGGAAAGAACTAACTGCCCACTCTCAAAGCTCTAGAATGAAGATGGCCTCCAGCCTACCTGGGCTGCTTCAAGGAAAGTCAAACCATGTCCTCAGTGCCTTGTTTACAAAAATAAACTTCCAGAAGGAACCTTCTTCTAGTCACTGTACTCCTTAGCCAAGAGACCAAGGGAGAGGGTTTCTTGCACTAGGTGCTGATGATATTACCTATCTCTGGGAAGGAAAAATCTAGAGATACTGCCAAAATTGTAACTGGGACTTTGGTTTGAAATCTCTCTCTCTCTCTCTCTCTCTCTCTCACACACACACACACACACACACACACACACAGTCTTCAAAAAAAAAACAGCATGAAAGGATATAACATCCCACTGCAAGTAATGGTCTCTGAGATTTAAGTAGGGGAGGAGAAGGGAGTGGAATTATGTATACTTGTACACATGAATATCCAGCTTCATAGTTCAGACAGAGTGTGTTAAAGGGTAAAATCAAGAGAATTATAAGGAATTCAATTTCTTACGTACTCTGCTGCTCTCCCCAGCCCAAATAGGTCCAGTGACCTAAGAAAACCGCAAATGGTAGCAAAAAAGAAGAGTGACAGAGACAACTTTAGGAATAATTCAAAGACCGTTTCCCCATCCCACCAATGATTATACACCTTACCTTGCTTGAACCTGCCCTACTTGTATTCCATTAATTTTACATAACATGTAGAGAGCCTTCTGCTTCTATCAAGCATGAGACAAATCTACAAAATACCCTAGCTTTAATTCACCATATAGAGAATAACAAAAAACTACTTCTACACTCTTTCAAAAAAGTTTTATTTACTTAAGTAATCTCTACACTCAATGTGGGGCCCAAACTCATGACCCTGAGATCAAGAGTCGGACACTCCTCTGACTGAGCCAGCCAGGTGCCCCTGCTTTTATACTCTTAAAACTCCTTCTGGCCTAGGTCTCAGAACAGCATCATCTAGGGGCTAATATACCCTTCCTTATTCAAAATGACAAAAATTCGACCTGTCTCTAAGAAATCCTTCCTGTCTCTTTGTTCTCCAAACCTGAGCCTACCATAGTATTTCCATGAGAATCTCAGACCTGATACAGTGGAAAAGAGAGTGATTCCGTTATCTGGGAGCGATTATGTCTAATTTTGATGCTCTCCATTGAAAATTAAAAGGCCAAAGAATGGCATTAATATCTAATCTTCCTGCAGAGAAAGGGGAACCCTCCTACACTGTTGGTGGGAACGCAAGCTGGTGCAGTCACTCTGGAAAACAGTATGGAGGTTCCTCAAAAAGTTGAAAATAGAGCTACCTTACGACCCAGGAATTGCACTACTGGGTATTTACCCCAAAGATACAAATGTAGTGATCCGAAGGGGCACAAGCACCCCAATGTTTATAGCAGCAATGTCCACAATAGCCAAAATATGTAAAGAGCCTAGATGTCCATCAACAGATGAATGGATAAAGATGATGTGGTGTATATATATACAATGGAATATTATGCAGCCATCAAAAAATGAAATCTTGCCATTTGCAATGATGTGGATGGAACTAGAAGGTATTTTGATAAGCGAAATAAATCAACCAGAGAAAGACAAATATCATATAATCTCACTGATATGTGGAATTTGAGAAACAAGGCAGAGGATCATAGGGGAAGGGAGGGAAAAATGAAACAAGACAAAACCAGAGAGGGAGACAAACCATGAGACTCTTAATCTCAGGAAACAAACTGAGGGTTGCTGGAGTGGAGGGGGGTAGGAGGGATGGGGTGGCTGAGCAGCGATGGACACTGGGGAGGGTATATGCTCTGGTGAGCGCTATGAATTGTGTAAGACTGATGAATCACAGACCTGCACCCCTGAAACAAATAATACATTATATGTTCATTTAAAAAAATTAAATAAAAAAATCTAATCTTCTAATATGTAATAAAACACTATAGCCTCTGCTCAGAATTTTTTCAACTGTCTACAAAATTTAATAAAATCCATTAAAATACAGAAGCTTTGAATGATGAGAGAAAACTGAACATTTTCTACTCATTTTTCAAAATAAAATATTCAATGTTAATTACATTTAAATCCTATTCCATACCCAAAACTGAATTTGAGGCAACTAATGTCACACACACACACACACAAAATCACTAAAAATAGGTCTTTATCCCCAGAAACAAGGAGTAATTTAGCTTCATAATTAAGAATGTGAGTACCCAAGCCAAAACTAAGTTCTTCTAGCTTTGCCACTACTAGCTATATGGTCTTAAAAAAGTTATTTTAGATATTTCTTCAACTGTAATATAAGAATATTATGAGTCTCACTGGTTACCGAAGGATTGTAAGAGAAAATGCATGTAAAGTACCTAGTACAGGCCTCTGGAACAGGGCAAGCAATTGGCATTTCTTGTTGTTTCGTCATGTTGCCAAGTTTTTGCTTGCCCTTATAGGTTCCTAATAAATAGGTATCAGGAAGACCCATACACTGATAGCCCTAGTATCTGTTGAGGGATTGTCTGTTTGGGTTAGAAAGTCCTCAGTGTTCTAAGGGTGCAGTTCCCTTGAAAATTTGCAGTTAAGATTCAAAATTCTGGAAGCACTGAATGATGCCAACAGAAGCTCATTTCATTACCTGAGTTAACTCCCAATCCTGGAGATATGGGACTACTAACCAGTCACAGTCTGTTTAATATAACTATACACTAAGAATCAGTTTTCTTCCTATACTTATCTTCTTCCTACTAACTCCATCTCTTCTCTTTATCCCTCAGGAAGGTTATGTTGGCTTACTATGCCATTTTTTAAAATTTTAATAATTTACCTAACTTTCTAACCCTAGGGAGAGAAGGAGTTTAAAAGAAAATTCTCCCAGGCTACATCATAGTTGCCATAACAACTGTGAGAGGGTAATTACCTTGCTTCTTAAAAAAAAAAGAAAAGAAAAATAATCACATAGAACTTCAGAACAACCTTCAGCCTATCAACCTAGATTGCTCCAAGCAAGTAACAATGCTGTTTCTCACTGAAACTCTGGACCCAAAGAAGCCTCTCATTGCAGGATGATGCCTCATCCTTGAATGCACCGTAACACTGCAGAGCAGTTTCTTATACATAGTAGGTGCTCAATAAATATCTATTATATGATTAAACCAAATTAATGATTTGATGCCATCTACTAGGTCCAACCCTAAGCCATGAAAATAACAGTTATGTTCTCTGACCAATCAGTTCCCTATTGTCACTTCAATGTGGTACCATTATAAGAGAAACCACACCAGTTTAATTAAGCAAGTTTCCTTCCCCACTCCAAAAACACACTAAAACATCTCACTAGCCAATAGGACAATTACTGAGGATAGTTAGGTTTTGCTAGGCATAAGTACCAATTAAAGGGTTAGGGATGTTCCAGGAAATGTAAATTATACACACAAAAGCACATTCAGTGAACTTGAAAATAGTTCTAGCATATCTGTATAGGACACTGCAGGGTTATGAAAGAAACTAATCAAAGGAGGTGCCAAGCAACGTTTAGAAATTTAGTAACATTAGGAATTTGGAATTATCTGGAGGTTAATGCAGAGCCATCACAGCTTTTTCTTTTTTAATTCCAGTATAGTTAACACAGTGTTATACTGGTTTCAGGTGTAGAATACAGTGATTCAACAATTCTATACATTAGTCAGTGCTCATCACAGTAAGTGTACTTTTTTTTTTTTAAGATTTTATTTATTTATTTAACAGAGAGTAAGAGAGATCACAAGTAGGCAGGCAGGCAGGCAGGCAGAGGGAGCCCGATGTGGGACTCGATCCCAGGACCTTGGGATCATGACCTGAGCCAAAGGCAGCCGCTTAACCGATTGAGCCACCCAGACACCCCACGGTAAATGTACTCTTAATCCCCTTCACCTATTTCACCCATCCCCCCACCCACCTCCCCTCTGGTAACCATCTGTTTGTTCTCTATAGTTAAGAGTCTGTTTTTTAGGGACGCCTGGGTGGCTGAGTCGGTTAAGCGTCTGCCTTCAGCTCGGGTCATGATCCTGGGGTCCTGGGATCAAGTCCCGTATCAGGCTCCTTGCTCAGCGAGGAGCCTGCTTCTCCCTCTGCCTGCCACTCCCGCTGCTTGTACTTTCTCTCTAATAAATAAATAAAATCTTTAAAAAAAAAAAAAAAGAGTAGAGTCTGTTTTTTAGGAGCGCCTGGGTGGCTCAGTCATTAAGCGTCTGCCTTCGGCTCAGGTCATGGTTCCAGGGTCCTGGGATCAAGTCCCACATCGGGCTCTCTGCTCGGCGGGAAGCCCGCTTCTCCCCCTGCTTGTGTTTCCTCTCTCGCTGTGTCTCTCTCTGTCAAATAAATAAATAAAATCTTAAAAATAAATAAATAAATAAAAGAGTCTGCCTTCAGCTCAGGTCATGATCCCAGGATCCTGGGATCGAACCTCACATCGGGCTCCCTCCTCAGCAGGGAGTCTGCTTCTCCCTCTGCCTCTCTCCCCCACTTGTGCTCGCTCGCTCTCAAATCAAATCTTTTTTTTAAAGTTTGTTTTTTAGTTTTTCTGTTTATTTTTACATTGTTCGTTTGTTTTGTTTCTTAAATTCTACATATGAGTAAAATCATATGGTATTAAGCATGGGAGAGAAGAATCAGATTTGACATTTTAGAACGAGAATGGTGGTACAGTGTGGCCAAAAGTTTGTAGGGTAGATGGACTGGAGACTGGTGTCAGGGAGGCCAATAAGGAAGCTACTGCACTCACCTAATGATGACCTAAACTAGGAAAGTGGCAGAGGGAGTGGAGAGATACATTCATGAGATAAAATCAGTAGGGTTTCATAAGTAATTAAATGCGGGAGGTGAAGAGGATAAAGCCTAAATAATATTGCCTAGGTTTTTAGCTTGAGCTACTGGATGGATATGACATCATTCATTAAGAAGAGAAAGACGAGAAGGGCAGATTGAAGGCAATGATGAATTCAGTGTTAGATTACTGGCTTTGAAGTATCTACGAGGTATTTCAAATGAAAATGTTTGAGAAGACAGCTGGATATATGGTTCTGGAGCTGAGGAAAGATAAGTAGAGTTGTAAGTTTTCAGAATACAAGCTGCCATGAAGACAGAGATTTTTCTGCTTTGTTCCTTACTGTATCTTTAGTGCTTAAACAGTGCTTGGCACAAAATAGCAACTCAACAAATATTTGTAAATTAATGGATAAAAATTACAATGTAAGTGAGAAAAAACAATGAGGCGGGGTGCCTGGGTGGCTCAGTCGGTTAAGCGGCCAACTCTTGATTTCAGCTCAGGTCATGTTCTCAGGGTCCTGAGATCGAGCCCTGCATCAAGCCTCCACCCTCAGTAGGGAGTCGCCTTGGGATTCTCTCTCTCCTTCTACCTCTGCCCCTCTGCCCCCCACTCTCTCTCTCTCTCCTTTTTACAAGAATGCAAAGTGATAGGCCACTTTGGAAAATAAACTGGGCATTTCTTATTAAGTTATATATACAATCATAAAACCCAGCAATCCCTCTCATATGTATTTACCCAAGAAAAACAAAAACATGTTCACATAAAATCCTATACATGAATGTTTGGTTGCTTAATTCATATTCACTAATAACTGTAAACATAAATGTCCATCTGCTGAATAAACAAACCATGGTATATCCATATAGTAGAGAGCTATTCAGGAATAAAAAGGAATGAACTGACACACACAGATGAATCTCGAATGCAATATGATTAGTGAAACAAGCCAGACTCAAAAAGCTACATACAATATGATTCCACTTATATGACTTTCTGGAAAAGGTAATATGGGCAGAAAACAAATTAGGGTTTTCATGGGCCAGGAGTGGGAGAGGTTGACTACAAAGGGGTCTAGAAAACTTTTAGGGTTGATGGAACTGTTCTTTATCTTAACTATGGTTGTGGTTACAAAACTGTATGTGTTTGTCAAAACTCATAGGACTGTACACTAAAAGGGAGAATTTTACTGTGTGTAAGTTATACCTTAATAAATCTGACTTAAAAAGGAAGAGTCCATGAAGGAGGTTGTGAAGAAACCAAAGAGGAAGAAAACCATGGTGGTGTGGTCTCTGAATCAGAAAAAAAAACAAGGTTTCAAGGAGGCAGTGGTTAACAAGTGTTAAGTGCCATAGGGAAGTCACACAAAATAAAACAAAGGCCTACTGGATTTAGAAATAAAAAGGTTACTAAAAACCTCAATAGAAATTTTAATGAATGAAAGCTGGAGTAGAGACTGTTAAGAAAATGGAAGCACATACAATGGAATAAGGAGACATCAAGAGATTCCACAGTTCATACAGTAAAACACTGAATGTGAGCAAGGTGGTAGACACTGCTTATCACAGATGCCAAAAAGAAGCAAGCAAGGAACAGACAATGGCCAAATGTGTTACAGAAAAAACTGAGTACACTAAGAGCTTCTAACACAACCAGCAACATTCTCAAATTGGGCATTCACACATAACAAATGTGTGTCAAACTGACAATTATAATGAGCACGCTAATGTTTCCCACCTCTCGAGAGCCTCAAACCTCTTCAGTTCACATATTTAACAAGTGAATAACCAATTACCCTGTAGCTCAGTGGCACCTGATGCTAAGAGTCAGGCGGTCTAGAAAACTACAGCCGCCACTGGCAATGACATTGTATTTACAATGTTATGAGTTCCGTGCAGATTAGCTTTACTAAGTGTACGTTAAGCCCAAAACTACTGAACTCCCAACACTTCAAAACCAGAAACCACAAGACCATTCCAAAATTCCTCTCTACTTTATCTCCCATGTCCAATCTGTCAATAAGCTTAATAGTTAATTCCACTCAAGTCTCCTTCCTACTGACCAAACCTTCCTCCTAGGTTTCACAGTTCTTATCAAGGAACTCATTACTTCCTGCCTGAATTACTACAGATTTTGGCTGAACTTACGACCTTCTAATCCCTGTCTCCTTGTCCCATTCAATCTACTCAGCAGATGGCAACTAATTTTCCTAAATCCAGCTTCTAATCACATCATTGCCCTTTTAATAATTTATAACCTTCTCACTATGTATGAAAGAGTATATTTATCTTTCTGGCTTTCAAGTCCTCTATAATCTGATACCAAATAAATATCAAATCACACTGTAAAACACTCACCCAAAACAAAGTCGTTATTGGCAAACAGATATTCTCACAGTTCCTGTGCTTGCCACACTTGGGAGATCGAGGAATGAGCCTGATTTCCCTTATTTGTCCCTCAACTTCTGAAGCTGGAATGTCCTTCATTTCCACGGTTTTTTGGTATAATGGAAATGTTTTTGAGTTTTGGAACCAGATAAACCTAGGTTTAAAGCCATCACTTAGTAGCTGTGTGACCTTAGGCAGGTTAACTTCTCTGCCCTTGTATTTGTCATCTATAAAAAATGAAGAGTAATACCACTTACCTCTCAAATTTGCACAAATATTGAAAATCATGTACGTACCATTTAACTCCATGTGCTAGACAAATGATAATTACTCAATAAATGTTCCCTATTCTTCCTTATTTGGTTGGTACCCATTCTTAAGTTCCTTTTAAACATTTTTCCTTAAACAATGTTCAATGACTCTAGTACAAAAAAAACTACTGACCAACCTTCTTTGTGAATATATGTATTAAAATACAAGCAAATTTAACCTACCATTATAGTAAAAGAATAATTTACCATAATCAAATAGGGTATATTACAGGAAAACAAAGATGATTTATTAATAGAAACTGATTAATGAATTCATCACATTAATAAGTCAAAGGAAAATACCCACCAACAATTGGGTAGGTACTACTGAGCAATTTTGAAATGTTCAACATCCACTCCTTATTTTTAATATAGAGGCTCTACTGAAGTATAAGATGCAGAGAAGTACACAAATCATAAGTGTATTATTCTCTTTTTTTAAAGATTTTATTTATTTATTTGACAGAAAGAGATAGCAAGAGAGGGAACACAAGCAGGTGGAGTGGGAGAGGGAGAAGGAGGCTTCCCGCCCAGCAGGGTGCCCGATGTGGGGCTCAATCCCAGGACCCCGGGACCATGACCCAAGCCAAAGGCAGATGCTTAACAACTGAGCCACCCAGGCACCCCATAAGTGTATTATTCAACGAATACTGTAAACACACTCAAGTAACCAGCACACAGATGAAGAAACAGAACAGACCAACATCCAGCAGACCTCTTCCTACCCCTTTTCAGTCATTCAACTAGACTTTTTTTTTTTTTTAAAGTAGATTCCACACCCAGCGTGGAGCCCAATGCAGGGCTTGAACTCACAACCATGAGATCAAGACCTGAGCTGAGATCAAGAGTTGGATGCTTAACCTCCTGAGCCACCCAGGAGCCCCTCAACTAGCTTTTGAACCAGCTATTTCCTCTGTGCATCACACTTTCCCCAGAGAGCCACATCACTAATTCCCCCACCTCCAAGTTCTACTCAAAAGTCATCTTCTCACTGTGGCGTAAACACTAACTACCTTATTTATAATTACAACCCAATTTCAATTATAGCATTCTCAAATGCCTTTCACCATCTACTCTTTTATTGGTTCACTCTCTAAAATTCCTATATAATTTCCTTATTCATTATATTTACTGTTTCCTCCCACCCAGGATCTTGGTTGTGTTTTGCTTCCAAATATATCCCAAGCACCTAGAACAGAACCAAGAATGTATCAAAAAAATGTTTGTAAGGCGCTTGGCTGGCCCAGTCAGAAGAGCACCCAAATCTTGATCTTGGGGTCATGAGTTTGAGCCCCACGGTGGGTGTAGAGATTACTAAAAATAAATAAACTTTTAAAAAAATGTTTGTAGAAGGAAAGGATCAAGAGACAGAGGGGAAGGGGGGGAGGGCAAAAGGGGCAGTGTGGCTGGATGTGAGAAAATGAGTATCAGCAGTACAAATATAGATACAATCTTTCTAGAGTATAATTTGACAATATCTAAAAAAAACTTAGGGCACCCTGGGTGGCTTGGTCGTTAAGCGTCTGCCTTCGGCTCAGGTCATGATCCCAGGGTCCTGGGATCCAGCCCACATCGGGCTCCCTGCTGGGGGGGAAGCCTGCTTCTCCCTCTCCCACTCCCCTGCTCGTGTTCCCTCTCTCACTGTCTCTCTCTGTCAAATAAATAAAAATTTAAAAATCTTAAAATAAAAAATAATAAAATTTAAAAAACCTAAAATGTGTATTCCTTAACTCAGTAATTCCACTTAATAGAAATGGACTAATTCAACTAATATTATTGAGCAAAGGTACTAGGAATACACAAGCGTTTTCCTTACTCATGAAATTTATGGCCTAGAGAAGAAAAATATTAATCGAATAATCAAACATATTAAGTACTATGAAGGAAAGGTACATAGTCTACGGCCATACCACCTCGAATGCGCCCGATCTCGTCTGATCTCGGAAGCTAAGCAGGGTCGGGCCTGGTTAGTACTTGGATGGGAAAGGTACATAAAAATACATAGAAGAATATATAATAGGGAAGGGGAGATTCATTTGCACCTTTACAAAAAACATATTTGTACTAAGTTGCTAACTATAGCATTGTTTTAGTAGCAAAAATTTGGAAAAAATCCAAATATCTACCAATAGGGGAGAAGTTTTAAATTATACATTTCAAATGGAATATATCAAATTTGAATTTCATCAATCTTCTGGTGCAACTACCAATTCACAAAAAAATATAAAGGACAGAAAAGTAAAATATGCAATGGGAATATATAGAGCAAAATTCGCAATATAGGAAACTGTGAGTCAAACAAAGACATGTAGTTAAATGGCTTCATTGCCTCAATAAAAAACTACAAGGAAAAAATTAAGAGATGGAGGAGGAACCGACAGATTAAAAAAGAATTATAAACTATATCAAAAAGATAAAACAGGCAAAAATAAATTCTAATGTTTAGTGATGCATACTTGAGTGATAAAACATAAAGCAAGGAAGTCATTGTCATAAAGGCTGGTAGTTACTTTTAGGGAGAAGGAGATTGGGATTGGGAAGGGGCATGTGGAGAGCTTTCTAGGGTGCCTGACAAATGTTATTTTTTTCCTATCTTATATGAATTCATTAAACATTTGTTTTATGAAGTTGTGTATCTGTGTTACATTCTACAACAGATTTTTTTAATGCATCAAACAAACTGGGTATATCATTACAATTACCACCATCTGATTATTTCATTCCCCTGAAGTCTTCAAAAGCTCCTCACTGTCTTCAAGATAAAATATAAACAGTTCGCTATGGCTTTCAAACCCAGCATGATATGAAGACTCTATGCCTCATCTCTGACCCTGCCCCACACTTATCCCCTGCCCTCAAGTCATCCAGAATTTTCAACATGCTTAGTGTCCTAGTACCATAAACTCTTTTCTCCTTTATTTGAATGACTCCTACTAATCTTTCAAAACTCAATTTAGGTTTTGGAGGAAGGAAGGATGAACAGGTAGGGCCAGGTAGGGCACAGGGAAATTTTAGGGAACAGAAACTATTCCATATATTACTAGAGTGAATACATTTGAAGAAAGAAAAGAAAAGAAAAAGAAAAATCCATAGGTTACATTATAGTTCACTCTTTGCATTGTATGTTCTCTGGGTTTTTTCAGAAAGGGCAACCAAAGGAGTGAATCTGCCAAATTGGGGTAGCCCTGTATATCTTCACTCTTTGAAAAAAATGATGTACAAAAGAGGGACTCATTTCCTTCTGCAGAGTAGCAAATACAACTTTGGTATCACTCTGTTCTCTCCAAGCCAATATGGTCGGCATATAATTTGGCATCTTTTTAATCCTCTCCCCATACTTTCCATGTATCCTACTATGAATAATCTTTCCTTTCAATCAACACATTTCAATTAGCTCCTTAAATATCATCTCTAAACTCATCTCTTGAACAAACTTATGCTATTCTTAACTATTTGCTTATTCCTCTGCCACCCGAGCACTTTCCTATTTCCAGAGTACTGCTTTGCACCTGAGGATCATCACATAAATAACATACTCAAGTTGCTGCATTTGTGTATTTGTCCTCTTCTGACCTATAAATAGGTTATGAGCTAAATCTTCTGATTCTTTTTCCATCCTCCCACCCTTCTTCTTTGAACTCCACAAATACATTCTCTTCTCTATGTATCAACTCATTAAAAACAAGAATACTCCATGAAAATATAGAAGCTTTTGGAGAGGAGGAAACAAAAACATGTAATGGATAAACTCGTACCCAGAAGCTTTGAGTTTCTTCTCTGTAATGCTTGTCTGGAGTTTCCAAGTGTCGAAACAGAAGTTAAGAAAAGTATGACAATTCTCTTTCTATCTGGGATCTGCTAAAAAGTCTTTATTTCTACCAAGAATAAACATGAACACTTTAATACTTATAAATTACCTTACAATACAGTTGACAAAGCTTTAGTTACTGCCAATATCACCAATCAGTTACCTGATTATGAGTCTTAGGAAATCTATACGTTCTGAAGAAACTAAATTTTCAACCCAAAGGAAAAGAATCCTCCCCTCCAACAAATACGGCAAATTACACTTTTTCAATAATTATCTTTTTTCTTTTTTCTCCAGAAAAGCTTTTCCCCAAAAATCCACATGGGCTGACGTCTCTCAGAGGCCAACAACCAAGCTTCACTCCCTAGTACCTTACATATCACAGAGTGAGACATAACTGTGCAAATTCCAAAAGAAACAGAAGACTAAGTCCTTGCTCCTGCAACTCACCAGCCTAGTGGAGAAAAAAATCCTACCAACCAGGAAAGAAAGGAAAGTCTAAGAAAACATGCAGAGTACATCACACTAAACTCTACTAGAAGATAATGATGGGTGGTGGGCTATTATTTCCATTATTCCTCTCCAAAACTTAAATGTTACAAGTATTCTCTCACATATTCAGATACTGCATAATTAAAATTTTTTTGACTTTTTTTTTTTTTAAAGATTTTACTTATATATTTGAGAGAGAGACAGTGAGCAAGAGGGAGAGAGCACAAGCAGGGGGGAGAAGCAGAGGGAGAGGGAAAAGCACACTCCCCACTGCAGGGGCCTGACGCGGGGCTCGATGCTGCGACTCCAGAATCATGACCTGAGCTGAAGGCAGACGCTTAACCAACTGAGCCACCCAGGTGTCCCAAGCATAATTAAAATTTAACTTATTTTTTTTTTAAAGAAAAATTAACAAGTTGGAAGAGTATACTCCAAACTATGAAAAGTAGTTACCTTGGAGTGGACTGGAGAGGAAGTATTACAGAGAACTGTAACTTTTTATATTACACATTTCTCGATCACTTAAAAATTTTTACAGTGAAGATGTTACATATTTTGGGTTTTTAAGTTTAGACTAAAAAGGGGACTGATTTAGTATGTTGGGGTGGGGGGTGACAATTCTTTGCAACACCCTGCAAAGTAACCACAAAGTTTCCTCACAAATTTTGAATTCTAACACATTATCTGGACATGATATGCCAGAATTTCTTAACCCAGCAACAAATGTGTGAAACTCATTCTAGCAGGGTGAATGAGGACAGAGGAAACATTCCTGTTGTATTCAAGGCCAGGATTTCAGGGAAACAGATCTTTGCCATGGGAAACAACCCAAAAAATAAACAATTTATTCCCTATGGCTTCAAGAAATTTTTAAAACACAGTAAGAACTCAAAAGAACCCAACTGATGAAGGGGTGTTCAACTCACAGTTAGCTGTGAATGTTTTATTTTAACACATGGTACTCTACTCTAAGACCAAGTCAAAGGATGGAAAAAATGATCAAAAGGTATCTCTCATGTATGCAAACATACATTTGGACATGTGTAAAATCTCTCGAACGATTCATAAGAAACTGCTAATGATGACTACTTCTGGGAGAAGACCCAAGTAGCCGGGTATAGGAATGGAAGGGAGACCTTTTTAACTGTATTCTCTTTAATATTTTAAAGTTTGTGTGCCATATGCATATTTCCTATTTAATAAATGAAGTAATTTTAAAATAACACAAAAGGCAGAAGGCAAATAAGAAAAGCATATTTTTCTGAACAAATTATATCTCATGAGATTTTTGTCATCATGGGATGGTAGGGAAAAGAACATGGACCTTAAGACTCAAATAGACCAAGGTTTTAACCCCAGTTCACCCACTTCCTAGAAACAAGTGGCACAAAAGAAGATAACTGGTGGGAAGACCTGATAAAAAGACTCTGGGCTGCTTTCTTCATGATACCATGCAAAGTGGCCACCAAGATTCATAACAAGGAAAACAATATATTGCCCAACTTTTTATTACAAGTGACTTGAAATGAGACCAAATTTTAACATTGAGGACATTGAACAGAACCCTTAAAATTCATATGTACTGAAAGCCACATTATGACAAAAAATGGGAAAGTTATGGAGCTATAACTTAGGAGGTAGCACCACAATGGATGGAGCTAAAAGCCAGCTGGCATAGGGACTAAACAGCCCACTTACCAGGCTTTGAATTTAAATGAATAGCATAAGTATTATGGCTTGGGGGAGTGGATATATTTGTAATTAAATCCAAAGTGACAGTGTCCCAGACAAACCTGGGACACAGGAATTCAATAATTTCCCAGGTCTCCCAGGACTATCTTGAACACCTATCACCCAATTTCAGTGCAGGACATTAAGAAAGCTATCAGAAGTCTTAGTATACCATGCTAATGTATTGAAGGAGCCTGCCATGCAATAGCAACATAGCATTGCAAAAACATATAGAGGACAGGCTGAGTCCTGTCCGTTCAAAAATTATGGTGAGGGATTCTTAATCATAAAACATGGATTCACCCAGTATATGCTCCTAAAAGGACACTACTCCTAGTTGAGACTGTGAGGCCACAAAGTTCTCTAAGAGTTAGATCTCCTGATAGGTAGGGGCTATCAGTATGGTGGCTACTGTTATCTCAAAATAGTAATACAGAAAAGAAAATTACTGGAGAAGAGGCCACAGGATCTGATGCCAGCCAAGCTTCCTGTTTATCTGGAGCTGTGCAAGGTGGTTAGGTCTGACAGTCATGAAGTGAAAGGTCCTCTCAAGTTGGTGTCCTCTAGTATAAAATGCTGGGGTGACAGTCTCATGGTCTACTCCATATGATCATACCCTGACGCAGTAAGTACTTGCTAACTGGGTCTACTCCTTCTGGCATGGGGCGGGTCCAGAATGGAAGAAAGAAATTCTGAATCAGAAACAGATAAAATTTACTGCCTACTAGAATCCACCATCACCTGACCGGGAAAACAAGTCCTGGCGCCATTGGGAGGCAACCAGAACACCCCATAAGCTTAAAGTTAGTCTTGTTTATGGTAGGGGAGAAATGGGATTAAGAGCGGCATTGGCAGTATCAGCCCAGAGTTTTGTGTTTGATTTTGGTCAAGGAATTATACCATCATCTGTATAGTACACTGGAATCTAATCTTCCAGATGGGGAATAACTGGTTATATATAGAATGGCCCATTTCTCTGCCTCCCCAAAAAGGTTTATTAGAAATAATATTAGAATAAGTCACAGCGGGGCGCCTGGGTGGCTCAGTTGTTGGGCGTCTGCCTTCGGCTCAGGTCATGATCCCAGGGTCCTGGGATCGAGCCCCGCATCGGGCTCCCTGCTCCGCGGGAAGCCTGCTTCTCCCTCTCCCCCTGCTTGTGGTCTCTCTCTCTCTGTCAAAATAAATAAATAAAATCTTTAAAAAAAAAAAAAAAAAAAGAAGTCACAGCATGGCAGTGGACAATTTTAGATGGAAACCAAGAATAATAGGAGAATATTAGAGGACTATTTGAATGTAGTACAGACTAGGGATACTGCATGTCAGGCCTGATGGCTTAACAGTAGTGGGAAGCACTGAACACCTCCAGCTTCCTGTCAAAGAATCAACAATATCAGCATTATGGATCACTGGGAAATAAAACAAAGAGTTGGAAAGGTAAGGTAAGTCATTTTACACAAACATGTCTCCTTTTGGTATGTTGGCAAAAAAGATCCTTTTGAAGTTAGTGGTGCCCAAATAAGATGTCACAACTTGGTAGCCAACCTGTTGGTAATACTTCTCAACACTTGGTCTCTATCATTCATGGATGTGACTCACATCCAACTCTTCTGAACTTATTCATACTTTAAGAAAAATGTTAAACAATAAGTTCAGTTATGCCCTATTTTACTAATTTAAAAGACTGATTCATACTCAGGAAATTTTGGTTTATGCTCTGATCTGTCACTACTTATAAGCAATATTGTAACAAAACCAGTGAAACACACCCTTCACAATCAGAGAAATCTCTGAAACACCAATGGTGGCCTGTATCTCAAAAATTCAAGCTATCTTCAAGGTCATATTACAAATAAAAATAACAAACCCCAGGGGCGCCTGGGTGGCTCAGTCGTTAAGCGTCTGCCTTCGGCTCAGGTCATGATCCCAGAGTCCTGGGATCGAGCCCCGCATCGGGCTCCCTGCTCGGCGGAGAGCGTGCTTCTCCCTCTCCCACTCCCCCTGCTTGTGTTCCCTCTCTCGCTGTGTCTCTCTCTGTCAAATAAATAAATAAAATCTTAAAAAATAATAATAATAATAATAACCCCAAAACCATTTTATTTCAGACATAGTAATTGATTAGGAGAGACCCTAGGGATATCACTAATAAAAGCGACACAGAAATTTTAAGAACTACTTAGAACTCCCTATCAAGGAAACACTAGTATTTTTTTTTAATTTTATTTATTTGACAGAGAGTGAGCGAGAGAGGGAACACAAGCAGGGGGAGTGGGAGAGGGAGAAGCAGGCCTCCTGCCAAGCAGGGCGCCCAATGCGGGGCTCAATCCCAGGACCCTGAGATCATGACCTGAGCCAAAGGCAGTTGCTTAACCGACTGGGACATCCAGGTGCCCAAAGGAATCACTAGTAAACTACACTGTGTCAACCTCAACAACCAACTATTGTTCAATTAAGTCTCAAATCCAAACGGAAAAAGTAAATCTACATGACTTGCCTCTACACTGTCAGGCCATTTTCTAATATTTATTGCTTTTTTTTAAATTATCATACACAAAATGCATTTAGAGAAAAACTGCAAAGTACAAAACAATATAAAGAAAAAATAAAACTTTCCTACAATCCTATCCCTGAGAGCCACTATTAAAACTGTATTTCCTGGGCACCTGGGTGGCTCAGTTGGTTAAGTGTCTGCCTTCAGCTCAGGTCATGATCCCAAGGTCCTGGGAGCATACGGCTTCCTGTTCAGCGAGGAGCCTGCTTCTCCCTCTCCCTCTGCCTCCTGCTCGCCCTGCTTGTTCTCTCTGTCAAATAAATAAATAAAATCTTTAAAAAAACAAAACTGTATTTCCTTGGAGTTTTTTTTTTTCCTATGCTTAGGTGAATATAATTTATTTTTTAGATAATTGAGATCATACTATTTAATCACCTTAGGATCCTACTTTTTAAAACTTATTCACATAACTATCTCCTGTATCTTAAACTATTTAAAAGCATAGCACTCCATCACATGGAAATGCCACAATTACCCATTCTTTCAATATTTTTGCAATTTTTCTCCACTATAATTAAAGTCTATATGTAAATGTTCCTTTGCATCTCAACTTATTTTCCTTGAATATCTCCTAGAAGTGAAATTACTGAGTTAGAAAGGTTGTGCTAATTTTGACACCCTGGCAGAATATGTAAGCAGTCATCCCATCAAATCCTTGGCAGATACTAAATCACTTTTGATTCACTTCTCAATTGCAACCAGTGATACCATCATCGATGATACGGTGGGTGGGCTGTAACAACCAGACATGTATAAAAATTGAAAATAGCACGGGGTGCCTGGGTGGCTCAGTTGGTTGGGCATCCAACTCTTGATCTCAGCTCAGGTCTTGATCTCAGGGTCATGGGTTCAGGCCCTGTGTTGGGCTCCATGCTGGGTGTGGAGCCTTTTTAAAAAAAATTGAAAATAGCATTAAGTTGTAGAAATCAGTAGTCCTAAGATTGTTTGGTGTGGCAACATGGTGTGCTGTTTCATTCTTTGACAAGACATAGGTAGAAATATCCTTACTGAAGAATGAAGTTTGAATACCTTAGAAAATTTAAATACCTTTGGAAAAGGAATAAACCAGTTTATCTCTCTACACCAACTTCCTGTATGTTTAACCCTGTGACTAAGGTAAATATTCACATTATACCATTTGCTGCAAGTGAGATGTGTATCTAATATGCAGACCAAATTGCACAGCCTCAGAATATCTCAATAAATTGAGCAAAAATTAAATATGAGAAAGCTGGCATGCAGATAAGACCTGCAAAAGTAAATATGAGGTTCAAACATTCAAGAACCATGGATCTGTTGGTATCTGCCACCAACCCTCAGTTGAGGACATAGCTGAGGAACACATCTTAAAAATGAAAGTGTATTTGGGTAACTGGGTGGCTCAGTCGGTTAAGCATCTGCCTTCCACTCAAGTCACAATCCCAAGGTCCTGGGATCAAGGCCTGCATCGCATCAGGCTCCCTGCTCAGTGGGGAGCCTGCTTCTCCCTCTCCCTCTGCCAGTCCCCCTGTTTGTGCATGCTCACTGGTTCTGTCAAATAAATAAATTAAAAATCTTAGAAAAAAAAAAAAAAAGTACATTCACTCTCTTTTATGTGACTCTATAAAATCAAATCTGCTAAAATGTCCTGGAACAAAAGTAATGGGCTATTGTGCTGGTAATCAGAATGATCTGAAACAAAGATATAAAGGCAATCAATGGGGAAAAAAATAACAGCCTTCTTAACAAATGATGCTAGTACAATTGGATATCCACATGCAAAAAGATGATCTTAGACCCTTAACTCACACCACATACAAATGCAATGAATGAACCTTAGTTGGATCCTAAATTAGGACAAAAAGGGCAAAACTATTTTTGGGAAAATTAGAGAATTTTGTATAGAGAGTAGATATGAGAAGCCACTATGAAATTTTGTTAAAATTTTTAGGTGTGATAGTTTTGTAATCGTATGTGGGTTACATTCAAAGGTAAAAAACAACTTTCAAGAACCTTGAACTTTAATTAGTAGGCTTGTTGTGAGTAATAGCATTACATTAATCCCGAAATTTGCTTATGCACATTATAGGACAGAGCAAATGAATACATAATTTGGTATTCTTGGGAACAAGGGTTCTCATTGAGAGAAAAAGGAACATATAAATATGGAATGATGGAAGGTGAGGAAAAACCTGTGGTGAGAGTGTTAATTGGTAATAACAGTATGAACACAGAGTTAGGTATGTAGTTTGTTTTCCTAGCTCTGTCCATTCAAAGAGCCAAAAAGCAATAGTACTCCAGTAGCAATAAGCATGACCAGTTCCAAGATCTTGATTTCTAAATACCATTCCCCATTAAAACGAACCAGGGCTCACTGGAGAAGTGACTTATTCTAAGACTGAGGCAGTAAAAGGACAAGATGAGCCTGGAACATTCAGCACCAGGAATGGAAGGAAGTATTAAAGAATGATGGGGCCATGTCAAAAGGACACAGGATCTGGTTTAAAGGGATTCCCATAGGCCAAATTTGGGACAATTTGAGCGAAGACAGTAACAGAACTGTATTATAAAACACTGAGTTAAAAAAAAGAATTCACGAGGGGCGCCTGGGTGGCTCAGTCAGTTCAGCAACAGACTCTTGATTTCAGCTCAGGTCATCACCTCAGGGTTGTGAGATCAAGCCCCACATCAGGCTCTGTGCTAGGTGTGGAGCCTGCTTAAGATTCTCGCTCTTCCTCTCCCTCTGCCCCTTCCCACTCCCATGCACTCTCCCTCTTGCTCCCTCTCTTACAAAAACAAAAACAAGGGGTGCCTGGGTGGCTCAGTCGTTAAGCGTCTGCTTCGGCTCGGGTCATGATCCCAGGGTCCTGGGATCGAGGCCCGTATGGGGCTCCCTGCTCCGCGGGAAGCCTGCTTCTCCCTCTCCCATTCCCCCTGCTTGTATTCCCTCTCTCGCTGTGTCTCTCTCTGTCAAATAAATAAATAAAATCTTTAAAAAACAAAAACAAAAACAAAAGAGTATATCCAAATAATTGGGGTCAGACACACCTTCAAACCAAAGCTAGGAGTAAGGGCTTCTTTAGAGGAGCAGTCCAGTCATTTGTGAAAATATTTTGAAGGCATCTCACAAGTAACTGCAGATGACTGACCCTAAAAGAAAAGGTAGTGGAGGGACCACACCTGTGAAGGTTCAGTACTAGTAAGTTATAGGGTCATGTGATATGACAGCTAAAAGAAACCTAGAGAACAAAGTCTGCAGGGGCGGGCAGGCTGTGGGGAACGTGGTGGCAGCAGACCTCGCCCAGATCGCTGATGTGGACATTGATTCCAACGGCATCTTCAACTGACATCTATGACAAAGTATCGAGCAAGATGCAGAAGAAGGGCTATAGTTGTAGTGCCTGGGAGGCGGGCCCATCTCCCACCAGAGCCAGGACAAGAAGATCCACGTGTATGGCTATTCCATCGGTTATGGTTGTCCCAAAACTCCATCTCCACCAAGAAGATCAAAGCCATGTACCCTGACTACGAGGTCACCTGGGCCGATGACAGCTACAGAGGCCTGCCCAAGGACCCAGCTGTATCCCGTGGCCAGGCGTTGGAGATCAACACCAGGCTGGCCCAAGCACCCCGGTTTACCTCACCCACAGGAATTAAAAATGTTATCACCCCTGCTGTTCGCCCCCACCCTGGACAAAAAAATTTTAAAAAAAGAAAGAAAAGAAAGCTAAAGGCCATTTAGACCAACTCTCCCCTTTTATACATCAAGAAACTGAAGAAGAGGGGCACCTGGGTGGCTCAGTCATTAAGCCTCTGCCTTCGGCTCAGGTCATGATCCCAGGATGCTGAGATCGAGCCCCACATCGGGCTCCCTTCTCGGCGGGAAGCCTGCTTCTCCCTCTCCCACTCCCTCTGCTTGTGTTCCCTCTCTCGCTGTCTCTCTCTGTCAAATAAATAAATAAAACCTTAAAAAAAAAGAAAAAAACTGAAGAAGACTTCCAAAGTCACTCGAAGATATAGCAGCAAACCCAGATCTAGAACAAGGATTCAATTATTCCATTACTCTTCTTAACAAGTTTTAGCTATTAAAAGTAGTACATTGTTGGGAGTGCCTGGCTGGCTCAATCAGTTAGAGCGTGTGACCTCTGATCTCAGGATCATGAGCTGGAGCCTCACACTGGGTGTAGAGATTATTTAAAAAAAAAAAAAAAAAGTAGTACACCGTTAAGTATTAGAAAACGTAAGATGCAAAACAGGATTAAAAAGTCATAATGCGGGGCGCCTGGGTGGCTCAGTTGTTAAGCGTCTGCCTTTGGCTCAGGTCATGGTCCCAGGGTCCTGGGATTGAGCCCCACATCAGGCTCACTGCTCCGCGGGAAGCCTGCTTCTCCCTCTCCCACTTCCCCTGTTTGTGTTCCCTCTCTCGCTGTGTCTGTCTGTCAAATAAATAAATAAAATCTTAAAAAAAAAAAAAAGTCATAATGCCATAGATGAATGGATAAAGAAGATATGGTATACATAATGGGATATTACTACAGCCATAAAAAATAATGAAATCTTGCCACTTGCAATAACATGGATGAATCTAGAGGATATAATTCTAAGTGAAATAAGTCAGTCAGAGAAAGACAAATACCATATTACTTCACTCATATGTGTAATTTTTTTTTTAAAGATTTTATTTATTTATTTGAGAGAGAGAGAGAGTGCAGGAGCAGAGGGAGAGGGAGAAGCAGACTCCCCGCTGAGCAGGGAGCCCGATGTGGGGCTCGATCCCAGGACCCTGGGATCATGACCTGAGCCGAAGGCAGACGCTTAACCAACTGAGCCACCCAGGCACCCCTCATACGTGGAATTTAAGAAGCAAAATGAACAAAGAAAAAAAGAGACAAACAAAAAAACAGACTCTTAAATATAGAGAACAAACTGGTAGTTACCAGAGCAGAGGTGGGTGGGGTAATAGGTGAAATAGCTATAGGGGATTAAGAGTACACTTATCATGATGAGCAATGAGTAATGTATAGAACTGCTGAATCACTATACTTTATACCTGAAACTAATATAACACTCTATGTTAATTATACTGAATTAAAACAAGAAGAAAAAATAGGTAGTACCATATAAATGTAAGTTTTTGAGTCCTTCAAAATAACCTGCTGGAATTTCATTTGGAACTACTTACTGATTTCTTTTAGATTAAAATTGGAAGAACAAAAAAAAATGTCAATCCCACATACCAGAGACAAATTTGATTATTATTTTGGTATGTCTATTTCCAGATAATTCCCCTAATTATATAAATACATTTATATACATGTATTAATCTGCTTAGGCTGCCATAATAAAATGCCATAGACTGGGTGCTTAAACAGCAGAAATCTATTTTCTCACAGTTTCTGGAGGCTGAGAAGTCAAAGATCAAGGTTCTGGCAGGGTTCAATTTCTAGTGACAGCGATCCTACCTTAAAAATGGCAACCTTCCTGCTGTGTCCTCACGTGGTAGAGAGAGCTTTGGTGTCTCTTCCTCTTTTTAAAAGGGTACCTGTCCTATTAGATTAGGGCCCCCCATGACCTCATTTAACGTTTAACACCTCCTCACAGGTTCTCTCTCCAAATACAATCACATTAGGGGTTAGGGCTTCAACATATGAATTTTAGGGGAACACAATTCAGCCCACAGCATTCCACCTCTGGCCCCCTAAAAATTCATGTCTTTATCACATGCAAAATACATTTTTTCCATCCCATCAGCTCCACAAGTCTTAAATCCAGATCAATCCTAAAGTCTAAAGTCTCGCTTAAATAGCAACTAATTAGATATGAGTGAGATTCCAGGTATGATTCATCCTGAGGCAAAATCCCTCTCCAGCTGTGAACCTGTGAAACCAAACAAGTTACAGACTCCCAAAATACAATGGTGGGAGGGAGAGGCATAAGAGAGATTCCCATTCTACAAGAAAGAAAAAGAAAAGAAGGAAGGGCTGATGGGTCCCAAGCAAGTCCAAAACCTAGCAAGGGAAGTTACATTAGATCTTAAGGCTGTAGAATAATTCCCTTTGGTTGATGTCCCAACTTCCAGACCCACTGGGGTAGGCACCATCACCCCCACAGTTCTCCAGTATAGCTCTGCCCCCATGGCTCTTTTCAGTGGCCTCCCTCTGAAACAGAAGGAAACAGCATCCCACTGGGCCTGTGCTGGGAGTGGCAGCCCTGATATTCTCTGAATCACCTTCCAGGTCATTCCTTTCTTCAAGAAAAGCACATGTTCATAGCCAAATAATGCTATGGGCTGATCCTGCAGAATCCAAGAAGTCCAAGAGTCTTCATTCCTTCCTTCTTTGTCCCTGTTAGTTGAAACTGGCATATATACACACATATACAGAAAATTTTATATACTTTTTAAAAGATTTTATTTTTAAATAATCTCTACACCCAACATCGGGCTTGAATTTACAACCCCAAGATCAAGAGTCCTCTGACATTCCTCTAAGCCAGCCAGCTGCCCCAGTTTTATATACTTTTTAATGTAAAGTTTTTGTTTTTTTTTTTTAAGATTTTATTTTATTTTGAAAGAGAGAAAGTGTGTAAGTGGGGAGGGGTTGAGGGAGAGGGAGAGAATCCCAAGCAGGCTTGATCTCACTACCCTGAGATCATGACCTGAGCTGAAATCAAGACTGGGATGCTTAACCAACTGACCCACCCAGGGGCCCCTTTAAAATTTCATAAACAGTCCCTTTTATTATTCAGAGCATAATTTTAAATTAATGCATAATACTCAGTCTTGTGATTATCATTTACTATTAACTATATCATTTTTAAACTTTATTTAAATATTCTGTAATCAACATCTTTATAAACAAATGTTTATCTGCTTTTTGATGAAAGTCCCAAAAATTGAACTGTTGAATCGAATGATTTTTTTTTTCTTTTAAAAGATTTATTTATTTATTTATTTGACAGAGAGAGACACAGCGAGAGAGGGAACACAAGCAGGGGGAGTGGGAGAGGGAGAAGCAGGCTTCCTGCCGAGCAGGGAGCCCGATGCGGGGCTCGATCCCAGGACCCTGGGATCAAGACCTGAGCCGAAGGCAGACGCTTAATGACTGAGCCACCCAGGCACCCCTCGAATGATTTTCTAATTGGAAAAAAATATACCACTGTCATAAATGACCAAAAAGGCAAGGATTTTTTTTATTAAAGTCTATTAAAAAGTCAGGACAACCAAATAAAATGTGTGATTCCTGACTGGATCATACAGTGGAGGAAAAAAGAGCTATAAAAATATTTGGGGGACAATTGGGGAATTCTTAATATGCACTTTTTATTAGATAATATTACTATGTCAGTGTTAAACTTCTCAATTCTGATCATGGTAGTTTGGTTATGTAGACTGTCCTAGCTGTAAGGAGATACATGCTGATGTGCCATGAAGTCTGAAGATTATATCAAAATGATTCAGAAAATATATATATTTTTGTGTATGTATATACAGAGAAAGAGATAAAGACATGAGAGAGAGGTGGAAACAAGTGAGAGCAAATGTGGCAAAATGTTTCCCACTGAATCTAGTAAACGGTAAATGGGTGCTTATTATACTGTGCTTTCAACTTTCATTTTAAATTTTTCAAAATAATATGAGGGAATAATCAAAAGATAGGAACAGACTATTCACAGAAAAATATATTAGCCAATAAACATTTGAAAATTATTAAACTTGATTTTTTTTTAAGATTTCATTTATTTTTTATTTGTCAGACAGAAAGAGCAAGCACAAGCAGGGGGAGTGGCAGGCAGAAGGAGAAGCAGGCAGACGGAGAAGCGGGCAGGGGGAGAAGTGGGCTTGAGCCCGCTGAGCAAGGAGTCCGATACAGAACTTGACCCCAGGACCCTGGGATCAGGACCTGAGCTGAAGGCAGACGCTTGACTGACTAAGCCACCCAGGCGCCCCAAACCTGTTGATTATTTATGGCCTTTTATTTCCACCAGCTCTCTTGGCATTTGATCTCTAATCACTTCAACTGCACTTCATCAAATGGGTGCAGGAAGGAATGGGAAGTGAAACTTCAATCGCTCCATTTCACATCTCATTAGCAGTCCTGGAGAAAGGTTTAAAACATTAAAAAGGTCAGGGGCGCCTGGGTGGCTCAATCGTTGGGCGTCTGCCTTCGGCTCAGGTCATGATCCCGGGGTCCTGGGATCAAGCCCCGCGTCGGGCTCCCTGTTCAGTGGGGAGTCTGCTTCTCCCTCTCCCTCTGCCTGCTGCTCCCCCTGCTTGTGCTCCCTCTCTCTCTCTGTCAAAAAAAAAAAAAAGATTAAAAAGGTCAGGGGTGCCTGGGTGGCTCAGTCGGTTAAGCAACTGACTCTTGATTTCAGCTCAGGTCATGACCTCAGGGTTATGAGATCAAGCCCCACATGGGGCTCTGCTGGTCATGGAGCCTGCTTAAGAATCTCTCTCTCGGGGTGCCTGAGTGGCTCAGTCATTAAGCGTCTGCCTTCGGCTCAGGTTATGATCCCGGGGTCCTGGGGTCGAGTCCCACATCGGGCTGCCTGCTCAGCGGGAAGCCTGCTTCTCCCTCTCCCACTGCTTGTGTTCCTGCTCTTGCTATCTCTGTCTCTGTCAAATAAATAAATAAAATCTTTAAAAAAAAAAAAAGAATCTATTTCTCTCTCTCTCCCCCTTGGCCCCTCCCCTCCCCCCCACACACACACTCAAAAAAAATTTTTTTTTAAAGATTTAAAAGATCAAAATTAGCTCATTACTATGAGTTCTGGAAAGGACCTATAGACTTTAATTCACAACCTGGTTTTCAATTCAGATTCTTCTGGTCTCCTATGACTCTAAATGTTTGATAAATTTAAAGTCCTATATGGGAAAAAAAAAGTTAGCAATAAGTCATATGAAAAATAGCAAACTTTCTTTAAAGAAAGAAAACATGTTGAGGTCTGCCATTGGTCTTACCTTTTATCAGGAAAGCAGCCTATAAAATGGAAGACAACCAATGGATTTACAAACCTTGAATGGAAGTTTTCCTTATCAGAAACACTATGAAGGTTATAATGGTTCCAAGCATAGGCTATGGAGTCAGGTTGTCTGTGTTAGATTACTTACTTCACCACCTACTACCTATGTGATTTGTGGCAAATTACTCAATCTCTTTATGCCTCAGTTTCCTCATCTGAAAAATGGGACAACAGTAAAAACTATGTCTTAGGGTTATTGTGAAGGATAAATTAGTACATTTTAGTTCTGATAGCAGCATCTGGCATACTGTAAGACCTCAAAATATGTTAGTTACTATGGTTCTTATTATTACCACTATTGCTACAATAACTACTACAACTACCACTTTCAACCAGCAGTGGCTAAGAGTTTGGCATTTGGTTCCAAAAAACCATAGTAACACAAAAGAAGCACAAAACACACACACACACCCTTGAAAAAGTGAAAGACAACAGACTCCAAGTCCTTTAGTGTCTCCTCAGGCTATTTTGAGAGAAACTGAGAAGGCAGAACTATACCAACAATACACAGCTCATTTCAAGAATGAATCTTTGTAGTCTGAATAAATTAATCTCGAGAGAAATGACAAATTCACTCAATTATTTATCAAACTTCATTGAGGCTTACTATACTATGTATCAGGTATTGAGAAAGAGTCTAGAAATATAAACTAGGAGAATGTCTATGCCTATAAAAACTTTGTGTTCTTGTCAAAGAAATATTCATAGATTATAATATATAACGAGTTATATGATGAACGTATGCATAGGTTACTATGGAAGCAGAGGAGACACCTAAGCTACACATGGGGGAAGGAGGAAACAGCAAGAAGATTTCCCATGGGTGATGACATTTAAACTGAGCTTTAAAGAACAGTAACAGGGGCGCCTGGGTGGCTCAGTTGGTTAAGCGACTGCCTTCAGCTCAGGTCATGATCCTGGAGTCCCGGGATCGAGTCCCGCATCAGGCTCCCTGCTCAGCGGGGAGTCTGCTATTCCCTCTGACCCTCCCCCCTCTCATGCTCTCTCTATCTCATTCTCTCTCTCAAATAAATAAATAAAAAATCTTTTAAAAAAATAAAGAAAGAACAGTAACAGGTAGGGGCGCCTGGGTGGCTCAGTCGTTAAGCGTCTGCCTTCGGCTCAGGTCGTGATCCCAGGGTTGTGGGATCGAGCCCCGCATTGGGCTCCCTGCTCAGCGGGAAGCCTGCTTCTCCCTCTCCTGCTCCCCCTGCTTGTGTTCCCTCTCTCGCTGTTTCTCTCTCTGTCAAATAAATAAATAAAACCTTAAAAAAAAAAAAAAAAGAACAGTAACAGGTAAACAGGATAAAATGGTAAAAATCATTCCTCCATGGTAAAAGCGTGCAAATGGAGATAAAAGATGAGCACCATTGCCCAGCCTACAGCCACACAAAACCAAAAGGACTCTTCATAAAGCTAACGATTAGACAGCCACTGGAGATATGGGCCTGAATAGGTGTGCTTCCAGAACATCTTTTGTTTACATCTCCACCCTCCCCAACTCAAAAAAAGCCATGTTTCGAGAACTGACAGAAAGTTGTGATTAACGACATTCAGAGACAAATTTCTCACTTACAACACTGGGCGGCAGCACTGGGCAATGGCTTCCTCTGGCTTTCTTCTTGAATCGAATACTAGAAACAGAAAGGAGAAAGAGAAAAAAAAAACACAGGTAAGAGGCCCAAATACAGGGCGGGAAAAACAATCACAGCTACTTGTAAAAAGGTTTAGCGTTTGACTAGAGTTAAAGTTTTATTGAACAGAAACAAGTCATCCTGCTGATTTCCCTGTATGATCCTGACATATAGGCCAGACTATGAAATATGGCCCTTGCCCAATATAACAGGCTAAAGCAGGACAGCAGAGAGACTGTTTTGACCAAGGGAACCTAGGTATGTACCAGCTCTGCCAGGCAGCTGTAGAAGGCTTAGAGGAGCCTTAGAGTGCTTAGGAAACATTCTTCTGAATTTTCTTATGGATAACGTAAAGATTTTCCTCATTTGGGTGATGGAACTGAAGACCTCTCTGAAACGGAGTTTTCTCATCTTTAAAAACGTAATAGTGCTTCTTCCCTCACAAGGTCATGTGGGAAGTGATATTACTTATTTAAGCATGTAATGCAACATCTAATACCTACTAGAGTCCCCTTCCCACTTATATTCTAGCCTCCCCAACCCAACACCACCATCACAACCAAAAAAACAAATACATATTACTGAAGTCATTAAAAAAAAAAAAAGAGGAAGTTCTATAAAAGGGAGCAGAACTAAATGCAAGTCTTGAGGATGGGCAAGATTTGTAAAGGCAAAACAAGAAGAGAAAGGCATAAACAAAGTTAACATAGGTACAAGTCCAAAACACAGAATAGTTTGATCAGAGCCTACTGGAGGATTCAAGACATAATTTGGTCCAGCAATTTGCAAATATTAGATCTAGAGTTCTCATCCTGACTCTGCCACTTATTATTATGCTCTGCTGTACTGGGCAAGACAAAACTCTCTAACACTGTGAATGAATGAGTCACTCATTCAGGAGATAGTTCTTTTTTTTTTTTTTCCTCTATTTATTTATTTTTTTGATGTAGTGTTCCATGATTCATTGTTTGCGTATAACATCCAGTGCTCCATTCAATACATGCCCTCTTTAATACCCACCACCAGGCTAACCCATCCCCCCACCCCCCTCCCCTCTAGAACCCTCAGTTTGTTTCTCAGAGTCCATAGTCTCTCATGGTTCGTCTCTCCCTCCAATTTCCCCACCTTCATTTTTCCCTTCCTACTATCTTCTTTTTTTTTTTTTTAACATAGAATGTATTGTTTCAGAGGTACAGGTCTGTGATTCATCAGTCTTACACAATTCACAGCACTCACCATAGCACATACCCTTCCCAATACCTATCACCCAGCCACCCCATCCCTCCCACCCCCCACCACTCCAGCAACCCTCAGTTTGTTTCCTAAGATTAAGAATTCCTCATATCAGTGAGATCATATGATACATGTCTTTCTCTGATTGACTTATTTCGCTTAGCATAATACCCTCTAGTTCCATCCACGTCATTGCAAATGGCAAGATTTCGTGGGTTTTTTTGATGGCTGCATAATATTCCACTGTATATATATACACCACATCTTCTTTATCCATTCATCTGTTGATGGACATCTTGGCTCTCCCCATAGTTTGGCTATGTGGACATTGCTGCTATAAACACTGGGTGCATGTACCCCTTCAGATCACTACATTTGTATCTTTGGGGTAAATACCCAGTAGTGCAATTTCAGCAGATAGTTCTTGAGTACCCATTATGTACAAAGGCCTTGACAGAGTTTGTATATCATGGTAAAGAGTTTGGATTTTATTCTAGTGTATTGGGAAGCCATTTATAATTTTAAACACAAAAGGGTTATGACTTGAATTGAATACACTTTTTTTTTAAGATTTTTTTTTTTTTTTTGACAGAGAGAGAGAGAGAGAGCTAGAGAGGGAACACAAGCAGGGAGGAGTGGGAGAAGGAGGCTCCCAAGCAGGGAGCCCGATGCAGAGCTTGATCCCTGGACCCTGGGATCATGACCTGAACTGAAGGCAGATGCCCAATGACTGAGCCACCCAGGTGCCCCTTGATTACACTTTAAAAGTCTTTCTGGCTGCTGTGTGAGGTGAACTATAGGGAATAAGAAGGAAAGACTAATTACTGCAATAATCCAGACAAAGGTTTATGGTGGCTTACATAGGAGTATTAATGGTAAAGGGCATTTCAAGTAGTTGAATACAAAATACAAAACAGTTTTGTACATAAATATACTTTTATATGTGAAGTACTTTACCAGCAATAAACTATGATGCAAATATCAGAGGTAGATACTGCTATTACTAATTCCAATAGGGAATAATGTGAAGTCAAGCACAACTTAAACAATAGTAATAGTAAATCTGCCAATCATAAAAATGCTCAAAAAGTTCTTGAAGGTTAAGCAACCTACCACTCCAAAGTAAAAAACGGACTTAGTTATAAATAGTAACCATTACAAATGATGATGATCTTTGTAGGCAGTACACAGATCTAACAGTGAGAAAATTCTGAAACTTAATTTTTAATTTTTTTTAAGTAGGCTCCACACCCAACATGGGGCTTGAACTCACAACCCTGAGATTAAGAGTCACGCGCTCTGACTGAGCCAGCCAGGAACCCCCAAAATTCTGTAACTTTAAATATTAAACTAGAATAATTCAAATTTAAAAGATGAGAGTAGAGGGATGCCTGGGTGGCTCAGTTGGTTAATCATCTGCCTTCGGCTTGGGTCATGATCCCGGAATCCTGGGATCAGGTCCCCATCGGGTTCCTTGCTCAGCGGGGAGCCTGCTTCTCCCTCTGCCTACCTCTCCCCCTGCTTGTGCTCTCCCTCTGTGACAAAAAATAAATTCTTTAAAAAAAAAAAAAAAAAGAGAGAGAGACAAGAGTAGATATTTTCAGAAGACATATTTCATGAATATCCTACAGGCTCAAAGCAGAAAGACGAAGACCAACTAAAACCTAATTAAAAATATTAAGAGAGCTAAGGAAAAATCTATTATACATATGTACCAAAAAAAAAAAAACCCAGAGGGGCACCTAGCTGTCTCAGTCAGTAGAACATACTCTTGATCTCAGGGCCGTGAGTTTGAGCCCCACATTGGGGGTAGAGTTTATTTAAATTAAAAAAAAAAAAAAAAAAACCATACACATCTCCCCCAGGAAAACAAAAACTCCTAGATAATTATATCCAATCTCATCATGAATATAAATGGAAAAATCCGAAAGAGATTACTAAACTAAATCCATCACATATTATTTATCCATAATATGTAAGTGTTGTAATGTTACTATGTAAATAGATATGTATATGTGTGCATATGCATGTATATTGCTATATAAATGGCCATATATCATAACCAGTTGTGCTTTAAATGCAAGGATAGTTTAATATCAGAAAATCTGTTAATGTAATTCAACACAATACACAGATTAAAGAAAAACTTTGTGGCCTAATGGATGCAGAAAGCCTTGATAAAATCCCTTACCTTTTCATGACAAAAATTCTTAGACAAGAAAATAGAATTTCCTTAATCTGATAAAGTACCTATCAAAATCTATAGCAAACATCATACTTTAGGATTTAGTAAGTATTCCCCTTATGGTCAGGATAAAAAAAAAAAAGGTTCCCACTTTCACTCCAAGTATTAAAAATTACACTGGATGTTTTATGCAATTAACTTTTTAAAATAAGGGAACAGCAAAAACAAGCAAAGTCTGAGAAAATGACCGGCCAAGAGATGACAACTAAATGTAACACAATGTCCTGGATGAGATCCTGACACACAAAAAAGGCATGAAGTAAACACTAAGGAAACTTGAAAAAACCATGACTTTTCATTTTATTTGTAGTTAATAAAATATAATAAAACATTAACTTTTAAGTTCATAATAACATATCAATATTTCTTCATTAATTATAACAAATGTACTATACTAATGTATGATGTTAATAAGAGGTACAACTATAGGGAGGGGGTGAAAAAGAGGTAATAAGGAAACTCTGTAGCATCTGTTCAGTATTTCTTTTTCTGTTTTTTTGGGTTTTTTTAAGATTTTATTTAATTATTTGACAGAGAGAGTGCATAAGCAGGGGGAATGGGAGAGGAAGAAGCAGGCTCCCTGCTGAGCAGAGAGCCTGACGGGCGCTTCATCCCAGCACCCTGAGATCACGACCTGAGCCAAAGGCAGATGCTTAACCAACTGAACCACACGGGCGCCCCCTGTTCAGCATTTCTATAAATCCACAACTGCTGTAAAAAAATAAAGTCTATTAATAAAAATATATGTATAAAACTTCAAATGCTAAAAAAATAAAGCATAAAGATTGGAAAGAGATTAAAAACTATTATTATTTTCAAAGATGTGGAAACTAGTTACATAAAAAAATCTAAGAGAATCTCAACTAGTAAAACTATTAAGAATTGCAGAAAAAATAAACTATTGGGACTACATCAAAATAAAAAGCTTCTAGGGCACCTGGCTGGCTCAGTTGATAGAGCATGGGACTCTTGACCTCAGGGTCATGAGTTCAAAGAACTTACCTTAAAAAATTAAGTATTTTTTTAAAAATAAAAAGCTTTGGGATACCTGGGTGGCTCAGTTGGTTAAGCATCTGCCTTCAGCTCAGATAAAGATCCCAGGGTCCTGGGATTGAGTCCCGCATCAGGCTCCTTGCACACAGGGAGCCTGCTTTCCCCTCTGCCTGCCACTCTCCTCACTTGTGCTGGCGCACATGCGCATGCTCCGTCTTTCTGACAAATAAAAAAATAAAATCCTCTAAAAAATTAAAAATAAATAAATAAAAAGCTTCTGCAGAGCAAAGGAAAAAAATCAACAAAGAGACAACCTACTGAATAGGAGAAGATATTTGCAAATGACATATCCAATAAGGGGTTAGTATGCAAAACATATAAAGAACCTCTACAACTCAACACCAAAAAAATAACCCAATTAAAAAACAGGGAGAAGACATGAACCGACATTTCTTCAAAGAAGATATCCAGATGACAAACAGACACATGAAAAGATGCTCAACATCACTTATCATCAGGGAAATGCAAATCAAAACAATGAGATATCACCTCACACCTATCAGAATGGCTAAAATCAAAAACACAAGAAACAAGTGTTGGCAAGGATGTGGAGAAAAAGAAACCCTCGGGCACTGTTGGTTGGGAATGCAAACTGGTATAGCCACTGTGGAAAACAGTATAGAGGTTCCACAAAAAGTTAAAAATAGAACTACCATATGATCCAGCAATTCCACCATTGAGTATTTACCCAAAGAGTGTGAAAACACTAATTCAAAAGGTTATATGTACCCCTATGTTTATAGCAGCGTTATTTACAATAGCCAAATTATGGAAGTAACCCGTGTCCATAGACAGATGAATGGATAAAAAAGATGTAGTATATATACACAATGGAGTATTAATCAGCCACAAAAAAGAATGAAATCTTGCCATTTGCAACAACATGGATGGATCTAGAGAGTATAATGCTAAATGAAATAAGTCAAAGAAAGACAAATACCATGTGATTTCACTCAAATGTGGAATTTAAGAAACAAATGAACAACAACAAAAGAGACAAAAAAACAGACTCTTTTTTAATACTTTATTTATTTATTTGACAGAGAGGGAGATAGCGAGAGCAGGAACACAGGCAGGGGGAGTCGGAGAGGGAGAAGCAGGCTTCCCGCTGAACAGGGAGCCTGATATGGGTGGGGCTCGATCCCAGAACCCCAGGATCATGACCTGAGCCAAAGGCAGATGCTTAATGACTGAGCCACTTAGGCGCCCCAAACAGACTCTTAAATACAGAGAACAAACTGATGGTTATCAGAAGAGAGTTGGCGGGGTGGGGAATAAGCTAGGTGAAGGGGATTAAGGGTACACTTATCATGATGAGCACAGAGTAATACCTAGAATTGTTCAAGCACTATACTGTACACCTGAAACTAATATAAGGTTGTGTGTTAATAATACTGGAATTAAAATAAAATTTAAAAAGTTGCCGAATAAGGTCAATACTAAAAATGAGCACCAAAGCATTGCCTTATAACAGCAATGAACTATTAGAAAATGTAATTTTTGTTTGTTTTATTTTGTTTTTATTAACATATAATGTATTATTTGTTTCAGGGGTACAAGTCTGTGACTCATCAGTCTTTTCTTTTTTTTTTTAAAGATTTTATTTATTTATTTGACAGAGAGAGAGACAGCGAGAGAGGGAACACAAGCAGGGGGAGCGGGAGAGGGAGAAGCAGGCTTCCCACGGAGCAGGGAGCCCGATGCGGGGCTCGATCCCAGGACCCTGGGATCATGACCCGAGCCGAAGGCAGACGCTAACGACTGAGCCACCCAGGCGCCCCTGTGACTCATCAGTCTTACACAATACACAGGGCTCACCACAACAGTAATGAACTATTAGAAAATCTAATTTTTTTAAAAAAAAACATGATTAGGAATAAATATCTAACAAAAGAAATGCAAAACCTACACGGAGAAAACAGGTTTCCCTTTACAGTACTTCTCATACTTTAACACTTACATATTTATTTCATTTCCTGCTTATTGTCTGTTTCCTTCTATTCGATCTATGAGAACAGGGATCTTTGTTTAACCTCTGACCTTTACCAAGCATCTGAAACAATGCCTGGTATTTAGTGTTTGGTTACGTTATTTGTTGAGTAAATGAATGAATGGATGTCACCAATAAACAGAGAAATACAAATTAAAACAATAATGGCCTAAACCCATTAATTAGCAAAAATTTTTAATCTGGTAATATCAAGTATCAGTAAGTATACAGAGAAGCAGGAAAATCGAATATAAATTGGTACGATTATTTTGGAGAACAATTTACCAATATCTAGTAAAACTGAACAGAGCATATCCAACAACCAAAAAATTCTACTTTTCTCGGTATATATTCAGAGAATCCCTCATACATAAACACAGAGAAATAGACTCAAAGATGTTCACTGTAGCATACATTTGTAATAGTGGAAACCTAATTGCCCATGAGTAGGAAAAGTAATAAATGGTGGTACAATCCAACTCTATCAAATGGTAGATCCCTAAGCCAGACCTGACTCAGTGCTTCTGAGCCAAGGGGTTCCTGTGTATGAAAACTGTTACATATACACCTGAGAATAAACAGATAAGACCCTACACTGTGTTTTTTTAAATGATTTTATGGCCAAATATGACAAGATCTTGATAATTACTGAATCTTTGGGAATAAGTATACAGATTTCATTTTATTATTCCCTCTATTTTTATGTCTCCTTAAAATTTTTACATGATAAAAACAAGAAAAAAGAAAAAGCACACACAATCCAACTTGAAGAAGATCCCACTAACCAAGATGAGATGATTTTAGTATCAAAAAGAATAATGACTGCAATGGATTGAAACAAATCACTATCAAAATCCATAAATTCATAGTGATACACCACTAAAAAAAAAAAGAAAACGCATTTGTTGCCTTGAGAAGTTGCCTATTACTTTGAAAATGGACAAAGAGAATGTTGGTTTTTTTTTTTAAGATTTTATTTATTTATTTTTAAGAGAGAGAGAATGAGAACAAGCGGCAGAGGGAGAGGGAGAAGCAGGGTCCCTGCTGAGCAGGGAGCCCGATGAGGGACTCGATCCCAGGACCCTGGGATCATGACCTGAGCCGAAGGCAGGCACTTAACCAACTGAGCCACCAGACGCCCAAGAGAATGTTTTTCTTGAACAGACTTTATTACAAGTGAACCAAATAGCTTGTAAGAGAAAGTTCTTTTATAATTAGAAAATCAACATTTTGCAAGCCCTACTAAAATAACAATTATTGCTGCTAAAACCAGGTGGGAAAAGTCTGGTGGGAAGGTTTTATTATGGATAAAACTGGCTGACACCAGTTGAATCCACTGATCCACTGCTGAATTTTTTTTTCTGCATGGATGATGTTTATTGTGAAAGTAAATGAAGTAATACATCCATCTCCACTGTTGAATTTTAACATCACTAAAGTGAGATAAGACAACATCTCCCTACAAAAAAAAAAAAAAAAAAAAAAAAACTTCAATCTAAGTCTCAATCTAATCCTCAAACTATTAGATACAATTTTCAGTTTAAAGGAAGAATCTGAGATAGAGGAAAATGGTAAATGAAACCTTGGGGATCATCAGCCAAATCCAGAATACATAGCGTTCTATAAAACAAATGGGGGAAGAGGAAACAGTTATAGAGTAAAAATGATTTAAGAAACATAGTAGGAACAAATTGTTTGGATCCTGAATTGAACAAATCAACTGTAAAACAGATTTGAGACAATAAAGGAAATCTGAAGTCAGTAAGTATTAAATGACATTAAGAAATTATTGTTGGGGTATGTGGGTGCCTCAGTCGGTTAAGCATCTGACTCTTGATTTTGGCTCAGGTCATGATCTCAGGGTCCTGAGATGGAGCCCCACATCGGGCTCTGCACTGGGCGTGGAGTCAGCTTGAGATTCTCTCTCTCCCTCTGCCCTTCCCCCTCCCCCAACCTCATGCTCTCTCTCAAAAAAAAAAAAAAGAGAAGGAAGGAAAACGAAAAGAAATTATTAAATGTGATGTGTTAAAGGCACGTGGGATTTTTTTAAGGCATTATCTAATAAAGATGTATACTACTGTATTTATGGGTGAGACATGATGCTGTCTGGGATTGGTCTTAAAATATTCCAGCAAAAAAGAAGGAAGAGTAATAGAGTAATTCTATATATTTTTCATGGTAGAAAATCTCAGTAATAAAATTTTTAAATAAAGTGGTAATCACAATGAGATACCACTTCACACTCAATAGGACGGCTATATTCAACAAGAGTTAGCAAGGATGTGGAGAAAATAGAACCCTTGTACATTGCTGGTGGGAATGTAAAATGGTACAACCACTTTGGAAAAAAAGTCTAGCATTTTTAAAACAGTTAAACAAAGTTACCGTCTGATCCAGCAATTTCATTCCTGGGTGTATACCCAAGAGAAAACTAATGTCCAAACAAAAAAATCTGCACATCAATGTTAATAGCAGCATTATCCATAACAGCCAAAAGTGGAAACAACCCAATTGTCCACCAACTGATAAATGGATTAAATGCAGTGTGACCATAAATGGGATATTATTTGGCAATGAAACAGAATGAAGTAGTGATGCATGCCACAACATGGAAGAAACTTTGAAAATATTATGCTAAGGGAAAGAAGACAATCATAAGAACCACATACTGTATAATTCCATTATATAAAATGTCCAGAATAAGCCAATGTAGAGAGATAGAAAGTACATCAGTGTATGCCTAGGACTCAGAAGATGAGGGAATTGGAATATGATGGCTAAGGGCACAGGATTTCTTTATGGAGTAATGAAAATATTCTAAGGATGTACAACTCTGAATATACTAAATTGTATACTTTAAATGTGTGAACTGTATGGTATGTGAATTCTATTTCACAAAACTATTAAATAAACAAGAGGATGGGGCACCTGGGTGGCTCAGTCAGTTAAGCGGCTGACTCTTGATTTTGGCTCAGGTCATGATCTCAGGGTCTTGGGATCAAGCCCCGCATCCAGCTCCATGCTCAGCAGGGAGTCTGCTAGAGGATTCTCTCTCTCCCTCTGCCTCTGCCCCTACACCCACATTTCTCCCTTTCTCTCTTTCACCCTCCCTTAAATAAACAAATCTTTAAAACAACAAGAGGGTTATAAAGGAAGGAACAGAAGAGGTAAACTTAGTAAACTCCAAATCCTAGAATAGAAACAAAAAGCAAAAATCTTAGAGGGAGTTGAGAACCACAGACCAAGAACCACCATTTTTAGAACTTGTAAAATTCTGCAATATTTGTATAAGTTACATTTGGTTTTTTATTGTTTTAACTTCTTCATCTGATTCTACATAGTGACACACAGTAAGCCTATAAAATCAAAAGTACAATGTGGGGGGTTTTTTTTAGATTTTATTTTTAAGTAATTTCTACACCCAATGTGGGGCTCAAACTTAACCCCGAGATCAAGAGTTGCATGTTCTATTAATTGAGCCAGCTAGGCTTCAGCAATGTGTTTCTTTACTAGGAAAAAAAAGAAGATGGGAGTTTGGAAAACTGTGTACCAGCTATGGGAAAACAAAATGCACAAAGGGTAAAATGGATACAAAGATAGTGTCAATCTGGCATTTATCAGGGGAAAAAGAAAGATTGGATCAAGGGAAAAAGAAAGATTGGAGATTTCAATAAACAAGAAAAGTTGAGATGTTGGCTTGGGCATGAGAAGAGTTATGTAGTTTAATAATAGGAAGCCTATAGAGGATTCAGTTAAATTATGAGAAAACCCTGACAAGAGTAGTTTGCACTTGTCACAAATTCCATTTCTTCATCTTTGATTTAACTCATTGTGGGTTGAATTGTGTACCTCAAAAAAATATGATGAAGTCTTAATCCCCAGTACCTATGAATGTGACCTTATTTGTAAATGGGGTTCTATAGATGTAATCCAATTAATCCAAGGACTGTTGCCCTTATAACATAAATGTAAATTTGGACAGAGACACACCAAGAGAACACATTGTGAGGACAGACTGAGAGACAGAGAGGCATGTGATAACAGAGGCAGAGACTGGAACAACGTGTCTTCAAGCCAAGGAACAGCAAGGACTACTGAAAACCACCAGAAGGCAGAAGAGAGGCATAGGACAATTCCTTAGAACATCCAGAAGGAACTGACCCTGCCAATAGCTTAATTTCAGAATTCTAGCCTCCGGAATTGTGAGAAGATAAATTTGTTTTTGTAAGCCACCTAGCTAGTGGTACTTTGTTATGGCAGCCTTAGGAAACCCATATACTCATCAAAACACTTCATTTTGGCTTCCTGCACTAATCCAAAGATACTGGTCATTAATTGCCAAATGCAACAGCTCCATTTCATTACTTATCATCTTTGTTCTTAATAACATTTGACAGTATCAAGAATTTCTGCCTTAAAACCCTTTTTTCCTTTATTCCATGATCCTTTTTCTCCTACTTGCTCTCTTCAGGCAACTCTTTCTCCATCTCTTTGTTTTTTTTCCATATTCTATCTTTGATGTTCCCCCAAGGTTTTGTCCTCATTCCTCTTCAATACTTTCTATATATTCTACCTGAGTGAGTTCTATTCCTGGGACTCCAAATGCTACCATTATGAATCATTGCTACCATTCATGAATCCAAATTCTATGCCTATAGCTCCTCACCCTATCTAACCCTGAGTTTCATATTCTTCCCTAAAGTTCCCTATCAGACATTTCCATTGAAATATCCACTGGCACTCCAAATTCTACCTTATAATCAGACCAATTTTCTAACAGCCCAACATGCCCCAAAATGAAAATCTTATCTTTTCCCTTCACCACCAATAACAAACACATCCCCCATTCCTGATGGCTCAGACTAAGTTGACTGTGTTCCCTTCTGTGCACCAGACTTCTCTCTGGAGATAAGACAGGACCAAGCAATGTAATACCCTAAGCATCCCTAAAAATAACACACAAATAACAATATACAGTTGACTTTTGAACAATGGAGGGTTACAGGCATTGACCTTCCACACAGGCAAAAGTTCACATATAACTTTTGATCCCCCAAAAACTTAACTACTAATAGCCTACTTTTGACTGGAAGCCTTACCAATAAACAGTCAATTAAAGCATATTTTGCATGTTATATGTGTTCTATCCTGTATTCTTACAAGCTAGAGGAAAAAAATGTTAATAAAATCATAAGAGTAAATACATTTACAGCACAGTGTTTATCCAAAAAAAAAAAAATCTGTGTACAGGATGCCTGGGTGGCTCAGTCAGTTAAGCGTCTGCCTTGGGCTCAGGTCATGATCCCACCATCCTGGGATAGTGTCCCGCATCAGGCTCCTTGCTCAGCGGGGAGCCTACTTCTCCCTCTGCCTGCTGCTCCCCCTGCTTGTACTCTCTCTCTCTCTCCACCCCCCTCTCTGACAAATAAATAAAAATCTTTAAAAAAAAAAAAATCTGTGTACAAGTGGACCCACGCAGTTCAAATTCCTATTGTTCAAGGGTCAATTGTACATCCAAAAATCTGGGGATTAGCAGACGAAATGCCTTCTGCTCATCTGTGTAACAAGAGGACAGTTTCCCTAGTATAAGCTCTCACTCAGAGTCTAGAGTCAGACTAAATGCCAACTCAGCCATTTATGGGGGACAATGAGAAAAATAGAAAAAGTGGGAGACAGATCCTTCTAATGAATGTCCAGTGATCTTCCAGTTGCCTTCTTTCCTTAATGCAGCTTAAATTCTTTCATTTTTTAACATGCTTCTGGGTCCCTCCCTTGGCAAATTATAGTGTCCTAGAAAGAAATTTTCCCCATCTCTCTGTATTGCAAATAAGGCAATTCCTACCTCACTGTCAGCTCCCAAGACATTGATTTGTTCCAATTTGTAGGTCCAATATCTGGCTTCCTCCTCTGGGATATCTACCATGAAAAAAGAAGAAACTACATTACTAGGTTATTAATTTAATCATGGGTCAATAATCCTTTATTCCATCAAATAATCAAAGTTAGAAAGTGATGGATTAATTTTACTGGTGGGCTTGGTTCTTGCCATGAACTTGATCTTGAATCTTCACAAAAAAAAAACAAAATAATGTACTATTATTCCCATTGGATCAGAAGACTTAATATTGTTAAAATGTCAACATTACCCAGTGTGATCTACATATTGAATGCAATTGCTATCAAAATCTCAATAATGGTTCTTTGCAGAAACAGAAAACTCCATTCTATGGTTAAAGAAGATCTGGTGTACACACACACACACACACACACACACACACACACACACACACTGGAATATTACTCAGCCATCAAAGGAATGAAATCTTGGGGCACCTGGATAGCTCAATCAGTTAAGCATCCAACTCTTGGTTTCGGCTCAGGTCATGATCTCAGGGTCATGAGATCGAGTCCCTTGTTGTGCTCCACACTAGGCGTGGAGTCTGCTTGAGATTCTCTCTCCCTCTGCTCCTCCTCCCATACTCTCTTTCTCAAATAAGTATTTTTTAAAATATTTTTGAAAATAAAAGATACATGTCAACATGTAAAAAAAAAAATCTCTAGTTGATAAGAAATTTTAATGTTCTTTTTGCATACCTGTATTTTCTGAACTTTCAACATAATAAAAAAATTCATGTTACTATTTTTAAAAAATAATGGTATATAACTGAATAGAGTATTTCACAGGTTTTTGAATTATCCAAAAGAAAATTCCATTGCCAAAATATGGCACACTGTAAGCTAAAATTCTTCCCATAGAAAGACCCTTTATTAAGCCTTTTATTTTCAATTTTTTTAAAGATTTATTTATTTATTTGAGAGAGAGAGCGCACACACACGCATGCGAGCAGGAGGAAGGGCAGAGGGACAGAGAGAGAAACAGACTCTGCACTGAGCAGGGAGCCCCACTTGGGGGTCGATCTCATGACCCTGAGATCATGACCTGAGCTGAAATCAAGAGTCGGAGGCTTAACAGACTGAGCCACCCAGGCGCCTCCCTTTATTAAGCCTTTGAAAACTATATGCCAAATGTGGTTATCACAGAGGCCCAAGCTTAGCACAGTCATGTTAACTCACATCAAAGACAGACCTCACTTATCTGAGGTTTTACCTTAACATTTACTCAAAAAACCATTTATCAGACACCTATTATGTGCCAAGCAAACTCTAAAGATACCAAAATAAAGTACACAAGAGCCCTCATGAAACTCAAAATCTAGATAGAAATGTACACTGCCACCAATGACACAATATAAATGATGCAGTGTTGAAAGAGGAATGTCTTTTTAAAATGCCTTGGGGGTTGCTGGCTGGCTCAGTCCGTGGAGCATGCGACTCTTGATCTCAGGGTCCTGAATTCAAGCCCACATTGGGCATGAAGCCTACTTAAAATAAAAATAAGTAAAATAAAATGCAATGAGGGATGGACTGACAGTTGTAAGGAGCTCCACAGATCCACTCTCTAGCAAAACTGTATATATACAAAAAACCTATTTTTGCCATGAACATGTATTTTTTGTTTTTAAAAATTATTTTTTTTAGTTTTTTATTTAAATTCAATTTAGTTAACATGTAGTGTATTATTAGTTTCAAGGGTAGAATTTGGTGATTCATCAGTTGCATATAACACCCAGTGTTCATTACATCAAGTGCCCTCCTTAATGCCTATCACCCAATTAGCCCATCTCCCCACCCACCATCCCTCCAGCAACCCTCAGTTTGTTTCCTAGAGTTAAAAGTCTCTTAAGGTTTGCCTCCCTCTCTGTTTTTATCTTATTTTTCCTTCCCTTCCCCTATGTTCATCTATTTTGTTTCTTAAATTCCACATAAGTGAAATCATATGGTATTTGTCTTTCTCTGACTTATTTTTAAATACTTTTCTATTTATTAATGCTACTTCAATGTTTAAATTGACAAATCACAAGGTATACATTCACTTCAAGACAATGAATGTTAAATTATCAAAAGAATAAATCACTGCTCTCTAACAAGCAAGTATTTCCTAAGTCATTAAAATAGTCAGAGAAACCTATTGACTTGAAGAGAATATGCTTAGTGTGGATTATTTAATGAGTATCTACAGCCTGTACCATTCCTGGGCTAGGTATTATAGGGACTAGGGTAGAAGAAGACAGAATGCCCTCAAAGGAGACAGCTGACAACACAAAAAATACAGTAATGAGACTAGCGAACAATTGTTAACAATATGGTAAAAAGTGTTAAATGGTTTTTAAAGTCTAATTCAATAGACTCACCAAAAGGCAACTCAAATCTTGTATCAAGCAAAATCTTATGAGGAGTTGGGTTTTTAGTTCCACAGATCTCATCATCTTTCATCAATGTCTCTGCCTCCAACGTGGACCACTCCCCAGGCCCTTCCTAGAAAACAGAGATCTAAGATTAAACTTTATTTCTTCATGGCTCCCCTCCTCCTGTTTTAAGAGCTGGTGTTTTTTTCTCAATGTCATTGTTGGAGAGCTCCTGGGAACCACTCACATCCTGATGAGGCAAACACACCACTGTCACCACCTGCCTCTGCTGCTATGTGGTTTCTGTTCTCCCTCTTTGGTGGAAGAGCAGCTTTCACCGTGCTCAGCTCTCTGCAAGCCCACTGAACATAGAATTCTGGAGTACCCAAACTCAAAAACCAAATATCTTTATAGATCAATATTTAATCTGCACAATTTTTAATGACTGTGTCACTTAATATGTGTTACTACTTCTAATCAGTAAAGAGCTACTAACATTGCTACTTAAAATAGATCTGAACTGGAGCCACAATAAAAATGAACGGCCCATCTGCCTGGGGAAGTAGAGACAGCCAGAACTAAAAGACTTTAGGAAAGAGAGGCACACCTGCACTATCCCAACTCCCAGAGAAAACACATAGTCAATGCTAAAGCCAAACAGGAATACAGTACATTTTTTCCAGGTTCAAAGTGAGTGTCTATGGGGAAATGATGCTGAGTTATGTTTTAATCTGGGAAAATGGAGTAGAAAACCACTCTTGGAAATAATGTATAGAGACAGAGTGTATAACAATTGCCACCCATGTTAATTCCTTAAACTCTGTTAGGGTTATATGTGGAAGATGGAAGATTGAAACCAGTTCCCTGGGAATTGGTGACTCAAAGAAATAAAGCAGAGAACGGGATCCAGGCTGAGGAAGTTTAATGGGACTTATCCCAGGATAGCTTCTTAGAGGAGAATGCAGAAACCACAGGTATCCTAGATCACATATACACACCTACTCCCCTTCTTCTCTCCTTCTCCCTCACACACAGTACTCAGAAGGGGCTATCAACCTGATATGGCTAAAGAGAAGTTCTGGCACCGCTGAGTTCAGTCATAAGGTAGAGAGAAGACAAGACTTAAATAAAATCCATTGAACCTCTGTGTGAGGTTAAGAATAGGCTAGTTGCATGCTCACTAGTTAGAAAGGGGGACAGAGCAATCTGAGATGCATGGTGAATATTAGCTGAATGGAGCTAGGATGGGGACAAGCATGGGCTAGAACTATACCTCCAAACGGGCAATGCATTGACTAACCTCATCCGACTGACGAACAGTCTTCAGTGCAATCCACACGGTCCCCACCATGGTGTCCCAGATCAGTCCTTTGTTCCATACCTCCACACTTAGACCCAGGTCCAGGCGACTAATCTCACTGAAGGAAAGAATAAATCCGTTTAAAGAAAACCAGATAGGGGTGCCAGGCAGGCTCAGTAGGAAGAGCATGATATCAGGGTTGTGAGTTTGAGCACCATGCTGGGTGTAGAGATTACTAAAAAAAATAAATTTGAAAAAAAAGAAAGCCAAATAATATGAAATATACATCTCCTACATCTACATCTCCTGTTTTGCTAAACCTTGAATACTTTCTCACCAGGAACCTATTGTCAGGGAAAATCAAAATGTCCCAGAACGCTACAACCATTCTTTAGGTTCCTAGAAAAGTATGTAAGTATCCATACAAAAATGCCTTTGTCCATCCATCCCCTCACCTCTGGAACTACAAACATGGTTAGATTAATGCGTTTTCACAAAAAAAATGGGGTAAGTAAGGAGGGCATTACTGCCAGGTCTGCAAGTCTATAATCTCTACCCTTACCAAGCAGTTTTATATGTTTTATTATTAATAGTAACAGTGCCCTCAACTTACAAACTATATATAGGAAACTTAGGAAAAGGCAAGGCTTCTTTACAAAATTTATGAAAGGGAGTCCAAACAGAAGTAAAACAGCCCATGAGAAGATCTAAATCTGATGGGAAATTGTGGTCAGAGGCAGGTAAGGGACACTGGGAGTATACCAGTTCACTCCACTCAGCCCCTGGAGAACCCAGTTAAAATAGACACTGTCATTTATAAACAAAATATTTGTCAGAGGATAGAGATAAACACAATGATTATCCTGTAATAACAAATAGGAAAAAATTTTTTGAAAAGAAATCATTCCAGAAAGAGCCACATAACCACTAAGCAAAAACAGCATCATACATGGTAGAATATCAGCTCGGAAGGGCCAACTCAAACGTAATTATAGTCTTAAAGTGGAACAAGCAAACACTTATATTATGCTAAAAACATCCTCCAGAAAGCTCTTATTGAAATACGGGGTTATTTGAAAGGAAATGCAAGAAAAATGAAAAAAGGCCCATTCTAGCAAAAAAGCAGAAAGGTATTCTCAGGGAGACAAGAGCTATCCATCACATGAAGTTTCAAGTTCACACTTTAGAGAAAGTTTGGTTTCCCTGTTCTATTAAGATACATGTTCTCAGGCACCTGGGTGGCTCAGTCAATTAAGCGTCTGCCTTTGGCTCAGGTCATAATCCCAGGGTCCTGGGGTCAAGCCCTGCATCAGGCTCCCTGCTCAACAGTGAGTCTGTTTCTCCCTCTCTCTCTGCCCCTCCGCCTGCTTGTGCTCTCTTTCTCTCTCTCTCAAATAAATAAATAATCTTAAAAAAATAAAATACATGTTCTCAGAATCACACATTTAGGATGTGGTAAGACAGCCATAGACTTCTCATCAAATGTGCTGAAAACAAGTGAAGCAAAGAAAATTCACCCCTTTTACTTAAATACACTAGAACAGAGAATGTACTGAGTTCATTTGTTCATTTAATTAATGTTTCCTCAGCACATATAATACGTATGGTTTGGTACTTTGAGCAAGACACACAATATAGGACCTAATTCTTATCTCTAAAACCTTCTAAACTATCTTGAGAGCTGTTCAAAGCCACAAAGTGGGTGACTAAACCCAGCCAGTAAGTTAAGGTATTCACAGTGTGGGGAAATTAAGCTTTTGTCCCACAGTTTCATTCAGCCTAATTAATCAATTTGCCTTGGAAAAGACATCTGACAACCCCAAATCTTTTGAATCTGGAAAAGAAAAATTGCATGGGGATACATACATAATGTTCCTAAAGCAAGTCCTAAGCAACATCTCAAGCCAATAGATGAAAGAAATAGCCAGAGATCTTTACAGCTTGGCTTGGATAGAAAAAAGTTCTTTAGGGAACTCTGGGGAATAAAACTCCAAGAGGTTATCTCCCATAAGAAGCTTCTCATCTCATCTATGTGTGTCCAGCAGGCCCAACTTAAAAGAAGTCTGAGAGCTTTGTTCATGCCTCATCCCCAGAGCTCTGGGGAAACTTCTTTTCTCTATTAAATAATCAATAGTATATGTGTGTATACATATACAAGATTTGGAGCTAGGCAAATTCACAGTAACTAAAGATGCCCTGCTTACCCTTAAATGAATAATCTAGTCCTGGAAGTAAGACACAGAAATATGAAAGATAAACAACAAAAAATACAAAAGTGAGTATTAGATACTGCCATATAATACATCAGGAAGAAGGAAAAAGGAGAAAGGAGACGAGAGACCAGCAATGGAGCTGCCAGTAACAAAAGAGCAGGGTAGGAGGAATAAGGAATAGGAGCACAAAAGACGAAAATGTAGCTAATAAAATCCATGTGTAACAGAGGAGAAAGCAAAATTCACACAGCATCTCAAGGTGGGAGACGAAAAAAATTCACACATATCACAGAAGGGTTGAAAGAGGAAGTGCTACAGGAAATTGGAAAATAAACACGTAAGAATAAAGCTAGTTATGCTGAGAGGCTACAGAAGATCGCTAGGTTTCACACAATGGGAACACTTGTAACAGTAAGTGATTATTACTGCCAATTGGAAATCAGAAGAAGGTAGGATTTCTGGATTTTCTATGCCAAACAGCCATGGGAAGAGACTTGAATAAACCACTCATAGCTGACTATACACACTACGGGTATAGAGAAACACAGTCTCACTCTCACGGCACTGTAACTGAGAAAGGGAATGAACGAGGTTTATAATTTTGAGAGAGAGACAACCAGTGAGAAATGTGACAACATTGGCTCTCTTTATTCTTGAAGCCCCAGTTCTCTCTCAGTTTCCTGTTTCTCCTATCTCTCTGTTCATTCCTTTTTAGTCCCCTCTGTCCCACTTTAAATGCTGGTGCCCTTCCAGGCTTTACCCCAGGCCCTGTTTTCAATTTACTCACCATCTCCCCAAGCTTCCTCAACTACGCCTACAGCTCCAACTGACTAAAATATTTCTCCAACCCCTACTTCTTTCCTGAGTGCCAGGTTCAAGCTCCTATCTTCTGTACCTCTCTTCCTACTAGTCCTATAAGAACCTCAAATATAAGTCTGTCCATAAGTGAATTTATATTGTCCGCTATCCTAATGAGTAACACAGTACCTACCCAATCATGCAAGACAAGTCTATCTCCTTAACACCTTCTTTCCATCCTTTTCTATCCCTTCTGCTACTGTCTTATTAGCCCAGCCACTCATAATCTTACCCTTAAAGTATTTATAATCTAGTTTCCTAAATGGTACTATAAGAAGCAATACATCAAAAGCCCGAAGGATTGCAATGTAGCTACGTGAAAATAATCATCCCTACGTGCCTCTGAGATGCACTACAAAACTTGTAAAGTCAATTTCACTTCCATTTCAAAACTCACAGCAATTTTAATACATTTTCTTGTTTGACACCCTCATGCCTAACTTCCCAGAAAACAAGTATAACCTTGTAAGAAAGACAGACCTTTACAGGTAAAGTAACTGGCACTCAGAGAAGCTCAATGATTTGTGTAGTCCTTCAAAATGATATTCTGTATTTTTCTCCCCTTCTCTAGAGCAGAAAAAAAATGCCTCAAATTTCAGAGGAAAAAAATGAAGTGTCAAGTTTTTAAAGCCAGAGCTTACAATAATATACATTTTGTGTCATATGTAAGAAATCCTAATGGTTACTCATTTTTATTAATTAGAGGAAGGTAGGACATTTCACTCCATAAAGCAAAAGGATTTTAAGCACAGAAATCCTCATCTTCAATAGCAGGTAACCTGGGTATACACACACATACACATTCTCTTTCTCTCTCTCTCTCACACACACACACACACACACACACACACACACACACACACACGCATGTGCGCACAACGCATTCCTGCAAGGAGCCTTCTGAGAATTGAAGCAAGATTTAAATTATGTTTACTATCATGCTAAGTATATTGTACTATATCCTAATTCTGACCACTGGGAAAATCTGACTAGGCAGTATATTTACCCACATAAATGAATTGGGAGTTTATTTGCATTCATAATTCACATAATGTAGAATCAATTACAAATGCAGGAGAGAACAAAACTGCAGATGTACTTCACCCCACAATACCCCTCACTTGTTCCCATAACTCTGTAGTTTTCATAAATATTGCAGGCGGCTGCTGCTGCAAAGTACTTACAACATAAAATCTTGTTCCCAAGAAGGTTGATCACCACGAACTGCTACGGTTGTGCTCTTCACATTCTGCACTTTCAAGGTCACATATGTATTAAATTTATCTTTAAAAAAAAGCAAAAAAAAAATGCACAATGAAGATGTAATACTTAGTGCTCAGACTGTTACTCAATCTCACAAAGTCTTTGGAACTGAGTAACCCAAATTAAAGTATTTTATGTTGAAGAAAAAATAAAACTATATATTGTACTATATGCCATCATTCTAAGCATACAGAGCTGTAAAAAAATTATAAAATACATTCTATTCTCAAAAGTATAAGCTATAATAGTTTTCCAAATTTTAGAAATACATATTTGACCCTGTAGACACACATATACACAAATGAAAACAAAAGCTTCATGAAATACAAGATGTGATACACTGATATTTCCTGTTATTTAAACTATTAAAACATTAATCATGGGGCGCCTGGGTGGCTCAGTCATTAAGTGTCTGCCTTCAGCTCAGGTCATGACCTCAGGGTTCTGGGATCGAGCCCCACATCAGGCTCCTGTTCGGCGGGAAGCCTGCTTCTCCCTCTCCCACTCCCCCTGCTTGTGTTCCCTCCCTCGCTGTGTCTCTCTCTGTCAAATAAATAAAATATAAAAAAAAAAAATTAATCATAACCAACTGAATTGATTTTATAAACCATCTTCAGTTTGAAAAAAACAAATCTAATTAATCTAATAGAAAAGATAAGATACATAAATTAACAAAAAAAGGAATAAGTACCATAAGAGAAAGAGAAAAAATGATAAAGGATTGAAGGAGAGGAAAGGGTTACATCTAGCTGTTGACAGGGACAAGAATTGAGAAAAAATCCTCATAAAGGAAAGGAATTCCACGCTTGATCTATTCAGGCTGGCATAAACCACAACTTACATAAAAAGCCAGCTGGGTGGCTCAGTCCATTGAGCATCTGACTCTTGATTTCAGCAGGTCAAATCAAGTCCCCCACCCCTCCACCCAAAGACTCCCCACTCAGCAGGAGTCCGTTTGGGATTCTCTCTCCCTCTCTCTCTGTCCCTCCCCCACTGTGCGCTCGTGCTCTCTCTCTCTAATAACTAAATCTTTTTTTTTTTTTTAAGATTTTTTATTTATTTGAAAGAGAGACAGCACAAGCAGAAGGGGCAGAGGGAGAGAGAGAATCTCAAGCACACTCCATGCTGAGCACAGAGCCCGATATGGGGCTGTATCCCAGGCTCCGAGATAATGACCCCAGCCGAAACCAAGACTTGGTGGCTTAACCGACTGAGCCACCCAGGCACTCCTCAAATAAATAAATCTTTTTATTTATTTATTTATTTATTTGACAGAGAGAGACACAGAGAGAGAGGGAACACAAGCAGGGGGAGTGGGAGAGGGAGAAGCAGGCTTCCCACCGAGCAGGGAGCCTGATGTAGGCCTCAATCCCAGGACCCTGGGATTATGACCTGAGCCGAAGGCAGATGCCTAACGACTGAGCCACCCAGGTGCCCCATCAAATAAATAAATCTTAAAAAAAAAAAAAAGGCAATATTATCACAGAGTTGGGAAAAGGAGATTCTTTAACCTGAGAATATAAATTGAGTACTACTGCTTAAACACAGCACCTTTTGCATTCCCCCTACTACATTTACATGAACCGTGATTAGAGGCACTGAACTGAGAGTTCACTTTTCTGTGTAAGAAATTAATCTTAACATTATAAAATGAAAAAAAAAAAAAAAGACTATCATTTTTGACTCATCAAATAGGCAAAGATTACTTAAAATGATTACCTAATGTTAGGAGTGTGAGAAAATAGGCCCTGCCATGCACTTTTAGCAGAAGGTAAATCTTCTCTGGAGCATCGTTAAAATTATGCAGTTTTACAAAAAGCAGAATCATGGGGCACCTGGGTGGCTCAGTCAGTAAAGCATCTGCCTTCGGCTCAGGTCGTGAACTCAGGCTCCTGGGATCAAGTCCTGTGTCGGGGTCCCTGCTCAGCAGGGAGTCTGCTTCTTCCTCTGCCCCTCCCCTCACTTGCTCTCTCCCTCCCTCTCTCTCATAAATAAATAAAATCTTAAAAAAAAAAAAAAAAGGCAGAATCAGACCTATAAATAAAGAGAACAAACTGATGGTTGCCAGAGGGGTGGGGAAGGGTAAAATGGGGAGTGGGAGATAGAGGCTTTCAGTTATGTAATGAGTAAGTGGAATAAAAGGCACAACAAAAGGAATAGAGTCAATGGTATTGTGATATTACTGTATGGTGACAGATGGTAGCTACTCTTGTGGTGAACACAGCATAATGTATAAACTTGTAGAATCACTATGATGTACACCTAAAACTGTAACATTGTATGTCAACTATACTCATTTAAAAAAAAATTTTAGGGGTACCTGGTGGCTCAGTCAGTTAAGTGTCCGACTCCGATTTTGGCTCAGGTCATGATCTCAGAGTTGTGATACCGAGCCCCATGTTGGGCTCTGCACTGGTCATACTGCTTAAGATTCTCTCTCTCGGGGGACGCCTGGGTGGCTCAGTTGGTTAAGCGACTGCCTTCGGCTCAGGTCATGATCCTGGAGTCCCTGGATCGAGTCCCTCATCGGGCTCCCTGCTCGGCAGGGAGTCTGCTTCTCCCTCTGACCCTCCCCCCTCTCATGTACTCTCTCTCTCTCATTCTCTCTCAAATAAATAAATAAATAAAATCTTTAAAAAAAAAAAAAGATTCTCTTTCTCCCTCTCCCTCTGTCCCTCCCCCACCCAAAAAATTTAAATAATAAAAGTGAGAATAATACAATGTTCTAAGTTTGTTGTGATAATTAAATAAGACATTTGCGAAAGTATTTAGGCAATGCCCTGATACAGCAAGTGCTCAATAAATCATAGCTATTTTAACTATTAGGACTATTATTAAATCCTTATGAAATCATTAAAAAATTATATAGTTTTATACTTAGACATGGGAAGTTTACCAGAATTATACCTAAGATATATGAAAATACAAGCCTACCCACACGAGAGAATCCCCAACCATCTCCAGTAGCAGTGAAATAGACCACTGAGCTATGTTTCCTATCATGATTTTGTACTCCACCCCCCACATCCAACCACAGCTGACCAGACCAGATTTAGATGCCACCAGGAGCAGCCAATCCATGAACTGGCCAAAAAAACAGAAACCAATCCAATTCCCTCTCAAAAGATCTTAAATAAGGAAAACAAAGAAATATTAAGGAGGGCATGTATTGCATGGAGCACTAGGTGTTATACACAAACAATGAATCATGGAACACTACATCAAAAACTAATGATGTACTGTATGGTGAATAATATAACATAATAAAAAAAGAAAAAGAAATAGTGACACAATTGGTAGTTGGTGCTGGAGCTCAGAGAAGTATATATACTCCACTGGAGCAGCCATCATGGGCTGTGTGCAAAAAAGTTAAGCATAGAAAGCCAGCTAGAAGAGAAAGGAAAACAAAACAGATTCTAAGAAAGAAGAGAGACCTAGCTAGTGGAGAGAACAACAGGCTCAGTAACTGTCTTAGTTCCTACTGTACCCAAGGTTTGGTTTTTTCAGCATTCCATGGATTCCCAATCATGTTCACTTTTTCCCAGTAATCCCCAGTACCTTCCCTTTTCCCCAGCAGTAACCAGAATAAGTCTCTGTAACTTGACATTCATAATTAAGAAAATGTGTATTGAAACAAGTAAATACTATTTTCACCTTCTGATGGGCAAAGATTAAAGTTTCATACTACCTAATGTTGATAAGGATTTGGATAAACACTCATTTTTTTTTTATTATGTTCAGTTAGCCAACACAGAATACCTCATTAGTTTTTGATGTAGTATTCAATAATTCATTAGCTGCGTATAACACCCAGTGCTCATCAACACTCATATACTTTTAGTTTAAGTATAATCTCCCCCAAAACTTTCAGAAGTGCAGTGTGGCAGCAGCTACCAAATTTTTTAAAAATGCATACCATTATCCCAGCAATTCTCTATTTCTGGACTCTAGTGTATAGATACATTTGCAAAGCAGACAATGATAAGTGCACAAAAACATGTATTTGCTTAAAATAGTAAAAAATGGAAACAAGCTAAATATTCATCAATCAGGAACCTAGGGTACAAACTTATAACAAAATTCTGGGCACATACTGGGCATAAAATTAACTTTATTTTTTTTTAAGATTTATTTATTTAGAGAGAGAGACACAGGCACAGTGGGGAGGAGCAGAGGGGAGTGGGAGAGAAACCCAAGCAGACTGTGCTGAGCATGGAGCCTGATGTGGGGCTCAATCCCTAGATCCTAAGATCACAACCTGAGCCCAAACCAAGAATTGGACGGTTAACCCACTGTGCCACCCAGGTGCCCCCAAAGTTCACTTTAAATAAAGAAAAAGAAAAAGAAGAACCAGATATATGTATACACACACTCAAAGTAACGTGTTGTTGGAATAAAAGCAGGTTGAACAAGGTTAATCTATTCATTTATACATGCATATACACAGAAGAAATCTGAGAAGGTATATACAAACCTCTAAATAGTTACTGGGGAGAAGTGAAATTGAGGTAAGGGGACTTTCAGTTTTCACTAGATAGATTTCTTTAATGTTTTACAACAGCATTGATTTTTTCCAACTTTACTGAGGTTTGACAATTTAAAATTGTATGTATTTAAGGTGTACAACTTGATTTGATACATACTGTGAAATAACCACCATAATCAAGCTAATTAATATATTCATCACAACTCACATAATTACCATTTTCTTTTCAAGTGTGTATATGTGCACATTGACAGCTCGAGATCCACCCTCTTAGCAAATTCCAAGTATACAGTACTCATTAATTATAAAATGTTGTATGTTAATTCTCCAGAAATTATTCATCTTGCATTACTGAAACTTTGTACTCCTTGACCAACATCTCCCCATACTGATTTTTAATAATTTAATAAATTTTGTGAATTTATTTAATCAATGAATTAAATGAAATTAATGACTGTTTAAAAGATTGATTTTTTTTAAGGCTGATTTTATTTTATTTAAGATTTTATTTATTTATTTGACAGAGAGAGACACAGTGAGAGAGGGAACAGAAGCAGGGGGAGAGGGAGAAGCAGGCTTCCCGCTGAGCAGGGAGCCCGATGCGGGGCTTGATCCCAGGACCCTGGGATCATGACCTGAGCCCAAGGCAGACACTTAACGATTGAGCCACCCAGGCGCCCCTAAAGGCTGATTTTAAATCACAGCAAGTATGAAGGGAAAAGACATAATTAAAGGCCAGCCTTACCTGGTGAGCCCTGGAATTTGGCTCTTTTAACTGCAAGAGAAAAAAAAGAGGACACCATGAAGAATTTTTGCAAATTCATTAACTAAACCAACATTTCTTGAGCATCTACTATATGCCAAGGTTAGAGTTTTAGACTAGATTTGTAAGTCTAAGTCTAAGAGAAAAGATGCTGAGACTTCTGACCAAAGGTTGAAGGCAGAGTTAGAAGGGCCCTTACAAATCATCCAATCTAATCTCATCCTCAATGTAGAAATCTCTCACAGCCTCTTGACAACGATAGAGGAAACTCAATTACTCCTTTGGCAGGCAACCTGTTTCATTTCACATATCTAAGGTTTAAGTTATATATGTTTCTCATTTAAAGCCCATCATAGAAATTCCCCCCATTTCATTCATGCCAAAAGAGCTCAACAGGCCAGATTTAGACAACAGATTTTAAACAAGGGGGAGAAGTAATTTCTTGCTGGGAATAAACAAGGTAACAAGAAAAGCTCCTATCCAAATGACCACAAAGAGCTATTTACAAAACATCAGTGCAGAACTGCAAAAGAAAGAATCCCACATTAGGATTGCAGCATGCCAGCTTCTAAGAAAGGTCAAAGACAACAAAGATGCAGGAGAATTGCCAAATTCCAGTAAACACCAAATATTTTCCCATCAATGAAGATTAAGACTAAGTGTGCAGGAGTAGGGGGAAAATAAAAGGAAATCCCAAAACAATGCCTGAAAAGGATACTTGAGGGTACAGATCTGCCACTCTCCTTGTCCTAAATTACAACTGAAAGCTTCACCTTAGCTGACATCCAAGCTCTGCCTAACACATCCAAGAGAATGGGTAATTCAGTACGTTTTTACAAGACCCTCTCCATTTTCAAGCAACACTTAATGCTAAAATCTATTTTACTGAATCAAAGTATGTCTCCCACTGGACTGTCCCTTGTAGTCTCACATCAATCCTTCTTCCCAATTATTCTTTAATAGTTTCATTTAATCTAAGACTTACTATAAAGCTACAGTAATCAAGATAGTGTAGCACTGGCATAAAATTAGACATCGATCAATGAAATAAAATTGAAATATATATATGGAATATATAAATATAACATTATCTTTACTTCATACCACACGCAAAACTTAAAATGAATCATGAATATTACTAAATATGAGCCAAAACTATAAAATATCTAAGAGAAAACAGAAAATCTTAGTGATCTTGGGCTAGGCAAAGATTTCTTAAATTGAGTACAAAATCATGTACGTTAAAAGAAAAAAATGGATAGACTAGACTGAGAATTTAAAAAATGCATTCCTCAAGACACTGTTAAAAAAGGCAAGTTTGGGGCGCCTGGGTAGCTCAATCGGTTAAGCTTCTGACTCTTAATTCCGGCTCAGGTCGTTATCTCAGGGTCATGGGATCAAGCCCTGAGTCCAGCTCCACACTCAGTGTGGAGTCTGCTTGGGAGTCTGCTTGGGATTCTCTCTCTCCCTCTTCCCCTCCCCTGGCTCACAAACGTGCTAAGTAAATGAATAAAACCTTAAAAAAAAAAAAAAAAAAAAGGCAAGTTTAAGAGGAAATATTTACAAACCATGTATAATAAGACTGATAAAGGACTATAAGAAGAAATCTCAAAAGTCAATACTAAGAAATCAAGAATCCACATTTAAAACTGGAAAAAGGGAGAGGGGCGCCTGGGTGGCTCAGTTGTTAAGCGTCTGCCTTCGGCTCAGGTCATGATCCCAGGGTCCTGGGATCGAGCCCCACATCGGGCTCCCTGCTCAGCGGGAAGCCTGCTTCTCCCTCTCCCCCTCCCCCTGCTTGTGTTCCTTCTCTCACTGTGTCTCTCTCTGTCAAATGAATAAATAAATAAAATCTTAAAAAAAAAAAAAAAACTGGAAAAAGGGGGTCACCTGGCTGGCTTAGTTGGTAGAGCATGTGACTATTGATCTAGGGGTCATGAGTTCCACCCCCACATTGGGTGTAGAGCTTACTTAAAACAAAAAAAATTTTTAAAAACACACTTAGCATTTACATTAGCACAAAAAAATTAAATACTTAAGTATAAATCTAAAAAAATAAGTACAAGGGGGGCACCTGGGTGGCTCAGTTGTTAAGCATCTGCCTTCGGCTCAGGTCATGATCCCAGGGTCCTGGGATCGAGCCCCGCATCGGGCTCCCTGCTCCGCGGGAAGCCTGCTTCTCCCTCTCCCACCCCCCCTGCTTGTGTTCCCTCTCTCGCTGTGTCTCTCTCTGTCAAATAAATAAATAAAATCTTTAAAAAAAAAATAAATAAATAAATAAAATAAAAAAATAAGTACAAGATCTAGATTAGGAAAACTGATGAAACATATGAAAGAAGTAATCAGAGAAATAATCCATGCTCATGGATAGGAATACTCAATATTGTCAAGATGTCAGTTCTTTCCAACTTGACCTAGAGATTTAATACAATACTAATCAAAATCCCAGCAAGTTAATATTAAAATTTCCTCCATCACTTAAAAAAAGCAGTTCAAAAATACTACTCTACACCACAACCCTGCATGATTGAGATTTTGAACACCTAAATTGATGGTTTTTACCCAAGAGTTATTTAATATTGTTAGCACTATAATGTGATTCACTTATATTTGTATTATCATGTGATAAACGGTAACTATGTAATTAAACAGAATTCTGACATAGTCTGCTAACCTTTAAAATGTCACTTATTCCCTCATTCACTGGCCTGCTACTTTCAAAATAAAGTAAAAGAAGACCCTTTACTAAAAAAAAAAAAAAAAAAATCCCAGCAAGCTATCTTGTGGATATGGACAAACTGACTAAAGTTTATACAGAAAAGCAAAAGACCCACAATAGCCAACTCTATGCTGAAGTTCAAGACCAATACTACCCAACTTTGGAGACTTACTATAAAGCTATTAGTGATCAAGACAGTATGGTTTTAGTGAAAGAACAGACAAATAGATCAAATGGAACAGAACAGAGAGCCAGAAATAGACCCACATAAATATAGTCAACTAATTTTTTTTTAAGATTTTATTTTTAAGCAACCTCTACATCCAATGTGGGTCTCAAACTTACAACCCCGAGAGACACATGCTCCATCCACCATCTGAGCCAACCAGGTGCCCCAGTAAACTAATCTTCAACAACGGAGCAAAGGCAATACAATGGAGCAACAATAGCCTTTTCAACAAATGGTGCTATAACTAATGGACTTGTAAATGGTGGGGAAAAAAAAAAATTTCTTAGAGACAGACCTTCACAAAAATTAACTCAAAATGGATCATAGACCTAAATGTAAAACACAAAATTATGAAATCCTAGAAGATAACATAGGAGAAAATTCAGATGACCTTGGATATGATTAGGACTTTTTAGACACATCACAGAGGCACAATTCACAAAAGAAGTAACTGATAAGCTGGACTTCAGTAAATTAAAAACTGCTCTGTGTAAGGCCAGGTCAAAAGAATGAGAAGATAAGCCACAGACTGGGAAAAAGTATTTGCAAAAGACACATCTCATATAGGACTGTTATCCAAAATACACAAAGAACTCCTAAAACTCAACAGTTAAGAAAACACACTACCTGACTTTAAAATGAGCAAGACATTAATAGACACTTCACCCCAAGATGATATATAGATAGCAAGTAACTCCATGAAAAGATGTTCAACATCATATGTCATTAGGGAATTACAAATTAAAACAATAGTGTTAGGCAAGAAAAAAAAACTGCCTAAAAACTGAATTAAATGGATGAGGTAGCTATTTGTCTTTTGGGCGCCTTAGTATCAAAACACTCTTCTTCTTCTGAAGGAATCCTGAGAGAGATGGGAGGCAGGACCTAAAACACACGACAGAAGCCAAAGGCAGCCGACCTAGATGCAGTAATCACATGCTCCCAACTTCAATTTTGAGGGAGTGAAACAAAGATGCAGGGTTGTTTAGAGAAAGCTGTAGAGAAGTTGGTATTCCAGTAGAAGGTCATGAATGTCTAACAGTAGAGCTCTAAAGGACAATAGTAAATTTCCAGGGTGTTAGAGCACCACAATGGACCGTTCTTGTTAACAGATATTGGGAGCTTACACTAATTTTCCTTTTTATCTCCATTTCACAGATTAGCAAAAGTCAAGCTCAGAGAGTTTCTGTGGCTGGGTCAGATTAAGAATCTGTTGGCAACATCATATGGATAATAAGTAATGGAGCTTGATAAAGGATTTATGTCTTTTGATTATAAATCTAGTTCTTTCCATTTCACCAAAATGCCACAGCAACAGCAGAAGGAAGAGAAAGAATGAAAAACCATGGTCTCTACCCTAAGGAAGTTGGAAAAAAAAAAAAAATGCAAGCACACAGAGTAAAGATCCAATCATATAATGCACTGTCAGTCTAGAAACCAAAATGCAGTGTTCAGATAAAATGTGCCACAAAGAAAGGACCGGTGAGGAGGGTGGGATAATAATCAAAGACTTCATCAAACAGAAGTAGGACTAAGGAAATGGGTAAAATATAGATAAGAAAAGAAACATAAGAAACAGCATTAAAAAGGCATGAAAAAAATCAAAGAGGAGCGCGTTTTTCTACATGTTAGTCATGAAGATAACAGCACCTAAAATCTGAGTGTTTCCCAACATTCCAAAGACAGGCAAAGTCCACTAGCCCCGCAAAATCTCCAAGAGTTTGGGTACAGGTATTTGGAGCTAGTTAGACACGGGGCTAAAACAAAGGAATTACAGTATCTTAAATCCAGAGCTTTTCCTATTTAAGAATAAATTAAAAAAAAAAAAAAAGGAAATCTTTCTAAATCTCCTTTGGAAAGACAGCACAAGGATACCAGAAAGTCCAGAAATGAAGTAGATACATTTTGTTTGCTTTTCAGTTTTTCCTAGGTATAGTCCCTCTCTTTTTTATCATCACTTGCTCCTCCTTGAAACTGTGCCAACATGCCTTCCCTCCCGTTGTGTATTACTGTAAATTCTTAACCTTTTAAAAGTTAGACTCCTTTGATAATTTAACAAAAGCTACAAATCTGCTCTCCAGAAAAAATGCACATCTATCCACAAAACAGTGCATATCAAGGGGAAATTCATGCATTAGCATCTGCTAATAAAACTTCTTTTTGCAATGTTGTCATTCTCATTAGATTTTCCTATTTTATGTTTGCAAAAGTCTGCTTTTATTGATTAGTCTTATGTTTATTTGCTCTATTAAAATGGGCTAATTACATGGTGTTTGCAAGTATCTCTTTGGAACTGGATGGAATCATTGCTAATTCAAGGTCTACTCTAGCCCTAGGTATAATAAACATAGGCCCTTGAGAAAATCATTATCATAGGAGCATGTTTTTCTAAGTATTTGTCATGAAGATACAGCACCTAAAATCTGAGTGTTTCCCAACATTTCAAATGACAACTCCTGAAATATTATAATAATCCTACAGAAGTGGAACAAAAATAGCAGCTGCTAATGCTAGAAAATCATTGCAGTTATTTGGGAAAAGCACAGGACAAGAAATCAGACTTTGACTCTAGACTTGCCTCTGACACTGCTCATCTGTGGGCCCTTACACACACACAAAAAAAGTAATATCTTAGTCCTCGGGGTTTTCACATAGAAGGTGAATATTATGTCTGTTGTGGAAAATGAAGGTTTTTGTATATTGAGGGAGATAAAAGAATTGATGTAAAAGGACACTGAAATGTAAAAAAGCATTTATTTCAGTTCCCATTTTTAAATTAACTAATTTTGTAAATTAAAATGTTTTCATGACATGCATCATATTTTAGTAAAAGCAACAGCACAGAAATTCACTTGAAAAGTCAAACTGCACTGGTGTTACTTGAAAAATAAAATCCTTAGAAGTCTTGGTGACCTCGTTTTACTGATTTATTCTGGAATTTGGATACTTATACCTAGAGAGTAACAAAGATTGGTTCAGCTATCATTATTTTAAATCTTAGAATACTGTATCAAATCTGACCTACATCCTATTTATTACTTTGCCATAATATATGTATATTTAAGTATTACATACTTCTCTCTATATAACTATAATGTTATTCTTGAAATCTTGATACCAGCTAAGGCAAGAGATTCCTGCCTAGTTCTACACTGTTATGCTTACTCCTTTTTTGCATCTCTTCACATAAGGTTTTTCCCCATTAATTTCTTAATGTCACTATTACATAAACAGGTTTTCAGATGATAACCAAACCTTTGTAAATTTTAGAATCAAATGGCAAGTTCCCAAAATCAGTGGTAAGATTGATCAGAACTACAGTTAACATCTATAAATCAAATGAGGAAACTTTACATTTTTAAAATATTTAAGTTGGGGCGCCTGGGTGGCTCAGTCATTAAGCATCTGCCTTCGGCTCAGGTCATGATCCCAGGGTCCTGGATGGAGCCCCACATCGGGCTCTCTGCTCAGCAGGAAGCCTGCTTCTCCCTCTCCCACTCCCCCTGCTTATGTTCCCTCTCTCGCTGTGTCTCTGTCAAATAAATAAATAAAATCTTTAAAAAAATAAAATAGAATAAATAATAAAATATTTATGTTTCCGCGGGAGGGTGGCACAGAAATTTTTAGGTTTCTTATACTTGAAAACAGCATGTCTACTTATTTAACCCTTCTTTAATGTCTTGGTTATAATTTCCTACAAAATTAATTTAATTTTGTCCCATACATATTTTGCTAGATTTCACTACAGCATTCTTTTGTTTTTGCTATTGCCAATGATATTTGTACTACATAGAAATGCAGCTAACTTTTGTAAACTATCTTAAATGTAATAATTCTGTTACACTCTTCTTTTAGGCCTAGATTCTCTAGTTTTAATAGAAAATCACATCATCTATCATTTTTTTATTTCTTTCCAAACCTAAAATCTTTTCATTCTTTTTCTGATCTTATGGCACAGGTTAGGACTTCTAATAAACTACTGAATGTAAATAATAAAAGTTGGCATCCTTGAATTGTTTGATTTTAAGTGGGAATTTTATTTTTTAAGATTTGTCAGAGAAAGAGAGCATGCGCACGCATAAGCAGGGGGAGCGGCAGGCAGAGGGAGAAACAGGCTCCCCGCCAAGCAAGGAGCCTGATGTGGGGCTCGATCCTGGGAGGCTGGGATCATGACCTGAGCCGAAGGCAGACACCCAACCGACTGAGCCACCCAGACGTCCCAAGCGGGAATTTTTTAAATGTTAACTCCTTGAACTTAAATTTTTTATTGACGTATAATTCACATATAGTTAGTTTCAGGTGTACAACAGTGATTCAACAAGTCCATATGTTCACAAGCATAGCTACCATCTGTCATCATACAGTGCTATTACAATACCATTGACTATATTCCCTATGCTTTATCTTTCACCCCTGTAATTTATTCACTCCATAACTGGAAGCCTCTATCTGCCACCCACTCCTCTTCACCCATTTTGCCCATCTCCCCTCCCATCCTACCACACCCCACCCCCATAATTGCAACCATCAGTTTTTTTCTCTGTATTTATGAGTCTGTTTCTGCATTTTGTTTATTAATTTATTTTTTAGATTCCACTTACAAGTAAAATCATATAGTATTTGTCTTTCTCTTACTTATTTTGTTTAGCATAATACCCTTTAGGTCTACCCATGTTGTTGCAAATGGCAAGATCTCATCCTTTTCATGGCTAAGTGATATTCCTTTGTGTGTGTGTGTGTGTGTGTGTGTGTATACACATAAATAACTATTTTTTAACGTTTCAATATTGAGTATAATGTTTACTATAGGATTAACTTTTATTTTGAAATAATTATAGATTTACAGAGAGTTGCAACAATAATAGAGGGGTCCAATGTACCCTTCACCCAGTTTCCCACAAGTTAAATCTTACAGAAATCTTACATAATCTTACATAATGATAGTACAATATCAAAACGAGGAAATTAACATAATGTGTGTATATGTTTTTCTACAGTATTTATCAAATATGTAGATCCACACAACTACCACTGCAATCAAGATATAGAACTATTCCATCACCAAAAAAAAAAAAAAAATTCCATCATCACAAGATCTTCCTCATGATACTACTTTATAGTCATGCTTATCCCCTCCTTCATCATCTCTAACCCCTGGCAACAACTTATCTGTCCCCCATCTGCATAATTTTGTCATTTCAAGAATACTATATAAACAGATTCATATACAAAGTAGTCTTTCAAAATTGCCTTTTTCCACTCAGCATAACAACCCTGAGGTCCATCCAAGTTGTTCTATGTATCAATATATAGTTATGTTTTTATATCCACTCTGCCAAACTCTTATGTACTTAGATCATTTACATTTAATGTACTTCTTAAACTGTTATGGCTTAAATCTATCATTTTTTGTTTTCTGTTTGTTCTCAGGCTTTTTCTCCATTTTCTTTTTCTTGCCTTCCTGTGGGTTAAAGATTTTTTTGGAACTCTGTTTTTATTTGTAATATATTTTAATGTATCACTTTGTACAGATTTTTTTAGTGGTCTCTCTTAGTATTACATTTTACATATATAACATCACAGTCTAAGGTTGTCAACATTTTACCAGTTCAAGCGAAGTATAGAAGCTGTTATATTGCCTTTAAGCCACCTTATCATTCCTCCACTTGTAATATAATCATCTTAAAATATTTCTACTACAAAGATGAGAACCACATAGGACAATATTTCTATTATTGAACATAATTTAGAAACTAAAGAAGCCTGTTTTATTTACCCATATTTTTCTTTCCATTTTTTTTTTTTTTAAGATTTTATTTATTTATTTGAGAGAGAGAGCACATGAGGGGGGGAGGGTCAGAGGGAGAAGCAGACTCCCTGCCGAGCAGGGAGCCTGATGCAGGACTTGATTCAGGGACTCCTGGATCATGACCTGAGCCGAAGGCAGCTGCTTAACCAACTAAGCCACCCAGGCGCCCTTTTGTTCTTTCTTCCTGATATGCCAAGGTTTCTTTTATCATTTCCTTACTGTTTGAAGAAATTTCTTCATCTAAGAACATCTTCATTCTTCAAAGATATTTTCACTGGATATGGAATTGTGAGTTGACTTTTTCTTTCTGCTTTTGAAAAGTGTTGCGCCACTTCCTTCTGGTCTCCATGGTTTCTGATGAGAAATCCAGGCATTTAAATTGTTTTTACTCTCTCGATATATTTCTCTTCTGCTGCTTTCAATATTTGTCTTTTTTTTTTTTTAAAGACTTTATTTATTTATTTGACAGAGAGGGACACAGCGAGGGAGGGAACACAAGCAGGGGGAGTGGGAGAGGGAGAAGCAGGCTTCCCGCTGAGCAGGGAGCCCTATGTGGGTCTCGATCCCAGGACCCTGGGATCATGCCCTGAGCCGAAAGCAGATGCTTAACGACTGAGCCACTCAGGCGCCCCTTTCTTTGTCTTTAAAGTTTAATTATGATGTGTCTTGGTGTGGATTTCTTTTATCATGTTTAAAGTTTGCTCAGCTTCTTAAATCCGTAGATCTATGCTTTTTGCCAAATTTGAAAAGCTTTCAGCCATTATTTCTTTTTTTTTTAAAGATTTTATTTATTTGACAGAGAGAGACACAGCGAGAGAGGGAACACAGGCAGGGGGAGTGGGAGAGGGATAAGCAGGCTTCCCACGGAGCAGGGAGCCTGATGCGGGGCTCAATCCCAGGACCCTGGGATCATGACCTGAGCTGAAGGCAGATGCCTAATGACTAAGCCACCCAGGCGCCCCTCAGCCATTATTTCTTTGAATACTTTTTCATCCCCATCCTCTTTTTCCTCTCCTGAAAGTCTGATGACATATCAGATCTTTTCCAGTAATTCCACAGGTCTCAGAGGTTCTCTTCATTTTCTTTTTCAGTCTATTTTCTCTCTCTTATTCAAACAGCAAAATTTCTATTATCCTATCTTCAAGTTCACTGAATCTTTGCTCTCTTCATTCTGCCATTGGGCTCATCCATTGAGTTTTTTGGTTATTGCATTTTTTAGTTCTAAAATTTCCACTTGGTTCTTCTTTATTTTATTTTATTTTATTTTATTTTTAAAGATTTTATTTATTTATTTGACAGAGAGAGACACAGTGAGAGAGGGAACACAAGAAGGGGGAGTGGGAGAGGGAGAAGCAGGCTTCCTGCCAAGCAGGAGCCTGATGCGGGGCTCGATCCCAGGACCCTGGGATCATGACCTGAGCTGAAGGCAGACGCTTAACGACTGAGCCACCCAGGCGCCCCTTGGTTCTTCTTTAGATCTTCTATTTCTTTCCTGAGATTTTCTAGCTATTCATTTATTTCAAGTGCATTTGTAATTGCTGACTGAAGCATTTTTATGATGGCAGTTTTAAAATCCTTGTCAGATGATTCTAATACCTGTATCATCTCAGTATTGGCATTTGATAAACACAAAGCAACGAAAATATTCCCTTGAAATAACCAAAGTGATAGTCTAACAAGTATGAATGGTTTATATGAAAGGGCAAATACGTCTTAGGTTGTGCCTCCCCAGTAGCATTTAACTATATAAATACCAATGTTTTAGTTAACCTCAAAATGGATGGATACATTAAAATGGAAATCAAAGTACAGCCTGAAAGCAAGTGGTCTAAAGTTTGGTTTTGAACAGAGTCTGGATCAATACTCAGCAAGTAAAGGTAACTGCAGGTAGACTCATAGGTATCAATGCTCCCAAATGGGAAGTTTACAAATTAGAAAAGTAACACCTTCTTTTATTCATAGACTTTTAAAAATACATAAACATATAAATGACCAGAAAAGATATCCAGGATGTATTACCAACTAAAAATATATAATACACTTCATGTAATTCTGTTGTGTAAAAGCAAACCGAAAACCTCACATCATATATAAAAATTAACTCAAAATAGATAAAAGACCTAACTGTAAGAGCTCAAACTATGAAAACTCTTAGAAAACATAGATGTAAATCTTTGTGACTTTAAATTAGGTGATGGTTTCTTACATAAAACACCTAAAACACAAGCAACAAAAGAAAAATAAACTGAACTTCACACTTAACTTTTCATGTCAAAGGACACGATTAAGATTAAATATAATATGAAAATATAACCAGAGAACAGGAGAAAATATTTGCAAAGCATAAACAAGGGTTTTGTATCTAGTATACAGAACTCCTACAAGTTAATAAAAATAACCTGATTAAAAAAATGTGCAAAGAATTTGAATACTTTTCCAAAGAAGATATACAAATGACCAATAAACACATGAAAGATGTTCAACATCATTAGTTACTAGGGAAATGTATATGAAAACAAAACAAAAATGTAAATCAAAATTAGTAAAATGAGATACCATTTCACACCCACTGGGATGGGTAAAATAAAAAAATACCCTAATAACTGTTGGCTTTTATGTGGAGAAATTGGGATCCACATTCACTGCTGGTTGGAAATGCACAATGGTACAGACACTTTAAAAAACAGTTCACAGTTCCTCAAAACGTTACACACAGAGCTACCATTTGGCTCTTAGGAACAATTCCACTCTCAGGCATATATCCAGGAAAAATGAAAACATATGCCCACACTGAAACATGTATACAAATGTTTAAAGCAATATTATTCATAATATCAAGCAATATTCATAGTATCCAACCCAAATGTCCATGAATAAATAAATAAAATGTGATATATCCATACAGAATATTATTCAGCCATAAAAAAGATGAAATACTGAGGGGCACCTGGTTGGCTCAGTTGGCTGGGCATCTTTCTCCAGCTTGGGTCATGACCTCAGGGTCCTGGGATCGAGCCCCGCATTGGGTTCCCTGCTCAGCAGAGAGTCTGCTTCTCCCTCTCCCTCTGCCCCTCCCCTCGCTCATGCTTTCTCTCTCTCAAATAAATAAAATCTTAAAAAAGACAAAGAAATACTGATAAATGCTACAACGTACAAAAAGCCTGAAAACATTATGCTAAATTAAAGAAGCCAGTCACAAAGGACTACCTACAGTATGATTCCTTTTACATGATACAATATATCCAAAATTGGAAAAGCCAGAAAGCAGATTAGTGGTTACCAGGAGATGGAGGAAGAGGGAATGATTACTTAATTATGGGGTGTTTTTCTAGGATGATGAAAACATTTGAAATCTTGAAAGAGGTGGTGATTGTACGTTTTAAATATACTAAATGCCACTGAACTATAATTTAAAATGGTTAATTGTATGAGTTTTGCCTCAATTTAAAAAAATATATACCTACACAAAAATTGTACATGAACGTTCTTAGCAGCATTATTCATAATAACTCAAAAGCAGCAACAACCCAAACATCTATTAACAGATGAACGGATAACAAAATGTGGTATATCCAAACAATGCAATCTTACTCAGCCATAAAAGGGATAAAAGTACTAATGAAAGCTAAAACTTGAATAAACTTCAAAAGCATGCTAAGTGAAAGAAACCAGCCATAAAAGACAATTATATTTTATAATTCCATTTATATAAAATGTCCAGGAAAGTAATTGTATGAAGAGAAAAAGTAGATTAGCAGTTGCCTACGGCTAGAGAGCTTGGGGGGGAAAAAGCAGAGTAACTGCTAATGGGTAAGGTGTTTCTTTTGGGGTGATAATGTTCTAGGACTGATTGCACTGATGGCTGCACAACTCTGAATATACAAAAACCAGTGCATTGTAAACTAAGTGGATGAATTGTAGGGTATGTGAATTATCTAAAAAAAAAAAGCTGTTATTTAAAAAAGGAAACCAAAAAACTAATATATATGTATATATGCTTATATATTTGTTATAAATAGGAAGAAAGGCATAGAAAGATACACACCATGTGGGCTGTTAGTTACCTCAGGAAATGAGATAGGGATAGATGTGAGGTTACCAAGTTTTTAAAAGTTTTTAAATCCTTACATATCTTCATATTGTTCACTTATTAAAACAAACAGGTATTAATTTGGAAGTCTGAAAGGTTTAAAGTTTGAAAAACATTAAATATGTATTTAAAATAAAACATTAGGGGTGCCTGGGTGGCTCAGTCGTTTGAGCGTCTGCCTTCAGCTCGGGTCATGATCCCAGAGTCCTGGGTTCTAGCCCTGCATTGGGTTTCCTGCATTGGGTTTCCTGCTTCTCCCTCTCCCTCTGTCGCTCCCCCTGCTTGTGCTCTCTCTCATATAAATAAAATCTTTAAAAAAAATTAAAAAATAAAATAAGGGGCGCCTGGGTGGCTCAGTCATTAAGCGTCTGCCTTCGGCTCAGGTCATGATCCCGGGGTCCTGGGATCAAGCCCTACATCGGGCTCCCTGCTCAACAAGGAGCCTGCTTCTCCCTCTCCCTCTGCTGCTCCCCCTGCTTGTGTTCTCTCTCTCGCTGTCAAATAAATAAATAAAATCTTTAAAAAAATAAAATAAAACATTATACGGCTCTACATTATCAACTATTTCCTCAAATTATTAAAAAAATAGATTGATAAACAAACCTGATATCTAATTATGAAACTAATTTAAAAGTAGTATTCTCACAGACAAAACTGGGAAGGGCTCCAATTCCCTTTTATCATCTAATTCCACACTACTACTATGTATTAAAAAAAAGTCATAACTGAACACTTAGGCTCTTTAATACTCCAGCAAACATGGAAACCCTAGAAGTCAGGACTAAAGAGAGAATCCACCGGAAGAGCATTTGGCCCCAGGCTCCTTACAAATAAAAAGCAGAAATAAGAGAAGATACACAGTGCCTAACCCTCAAACTGTTAACTTCAGCTCTTGAGTTTCTCTGACCTTGCTGAAAAATCAAATCTACAACTGGCACCCTTGAGATTACAAGAAATAATCCTATTCACACTGACTCTGCATCCAGTGACCTGGTTCCTCAGACATAGGGAATGGCTAACCTGCCTTGTTCAAGCCTATCCTGCAAGAAACACTTCCTAAAGCGCTGCAGCACTAGAGTCCCTATTTGCAACTTTCCTGCTTTAGAATCTATCATTAAAGGAGTGTGCCAACTCTCAAATAACCACCATTTCCTTTTTCTTAGAAGTTAACATTTCAAAAGATAGAAATCATATAATCCCACTGCCATTTCAATCTGGCACGGTACATATTTTATATATACATATGTGTGTATATATATCTCTGCAATTATTAATTTGCATATTTTGCTGTATTATACTTTTACATTTGTCAAATTATTGGACATAAAATTGCACTACTGTGACCTCTGTCAGTCAAATGACCACAGGAGTTGACTTAGCTGTTATGACTGGCAAACAAGATGTCCTTTTTCCTTTCCCCTCCTTTATGAGTAACTAGCAAATGTGAACGCTCTAAAAAGAAAACTATACAGTGAAAAATCATTTTCCTCTCAAAGTGATAGCAAATATTTTTTCATGTCTATTCAGTCTTTACAACTATCATTTTTAATGGTTCCCTAAAATAATCATGTTTTAAGTACCATATTATATATTAAACCATTCTCCCATGTATCACATAGTTACAAATTATTACTTTTACACTGTCTCAAGCTATTCATTTCTATGAGGGAAAATGAAATTTGGTCCTTAAGGGGTGCCTGGGTGGCTCAGTTGGTTAAGCATCTGCCTTCAACTCAGGTCATGATCCCAGGGTCCTGGAATGGAGCCCTGCATTGGAATTCCCACTCAGCAGGGAGCCTGCTTCTCCCTCTGCCTGCAGCTCCCCCTGCTTGTGCACACTATTTCTCTCTGACAAATCTTTAAAAAAAAAATAAAATAAAATTTGGTCCTTAAGTAAAAGATGATCCCCCTTTGTTAAAAAATGAAGTTTCGGGGCGCCTGGGTGGCTCAGTTGGTTAAGCGACTGCCTTCGGCTCAGGTCATGATCCTGGAGTCCCTGGATCGAGTCCCGCATCGGGCTCCCTGCTCGGCGGGGAGCCTGCTTCTCCCTCTGACCCTCCCCCCTCTCATGTGCTCTCTCTCTCATTCTCTCTGTCTCAAATAAATAAATAAAATCTTTAAAAAAAAAAAAAAAAAAAATGAAGTTTCGGGTGCCTGCGTGGCTCAGTCGTTAAGCGTCTGCCTTTGGCTCAGGTCATGATCCCAGGGTCCTGGGATCGAGCCCTGCATCGGGCTCCCTGCTCCACAGGAAGCCTGCTTCTCCCTCTCTCACTCCCCCTGCTTGTGTTCCCTCTCTAGCTGTGTCTCTGTCAAATAAATAAATAAAATCTTTAAAAAAAAAAAAAAATGAAGTTTCTGGGGCAACTGGGTGGCTTAGTTGGTTAAGCATCGGCCTTTGCCTCAGGTCATGATCCCAGGGTCCTGGGATCGAGCCCCAAATCGTGCTCCCTGCTCAGCGGGAAGCCTGCTTCTCCCTCTGCCTGCCGCTACCCTTCCCCCTGTCAAATAAACTTAAAAAATCTTTTTTTTTCTGAGCCGAAATCAAGAGTCAGACGCTTAACCAACTGAGCCACCCAGGCGCCCCCATTTAAATTGTTTCTAAGACGACCATTAAAAAAAAAAAAAAAAAAGACCATGAAATGATTCTAAAACAATGTAAGAACATAACATTCAAAGGTAAAGAAACACTTTTGAAATTATGGATCGCAAAAAAAAAAGATTTTAGGTAGATTTCACAGTTTCTAAATTTTTTTTTAATGGAGTCACAGAAGCAAAAGAGAAAAGGTAAAACAAAAGACTAAAATACTAAGGAAGCTTGGTGGCGCCTGGGTGGCTCAGTCGTTAAGCGTCTGCCTTTGGCTCAGGTTGTGATCCCAGGGTCCTGGGATTGAGCCCCGCATCGGGCTCCCTGCTCCACCGGAAGCCTGCTTCTCCCTCTCCCACTCCCCCTGCTTGTGTTCCCTCTCTCACTGTGTCTCTCTGTCAAATAAACAAAATCTTTAAAAAATAAAAAAATAAAATACTAAGGAAGCTTGATAAGAGGCAGATAAAAAGGAAGCTCAGTGAGATAAGCATATTGAAGTAAACATGAGAAAAGTTTTATTTTGTTTTGTTTTTTTAAGACCTTATTTTTTTTTTTTTAAGTAACCTCTACACCCAACAGAGGGCTCGAACCTACAACCCCGGGATCAAGAGTCACATGCTCCACCAACCAATCTTTTTTTTTTTTTTTAGATTTTATTTATTTATTTGAGAGACAGAGAAAGAGGGAGAGACAGAGAAAGAGTGAGAGACAGCATGAGCAGGGGGAAAGCCGGGGGAGAAGCAGGCTCTCCACCAAGCAAGGAGCCTGATGCGGGGCTCGATCCCAGGACCCTGGGATTACGACCCGAGCCGAAGGCAGATGCCTAACCGACTGAGCCACCCAGGCGCCCCTCCACCGACCAATCTTAAAAATAAAATCTTAAAAAAGAAAAAAGCACCATCTATCTACAGCTTCTAATGACAAAATATTACAAGCCAAGAACTCTATGCCCAGCCAGTTAACCACTCACATATGAAAAAGGAGTCCATTATGCTCTAGATGCCTCACTAAAATATATACCTTATCATTGGCCCTCAGCTAAGGAAAGCAGCCCAGTGCAATTCTTCACATTTTTAAGTACTTGTGCCCACAATGTAACCCCATCATCCTGTCCTCCTTTGATTTTATCAAGGGTGATTCTCAGGTCCAAAGGCAGTCAATCAGTAGACTACACAGCAGCTTAACAAATGTCCTGAAGAAAAAACTGTGCCAAAAGTAAACATTTATAAGGGGCAGTGACTAATCAAACTAGTCAGCAACTTACTTAGGGGAAAGAAATGTAACTCACAGACACAAGTCTGAGAGTTGGGAGTAAGGCCAAATTAGGGGAGAAAAAAAAAAATCAAGGAGAAGAACAAAACACTGTCTCTGCTCCATTTTAACAAATTCCTGAAGCTTAAGGGGTAACAAGATAGCCTGTTTATTAGAATTGCATTCATTCCTGAACAACCTTTTAGTTCCCAAACTCTAAGTTCTACTTGGAGGGACTGATTTCTGTTTTTCCTAGGAAACCTAGTTGTGTGGCTTTGCTGGTTTTCATGAAGCTAGGTTGCACATTTGACAGTTATCTTCATATCTTTACTTCTACATGTATCATCAAAGGTGAGGGAAAAAATAGTACATTTAAGAAATCACTGGTAGTTTGGGGTGCCTGGGTGGCTCAGTCATTAAGCATCTGCCTTCGGCTCAGGTCATGATCCCAGGGTCCTGGGATCGAGCCCCGCATTAGGCTCCCTGCTCAGCGGGAAGCCTGCTTCTCCCTCCCTCACCTCCCTCTGCTTGTGTTCCTTCTCTCGCTGTGTCTCGCTCTGTCAAATAAACAAATAAAATCTTAAAAAAAAAAAAAAGGGGGCGCCTGGGTGGCTCGTTGTTAAGCATCTGCCTTCGGCTCGGGTCATGATCCCAGGGTCCTGGGATCGAGCCCCGCATCGGGCTCCCTGCTCGGCGGGAAGCCTGCTTCTCCCTCTCCCACTCCCCCTGCTTGTGTTCCCTCTCTCGCTGTGTCTCTCTCTGTCAAATAAATAAAAATCTTTAAAAAAAAAAGAAATCACTGGAAGTTTGATTATAATCAGAACTTAAAGAGTGAGGATAGGAAATGGCAAAAGGAGGAGAAAGCCAGGGATAGCCATGAAGGGTCTTATAAACCAGGTTAGGAATCTGAGGGATTTTAAGCAGGGTAGGGCCCTGATCAGATTTACATTTTGGAAAATTTATTCTGGCTTCAGTGTAGAGAATAAACTGGAGGAAGGCAAGTTGACCAGTAAGAAGGCTGTTGCAGAATCCCAAGTTAGAGAGGACAGCAGCCTGTACCTAGGCAGTGAGAACTTGAAGAAAGATGAAGCTAAGAAGGAAAAGGTGATGAAGTTCTTGACAGGAAAGCCAAAGACTGGGAGAGCTGAGCAACTGCTACAACTCATGGCTGACATGTCCTTATAGAACTGGAGATGCACTGAATGCCAGCCACCCTATACCCCAAGGTAAAGTACAGCATAAGGAAAGCAAACAGTAATTATCTCAAGGGGAGAGTGGAGCAAATACACAGCTTCTCCTCCAATACCTTGCTTGTAGGAGCAAGCACTAAACTTAAACTTCTAATGAGAAGGGGCAGGGGGGGAAGGTGTTGTTTGTCCTAACAAAATTTATAATGTTTACTGATTGGCTGTTTAAATTATATGCACATATAACTTTTATAAAAACGTAAAAGAAAAAAAAGCAACATCTGGCAGAAAAGAAAAAGGCAGGAAAAAAAGATTATAAAGAGAAAATATTTAGGGGCACCTGGGGTGCTCAGTCAGTTGAGCGTCCAACTCTTGGCTTCAGCTTAGGTCATTATCTCAGGGTCCTGAGATCGAGCCCTGCATCAGGCTGTGCACTCAGCGTGGAGTCTGCTGTCCTTCTCCCTCTGCTCCTGCCCTGCTCTCTCTCTCATAAATAAATAAAATCTTTTTAAAAAAAGAGAGAGAGAGGGGCGCCTGGGTGGCTCAGTCGTTAAGCGTCTGCCTTCGGCTCAGGTCATGATCCCAGGGTCCTGGGATCGAGCCCCGCATCGGGCTCCCTGCTCCGCGGGAAGCCTGCTTCTCCCTCTCCCACTCCCCCTGCTTGTGTTCCCTCTCTTGCTGTGTCTCTCTCTGTCAAATAAATAAATAAAATCTTTTAAAAAATAAATAAATAAATAAATAATAAAATAAATAAAAAAAATTAAAAAAGAGAGAGAGAGAGAGAAAACCTCCAGCTTAATAGTTGTAGTTGGTCCTAGAATCAGACTACAGAGGTTGGAACCCAAGCTACTTCCATTTATTACTGTGTGATCTTGGGCAAGTTAATTACTTAATCTGTCTGGGCCTCATGTCTCATTTCCTTTAAAATAAAGATAACAGGTATTTGAAAACTGAGTTAATATATGTCAAGCATTTAGAACAGATTCTGGCATAGAATAGGCAGTCAATAAATGTCAGGTATTATGATGACTACTCATACTGCTTTCAAAAATGGCCAAGAAGGGGGCGCCTGAGTGGCTCAGTTGATTAAGCATCCCACTCTTGATGGAGGGTCAGGTCAAGATCTCAGGGTTGTGAGATCAAGCCCCCACATTAGGCTCTGTGCTCAGCGGGGAGTCTGCTTGGGATTCTCTCCCTCTCCCTCTTCTTCTGCTCCTCCCCTCTGCACGTGTGTTCTCTGTCTAAAATAAAAGAATAAATCTTTTTAAAAAATAACAGCCAAGAAGATTACATATTATTAATATGACTCCTGTCTTTAATAAGGACGTTCACAATATACTTCATTTCCACATGTTCAAAATATTCCTTTTTCAACACCAAACACAAATATTATCTCTCCTACTAAACTTCCCAATTTTTTCCCCCAAATACTATCAGTCAAAAATACTGTCTCCTTGTTCCAAATTCCCACAGCAGTTTTTATGTACCTCTTGCTTTCTATCTCTTCCCCTGCCCAGCTGTTATTTATACCAAATCCTAACTCCCATAATGAGCAAAAGCTCTTTAAGGACAGGATTCTTTTTTTTTTTTTCCCCATCATTTTATTTCTCTAAAATTCATTGAGTGTAATCTTGGTAAGAAGTCCCTGAGACAATTTCTTTTTTGGAATCTATAACACTCTTCCAGATAATATAAATACCTTTTTGCCACAAGACTTTCTTTAGTAACCCAACTAACAATTCCCTAATATAATTAGAAATCTATGGGCCTTACAAATAAAATTGGCTGATGCAATCTAGTTATAATAAAGCAGTTTTGAGTTTAGGTGCCAATGCTACATATAAAATATAAATGTATGATTGGCTTTTTACTTCCACATTTTTTAAGAAGGGATTATCTGTGCCCAGCCCCTGAATGCCTAGACATATTAAAGAGTCAAGACAACATTTAATTGGCCCCATAAAACAAAAGGACCAACGGCCATTTCATTGGGACAGCTAGAGACAATGGAACTGGTGGTTGAAGGTCTCAGGTTCTTTGGGGACCCAAAGGCTGTCAAAAGAATTCTACCCATCCTTCTTTGATGTTGGTATACAGCAAAAAAAAAATGTAACTCTCAATTTTCATATTTAGCAAAGGAATTATCCCTTTCTTCCCCACCAGATCTTGGGAGGCAATATAAAAGCTTGCTTGTTTTATCCATACTTTTTAAATCTGTGTACTGTGTACAAAAGTCCACTAATTTAGAGAAACTCAAACATTAGTCTTTATTCAGATTAACCCAAATATAGATGGCATGTCAAGTATACTAGGCACTGTGGAATACAAATTTTAAAATGAGCCTCTTAAAGTCTATGGGAAAATAAATATAGAAATAGAAAGTTATAACACAAATGCTATAATGGAAATAAATAAAACACTTCCTTGGAATGGGGTAGGATTATAATGGTAATAGTGAGAACTGTAAAAACAGTAACTACAACATTTTTGAAAACACACTAACTATACTTAATCTCTTAAATGCTCTCTTAATCCCTACAGAAACTTTCAGATAAGCAGCAGTATTATTTCCATGTTACAGATAAGGAAACTGGGTCTTAGAGGGGTTTAAACATCTTGCCCAAGGTTATATAGTTAATAGAGCTGGGACTCAAACTCAGGCAATCTGGCTTCAAGATCTAGCTATACTCTTAATCAATATGGTAGACTACCATTCTCATGGCCTGGATAGTATGGATAGGTATCCTTGTTAGATTCCTTCATTTTGAGTGGAAGAGGCTCAAGGAATTTAGTAATTATTTCTTCCTTCAGACCTAGAGAAAGGCTCAGTCGGTGCATGCCATATGTATTGCATTAGAGAGCCTTCCTGAGGAACTAGATGAGGTGGTTAGAGAGGTAGAAGAATCTTCACATTCATGTTTTAATTGGATCTCAATTCTTTTTTTTTTTTTTTTTTTTTAAGATTTTATTTATTTATTTGACAGAGAGAGACACAGTGAGAGAGGGAACACAAGCAGGGGGAGTGGGAGAGGGAGAAGCAGGCTTCCCGCGGAGCAGGGAGCCTGATGTGGGGCTCGATCCCAGGACCCTGGGATCATGACCTGAGCCGAAGGCAGACGCTTAACGACTGAGCCACCCAGGTGCCCCGTGGATCTCAATTCTTAAAACGTATTTCTTCCTCTCTTTTGAAGCTTTTCTGCCTGCTAATGTTTTTCCAGGCATATTTTCGGTGGTGGGAGGGAGGAGATGGGGAATAGCAACACTCTGTAAAAGAATCTTCCAGTATCAGAATCTCAGCTCTCCTAATTCAGGAAATAGAACAGATTTTAAAAGTGAGAGATATATACTGGGAAGCCACTGGAAGACCAGAGTAGACAGGTGACATGATCTGATTTACATTTTTAGAAAAAATAGCTTTGATTACTGTTTGGAGAATGTACCTCAGAAAAGCACAAATGGGGGGCGCCTGGGTGGCTCAGTCGGTTAAGTGGCTGCCTTAGGCTCAGGTCATGATCATAGGGTCCTGAGATCGAGCCTCACGTTGGGTTCCCTGCTCAGTGGGGAGTCTGCTTCTCCCTCTTCCTCTGCCTGCTGCTCCCCTTGCTTGTGCTCTCTCACTTGCACATTCTCTCTCTCAAATAAATAAATAAATAAAATCTTAAAAAAAAAAAAAAAGGCACAAATGGAAGAAAGGAGATACATTAGAAAGCTATTTCAGTAGTCCAGACAAGAGATGACAGTGACTTGCATTAATGTAGTAGAGGTAGAGATGGTGAAGAAAGAACTAGGAAAATAAATTCTGCGAAGGATTATGAATTTGCTTCTGGAGCCAAGGCAGAACAGATGAACATTAACAGTCTCTGATACACAGATGTTTTTCCGTTTTCTTTCTTCATTTTTCATCCCTTCGATATTAAGTGCCTACTGTCAGGCAATGTGCCACATAACAGAATAAGAGAGATAAGGATATTGTCTCTGCCCTCAAGGGTCTCAGAATCTAGTAAGGCAATGACTGCACCAGACAGTGTGCTGTTGATGTCCAGATTCTGTTTGACTCTAACCATCAGAGCTGAAGGACATTCTTTCTCCAGTTTCAATACCACACCAACAATTTAATTAGCATTCAGGCCCACAAAGGGCTCCAGTAGTCAACTTTTTTTTGAAACCCAACAAAAAATGAAAACAAAAACAAACAAACAAAAAAAAACAGCAAAGGGTGGGTGCCTGGGTAGCTCTTGATTTTGGCTCAGGTAATGTCTCAGGGGTTGTGAGATCAAGCCCTGCTTCCAGCTCCACACCCAGCAAGGAGTCTGTTTGAGATTCTCTCTCTCTCCCTCTGCCCCCCACCACTCCCCACTCGTATGCTCTCTTTAAAATAAATCTGTAAAGAAAAAAAATACAAACAAAAAACAGCAAAGGACTGATATCTCATCTCAGTCCTGAAATGTTTGCTAGACCCATCTTAAATTTAACTTCCCAACCTGTAACTGAGTTCCTTGGCTCATTTCATATTTTCAGGTATTCAACTCATTCCTACAATTTCTTGTATTTTTCCTTTTATTTTAAGATTTTATTTATTTGACGGGGGGGCACAAAGGGAGAGGGAGAAGCAGACTCCCCACTGATCAGAGAGCCCAACATGGGGCTCGATCTCAGGTCCCTGAGATCATGACCTGAGCGGAAGGCTGATGCTTAACCAACTGAGCCACCCAGGAGCCCCTCCTTTTATTCATTTATTTTTTTTTTTAGTTTTTATTTTAATTCCAGTTGGTTAACATACAGTGTTATATTAGTTTCAGGTGTACAATATAGTGATTCAACACTTTCATACATCACCCAGTGCTCATCACAACAAGTGCACTCCTTAATCCCCATCACCTCCCTCTGGTAACCATTAGTTTGTCCTCTATAGTTAAGAGCCTATTACTCGGTTTATCCCTTTTTCCCCTTTGCTCCTTTGTTTCTTAATGCTACATATAAGTAGAACCATATGGTATTTGTCTTTCTGATTGACTTCTTTCACTTCACATTATACTCTCTAGTTCCATCTGTGTTGTTGCAAATGTTAAGATTTCATTTCTATCAATGGACACTTGGGTTACTTCCCTATCTCGGCTACTGTAAATAATGCTGCTATAAACATGAGGTGCATGTATCCCTTTGAATTAGTGTTTCTGTATTATTTGGGTAAATACCCAGTAGTGCAATTGCTGCATCATAGAGTAGTTCTATTTTTAACTTTTTGAGAAACTTCCAGTGTCTTCCAGAGTGGCTGCACCAGTTTGCATTCCCACCAACAATATAAGAAGATTCCTTCCCCTGCCAACATCCTCGCCAACACCTGCTGTTTGTGTTTTTGAGTTTAGCCATTCTGACAGGTGTGAGGTGAAATCTCATTGTGGTTTTGATTTGCATTTCCCTGATAAGTGATGATAAGCATCTTTTCACATGTCTGTTGGCCTCATTCCTGCAATTTGATAATTGATACTTCTTCTCTGAATCTAAATAAGCAGACTAAAAGAATTACAAAATTATGAGACCAGGAAGTAGTAATTTTCTCATCTCTACTCTTTTGACAGAGCACCAATAATGCCTTCTCTTTAGGAAACCCCTGTGGCCCAGGGGATTTAAGCAGTGCTAGGGCCAGAAAAAAATAATCAAGTAGGTACTTAGGCCTGGACCTGTATATACTGAGATTTCCTCAGATCCCTACTTTGCTCATTGGAAAAGGAAAGCAGATAAAGCATCAAGGTAGATGCCCTGGTTTAGAATAAAGAGTGTTTATTAACCTGAATAATCTGCTGGATGTGCCTCTCTTAGATCCCTTAACACAGTAAGAAATATCTAGAGGGAGAGCACAGAAATGTTCAAGACAAAGGAACACTAAAAGGAGAAGAGTAAAATGATAAGAACTTAGGAGAATATACTCAAAAGGAGGAATAACTAGCATAAACTCAATACTTAAAAACCAGCTTGGAGGGGTGCCTGGGTGGCTCGGTTAAGCATCTGGCCCATGATTTCAGCTCAGGTCATGATCTCATGGGATCGAGCCCCACACTGGACTCCACGTGCTCAGTTCAGAGTCTGCTTGAGATTCTCTCTCTCTCTTCCCCTCCCCCTGCTCGCAAACTCTCTTGCTCATTCTCTAAAATAAATAAAAATCTGGGGCACCTGGGTGGCTCAGTCGGTAAGCATCTGCCTTCGGCTCAGGTCATGATCCCAGGGTGCTGTGATCGAGCCCCACGTCGGGCTCCCTGCTCAGAGGGGAGCCTGCTTCTCCCTCTCCTACTCCCCCTGCTTGTGTTCCCTCTCTTGCTGTCTAATAAATAAATAAAATCTTTTTTAAAAAATTAAAAATAAAATAAAATATCTTTAAAAAGAAACACAAAAAGTTCAAATTCTAGGGTGGTTGGCTGGCTCAATCCAAAGAGCATGAGACTCTTATCTTGGGGTCGTGAGTTTGAGCCCTAGCTGGGTATAGAGATTGCTAAAAAAAACTGCAAAAAGTTCAAATGTTTTGCTTTTAACCTAGCAATTCCACTCTTAGAAATGTATTATTGTTTTTTTCTATTATGAAACTGTTATATAGTCATTGAAAACATCAAAAAGGATCAATATTTTCCACACTTCTACCATGTTAATCATTTTAACATTACTATGTATATATTTTTAGTCTTTTATCAATATATATTATTCTAATTTTACTTAGCTAGTTTGGAACTTACTGTACCTAGCTGGTTTTACAATCTGTTTTTCCCCCATTAAAAATGTTTTATGGGGCGCCTGGGTGGCTCAGTCGTTAAGCGTCTGCCTTCGGCTCAGGTCATGATCCCAGGGTCCTGGGATCGAGCCCCGCATCGGGCTCCCTGCTCAGTGGAAAGCCTGCTTCTCCCTCTCCCACTCCCCCTGCTTGTGTTCTCTCTCTCGCTGTGTCTCTCTCTGTCAGATAAATAAATAAAATCTTTAAAAAAAAAAAAAATGTTTTATGAAGCATTTTTCCATGTTATTAGATATTCATTTATAACACGATTTTTATTAGCTGTTATGGACTGAATGTGTCCCCTCAAAATTCATATGCTGAACACTAACCCTCAATGTGATCATATTTGGAGGTGGGACCTTTTAGGGTAATTAGGTTTAGATGAGGTCATGAGGGTAGGGTCCTCATACTGGGATTAGTATCCTTACAAGAAGAGGCCAAAAAGCTAGCTCTCTCCCACTCTACCATATGAGGTCACAGTATGAAAGCAGCCACCTGCAAGGCAAGATGATGGCTTTCACCAAGAACTCAACCATGCTAGAAACTTGATCTTGGACTTCCCAGCCTCCAGAATTGAGAAAACTAAATGTCTGTTGTTTGAGCCACCCAGTTTATCAGATATTATTGTTATGGGATGAATTGTGTTCCTCTAAAACTAAAATATTGAAGTCCTCACCCCAAGGAATTCAGAATGTGACCTTATTTGGAAATAGGATCCCTGCAGATATAGCTAGTTAAGGTTAAGTCCTCAGGGTAGACCCTAATCCATTATGACTGATATCCTAAAAAAGGGGGAAATTTGGACACAGAGACATACATACAAGGAGAATACCATGTGAAGATAAGGCAGAGATGCTTCTACAAGCCAAGAACCGCCAATGATTGCCAGAAAGCCAGCAGAAGCTAGGGGAAAGGCATGAAATAGATCCTCTCACAACCCTCAGAAGTACCCTGCAGACACCCTGATCTTGGACTTCAAGCCTCCAGAACTATGAGACAAATTTCTGTTGTTTAAGCCAGCCACCGCTTGTGGTACTTTGTTAGTGGTCCTAGAAAATTAATACAATTATAAATAACCTTGGATGACAGATAATCAGGGGTATACAAAAATTTTACTTTCTTAGAATAAAGTCTTAGAAGTAAAACTGAAGTCAAATAAAAAGTACAGTTTAATGGCTCTTAATATATAATATCCCGTATGACTGGTCTTTTCTCAAGAGGCTCTCCTTTAACTTTTCTCTAGAATCCCCAGAGGTGGTTAGGGCAAGAATTATTAGTCCCCTTTTACACACAGGAAAACAGGTTCAGGAAATTCACTAATGTGCTAGTAATCAAACCTAGCACTTTTTTTTTAAAGATTTTATTTTTAAAGTAATCTCGACACCCAACATGGGGCTCGAATTTACAACCCCAAGATCAAGAGTTGCATGCTCTACCGACTAAACCAGCCAGGTACCCCAAACCTAGCATTCAACAGACTAGAGCTGCACTGTCCAGTATGGTAGCCAGCAACCCCAAATGGATATTTAAGTTTTAAAGATTCTGTCCCTAGGTCATACTAGCCACATTGGAAGAGCCAGATAGTTTCATGTGACTAGCGGCCACCAGACTGAAAAAGCACCAACGTGGAACATTTTCATCATTGCAGAAAGTTCTATCCAACAGCACTTGACTATAACATACTGAGAATCTATAATGCAGCCTTACAATGCTTGGTACAACAGATCTTTGAGTAAGTACTACAACTAGTTAACCAGGATCGTCAAGAAATTGTTTATGATGATGCAGCAAAGGACATATGTAACATAGTAAGGGCAGGAGCTAAGCTAAGACATACTAAAGCATAACTATAACAAAAGTCTATCTGAAAAACTACAGGGGCCTCTTAAGGGTAATCACAAATCTGTGACTCATGCTTGTAGAGCAATGGGCAAATAACATGCATAGGAAGGAGATAGATTCATACAAAGAAAAATGTCTAGGTTGAAGCTTTGGTTCCTTATCATGGAAATACACCCAATAATTCTACTTGATGTATTTTTACCTATGTCTACATTGAACTGAAATCTTACTGGAGGGGCGCCTGGGTGGCTCAGTCAGTTAAGCATTTGCCCTTGGCTCAGGTCATGATCCCAGGGTCCTGGGATCAAGCTCCGTGTCCATGTCTACTCCCTGCTCAGCGGGGAGTTTGCTTCTCCCTCTCCCTCTGCCCCTCCCCCGGCTCATGCACTCTCACACTCTCTCTCCCTCTCTCCCTCCCTCCCTCCCTATTACTGGAAAGCCTGGAAGATCACCTAAGTAGGTTAAGCCCTCGTTCATAGAAAATTCATTATTCTCTAGATCATAAAACAATGTGCTATTTTTAATAGATACCACTGAGTGTTTTATCAGTGTCATGAATTGAGCACTAAACTTTTTAAGAAAATGCATGTTTTATTTCAATATTTAAAACACACAGTGAAAAACAAAAAAAGATTATGACCACCCATGTACCTAACAGCCAGACTGGCCAGACCATTATTTTGCCATATATGATTCAGATTTTTTTTCTCTCCAAAATTTATTACAGATACAACTAAAATCCCTACTTAATCCCATTCCTTCCCTCCCTTTAAGTGTCCATTATCCTGACACTAATATGTATCATTCCAGTCCAAATTTTTATTTTTATATTTGTATCCATAAACAATATATGGTACTGTTTTTGAATGATTTTAAGTGTTAAATATATGGTGTTGGGGCACCTGGATGGCGCAATCGGTTGGATATCCAACTCTTGGTTTCGGCTCTGGTTGTGGTCTCACGGTTATGAGATCAAGCACCTCGTGGGACTCCATGCTCAGTGTGAAGTTGGCTTTGGATTCTCTCTCCCTCTCCCTCTGCCTCTCCCACTCATGCACGCTCTCGCACGTGCTCTCTCTTGCTCTCTTTCTCAGATAGATGAATTTTTTAAAAAAAAATATGGTGTCATACTGTATCTGTCTGCAACTTGCTTTTCTACCCATTTTGATTTGAGATTGATCATTATTAATACAGGTTACTGTATTCATTTAACTTAGTTAAGTTTAGCATTTCATTTTATTAACATATCACATTTATCCAAACTTCTGAGATGGGACTTTTAAGTTAAGTTCTTGCCATTACAAACAATGCAGCAATCAACATCCTCCTGCATGTCTCCCTTGACACAACCACAAGAATTGAAATCACTAGGCTGTAGCGTACACTATCTTCAACTTTACTAGGCATTGCCAAATTGCACTCCAAGTGGTCATATAAACTTAGACTCCCACCTACTATGTATGAGTTCCCAAAACCATACTTTCCCAAAACCTTTCTGTGTCAAGTAATTTTCTAAATTTGAAGTGACAATCCAGTTTTTTATTTTATAGCTCTTGGAACAAAGATCAAATCTGTATAAACACAACAAAATACAAGAAAGCCAAAATATTCAATACGATTTCTCCATCTTTCTTTCAGTGCCTATCTATGTTAAGCACTTAATCCTAATAACTTTATAGGAAAATATTTTTTAAACTTTTTTTAACCCTGCCTATGGTAAGAAATATATCTTAAAATGCAACAAAGCTTCCATCTGCTTACCCACAAATGTATTACATATGTATGCATATTATGAAACAAAAGTCTCACAAAACAATATTCTCCCTTATTAAATGCAACTGTTTTTTCTGTATCTTTTTCTCCTTTCATCAACTAATCTGATTTCAGAACTAATGAATCAGGCCTACAGTTTGAAAAAAATACTGCTATAGAGTGCACAATTTCCACTTTAGAGATTAACTAAAACAGAGATGTTAAGTAACTTGTCCAAGGTCTCAGACTTAAAACAGTGATACCTGAAACTCAAACCCAGATTCAAAAGCCTATATACGTCTTGTAGTCACAGCTTTCTCCCTGCAGTATTAATGCCAAAATCACACCAAATTGACAGCTAAAGCATCAATTTATGCCCACATAAACCAAGGCAAAGAAAAATAAATTGTATAAAAATACGGTGGCATAAAGTAATAGAAAAATCAAAGTTGCAAACAAGTAAATACCTATGATTTCATTCATACACATTTCTGGAAAAGTCTTAAAAATATCACTACTAAGCCTCTACTTTACTTCATAGCTATTTATCATAACTTAAACAGAATACTAACGAAGAATACATAAATATGCTACCCAGCCCTTGAAAAAAATTTCTGCAAGAATCAAGATTTACTACCTATAAGCGTCTTCTCAAACCAAAAGACAAACAAGTACTTACGTCAAACTTCAACTAACAAAGCCAATGACTAATTCTAAAGTAAACACAGTCCAGGCTATAACTGAGCACATACAAGTGCTCACATACCTTTTTAAATGTTTTCTAAATAAATAAACCTTAGATGGAATAGAATTTACATTAATATACAATCAGATTTCTATGGTTACTATTTATCAGAAATAATTCAAGCTTAGTTATACATGGACTGCACAAGGTCAGTCTAGCCATTTTTCCACTTAACTCCTTCATTAAGCAACTGTCTTACAGGCTATAATGGAATATAAAGAACAATCAGGACATTATTTAGTTCACTCAGCCTAATGTTTTAATTTTAATAACTAAAACCATCATAGTAATATACCTTATCTTGCTGATAACTCCTATTTCTTGGTCTTTATTAAAATCCAGTAATTATCCTACCGAGAAGCCCACAGGATAAATGTTGATACATACATATATTAAATCAAATCACATGTTTATTGAACATCACTTATCCTGTAAAAGGTTCCCTGGTGCTGTTTAAGATACTCAAACTAGCTACAAGCTAGAACTCAAGTCATCAAAGTGTGTGTGTGTGTGTGTGTGTGTTTTATATTTAAGTTGGGTCAATACCTTGAAATGTTGATGCTGTATAAACATTATAAATAAAATTCAAAGTCAAACTACAAAATGGAAATGTTATTTGCAAGTACTATATACAAATATATCATTAACATACTAATTAATCATTAACATATCAAAATATCAATAATTAATGATAATATATAAAGAGCTCTTACAAATCAATATAAAACACTAATATAAAAAAATAGGCAAAGGCACCAATAGGTGATTCACAAAAAAAAAATTTCTACTCTAACATGAAAATTTATTTAACTTCATACATGTACAAAGTACATTTAGAAAAATTCCTGAAGGAGTGCCTGGGTGGCTCAGATGGCTAAGCATCTGCCTTCGGCTCAGGTCATGATCCCAGGGTCCTGGGATCAAGTCCTGCATTGGGCTCCCTGCTGCTTGGGAGCCTGCTTCTCCCTCTGCCTCTCCCTCTCTCTCTTTCTCTCTGTCTCTCATGAATAAATGAATATAAATCTTAAAAAAAAAAAAATTCATGAAATTTACAGCAAAAGAAAAATAAGGTATCAAAAATAGAGACAGAAAACTGGATGCTGGTGAGGGTTTGATGAGATGAGCACTCTTACACACAACTCATGAAAATATAAATTGATATGAGGTAGTAAATAAAACAAACTCCTTTTCTTTCTACGGAGTAATTTGACAAATTGTATGAAGAGCCTTAAAAAATACTCATTCATTGAAGTCTAATAATCCCAACTTCTGGGACTTTGTCCTTGATATATAATTAGAAATACAACCAGAAATTTATTGACAAGGAATTTTTTTTAAGTTTTTATTTTTAAGTAATCTCTATACCCAATGTGGGGCCTGAATCCATGACCCCAAGATCAAGAGTTGCATGCTCCACCAACTGAGCCAGCCAGTTGTCAATCCTTACCAGGATGTATGTGTGTGTGTGTGTGATTTTTTAATAGCTTACCTCCCTTCTCTAGTTGCAACAAAGCAGGCATAGACCTAGATCTCAAGAAATATAGAAAGCAAGTTTTCTGAACATTATAAAACAGCATTCACAGATCATAGCAAGAAACACCTGTTATTGCCCTGAAAGCCTAGAAGTTGTAAGTGACTCTCAACTGCAGTACTGCTAGAAATGGCTGGATCATTCCAACCAAAGCAACAGATACTGACACCACGAAGACTTGTTTGGCACCATCCTCAAATATCAAATATTGGTGCCTTATTTCATTTCAGTGATTTACTGTGGTTTATTTCATTACATTGATCTCTTAATAGTGAGCAAATTAGATTTATTGATATAGCAATTAATATATGCCCCAGACTACTTTATTTTTCACATACTTTCTCAAATAGCTTATAAACTATTATCATAACTTCAATAAATCATCACACTAGTACATTTTAGCTTACTAGAGTTTTAGCTTACTAGATTCTAAAAATCCTTTCCAATTTCCAAAAAGTAAAGATATAACCCAGAGAAGCCTTATCAAATTCTAATATATATGATAATATTCCACCAGGAAAAAGAAATCAGGATGAGTTGTACATAAAGTAGGATACAATTTTATGTAAAAGAAAAAAGTTTAGGGATGCCTGGGTGGCTCAGTCACTTAAGCGTCTGCCTTCAGCTCAGGTCATGATCCAAGGTCCTGGGATTGAGTCCCGCATTGGGCTCCCTGCTGAGCGGGAAGCCTGCTTCTCCCTCTGCCTGCTGCTCCCCCTGCTTGTGCACTTTCAATCTCTCTCTCTCTCTCTCTCTCTCTCTCTGACAAATAATCTTTAAAAAAAAAGAAAAAAGAAAAAAGTTTATATATACACACACACCCTACACAGAAGACCAGTGGAATTATGATTTTTATTTTTCTCTTGATGATGTATTTCCCAAAATTTCTGAAGTGCACATATATTGCCCATATGAGAAAAAATATTACCAAAGAGCATTCCCTTATCACTCCCCAGATGAAATCTGTTCTCTTTCAGTTTTCCTCTATAATGTCACTTACATTCTGTTTTGTGTCAGGCATATTCTCTCATATTTGTCTTCCCTATTAGAGTGCAAAGTAGTTGGAGGATGAACCAGATGTGTTTATCTTTGTAAGCAACACAGTATGGGGTACACAATAAGGCCTTAATATGCATTCTCTAAGACAGTTTTATGCTTCAGCTGAAAACAGGCATATGAAGTTACCTTCACAGAGAGCACTTAGACTCTTGAATAAACCATTGCTTTGGCAGCAACAAAAACTTTCATAGATAGATAGATAGATATCATGCATCTACCAACATGACAGTTCTCTTAACTAGGTATATTCAAGACCAGTATCATTTGCCTCAGGCCAGCAAACCAGCACCTTGCCAAACCTAATCAAGTAGTAAAGTCTACAATTTTATCTCTAATGTCCCAATATAATGATTACCTTTCTCATTTTACATGAAAGGTGGCTGTGTTTCAGTTAATTCCCAAGTATTTCTTATATCTTAGGTCAGGCTTTAATTTTTTTTTTAAGATTTTATTTATTTTAGAGAGAAAGAAAGTGTGTGCGCATGGGGGGAGCAGCAGAGGGGGAGGGAGAAAGAACCTCAAGCAAACTCCACGCTGAGCATGGAGCCCTATGGGGGCTCAATCCCACAACCCTGAGATCATGACCTGAGCCAAAACCAAGAGTCAGTGGTTTAACTGACTGAGCCACCCATGTGCCCCTTAGGTCAGGCTTTATGAATAGTTTCCAGCTCCTAAACTTTTCAGAATAATTATACCTACCACTCTGCACTGAGTTTTTTAAAACTACATAGTACTTTTTTTATCTGTCAATTTGACCCTCACTCCAATCCAGTAAGACCGATACAGGTATTGTATTTCCCATTTCAGATGATTCTGAATGAAGTTAAAAGACTAATAGATAAAATTTTAGTCACTACCTAGTGAGACTCAAAACAGTGTTCTCTTAAATCCAAAATCCTGGATTTTCCATTATACCACATGTCATCCCAAGAATAAAAGGAATTTAAGTTGCGAACAATATTACAGTAGAGCCAATAATGAACTCTCCAATCTATAAAACACCTGTTATTATACTGCCCCTGAATACCTCCTAAACAAACAGAAACCACAGCTATAGTGACACTCTGATTCATAACCAACAGTGCACCAAGTTATCTTCCTCTAAACATTTATAAAGATTTTTTTCATGTTCCAAAGCATTATCCTGTATTATTAATTTTTAGCTTATACTGTGGCTAAAAAATCTAAATTCAGCTTTACAGTATGTTAAAGTTGTAATTTCTGTGAGCCCAGTGCCCTCATCTGTAAAATGAAAATAAAGATAAACTAACAAGATTATTATCAGAATTATTTTCTTAAGATTTTTTTTATTTATTTGACAGAGAGAGAGAGCAAGAGAGGGAATACAAGTAGAGGGGAGTGGGAGAGGGAGAAGCAGGCCTCCCGCTGAGCAGGGAGCCCAATGCGGGGCTCTGTCCCAGGACCCTGGGATCACAGCCCGAGCAGAAGGCAGACGCTTAATGAATGAGCCACCCATATTGAGCCTCCCCTCTACTTGTATTCCCTCTCTTGCTCTCTCTCTCTGTCAAATAAATAAAAAAAATCTTAAGAAAATAATTCTGATAATAATCTTGTTAGTTTATCTTTATTTTCATTTTACAGATGAGGGCACTGGGCTCAGTTATTAAACTTTAATAATTTAAAGAGTTAAATTATTAATGCTTACCTGCTTATTGGCAGACAGCGTGGCAAAGAGAAAAAGGCTCATTAAATGTTAGCTTCAGTATTTCATTGATTCTAAGATGGTGGGACATTTTCTCATTTAACAACTGAAATCAAAATGTGTCTTAAAATCAATTATGTAGTTGTTGTTTTTTCCCCAAAGATGACACACAGATGACCAACAAACACATGAAAAGATGCTCAACTAATCATCAGGGAAATGCAAGTCAAAAACAATGCAATATCACCTCAAACCAGTCAGAATGGCTACTATGAAGAAGACGTGAAATAACAAGTGTTAGAAAGGATGTGAAGAAGGAACCCTCCTGCACTGCTGATGGAAATGTAAACTGGTACAATCACTGTGGAAAACAATATGGAGGTTCCACAAAAAATTAAAAATAGAAATACCATATGACCCAGTAATTCCACTACTGGGTATTTACACAAAGAAAACAAAAACGCTAATTCAAAAAGATATATGCATCCCTATGTTTACTGCAGCATTATTTACAATAGCCAAGAAATGGAAGCAACCCAAGTGTCCACAAATAGATGAATGGATAAAGAAGATGTGGTGTATATATACTCAATGGAGTATTACTCAGCCATAAAAAAAGAATGAGACTTTGTTATCTGTGACAAGATGTATGAACCTGACGTATTATGCTAAGTGAAATAAGTCAGAGAAAGATAAAAACCATGTGATTTCATGTATATGTGGAATCTTTAAAAAAAATTACAAACAACAATAAAAAACAGAAACAGACCCTTATGTACAGAGAACAAAGGGGTGGGAGGGAAGGAGGTAGGATGGGCAAAAGGGGTGAAGGAGATGAAGGAGAGTAGGAGGTATAGGCTTTCAGTCATAGAATGAATAAGTCACAGGAGAATGAATAAGTCACAGGATGAAAGGCACAACATAGGGAATATAGTCAATGGTACTGTACATACATACTGTACATACTGTACTATACACAATAGCATGTATGGTGACAGACAATAGCTACACCTGTGATAAACACAGCATAATGTATACAGTTGTTGAATCACTATGTTGTACACCTGAAACTAATATATCATTGTGTCAACTACACTTCAACTTCAAAAAAAAAATTTAAAGCAAAAAAAGGTCAAAGGTATGTTGTAGTACAATCAATAGTATTTTTTTCTTAGTGGTGTGTCTTACAATCTCTAGCTTCTTACAGTTGATGAAATATGGTATATTATAAGTAAATGTTTACCCTGCCACCATTCTTCCACCCAACAGATCCACAAAGAATAGAACAAATCTACACCTTCAACCATGATCTCCCTAGTCATGTTTCCCACTGTAAAACATGGACTGCAAGACCCTCAAATTTAACTTGTCCAAAACCAAAATCATCATCTCCCCAGCTGTTATTCTTTGTTTCATATTCCAATTAATGACACCACAATGAAAAACATGACTCCACTTTTACCTCCTTCCTCCTCTTCCTCCCCCAGCTAAGGCCTTTCCTGTCTCTCAGATGGAATCAATCACTCCATTTCTACACCCCATTTTATTCTGTACCTCTGTTTTAGAAATTACCAAACTGTATCTTGCAATACATTTAGTTGTATAAATGGCTATCTCCCCATCTTGGCTGTTTCTTCAGACCCATTTCTTACTCACTTCTACATACCCAAGGTGACTAGTTCAATGCCTCACCCACAGTTAAGTGTTCAATAAATGTTTATGGAACTGATCACATCCTCTTTGTTTTTAAATTTCAGAATACTTAAGCCTCTATGGAGAAAAAATAGACTATCCAAAAGTAAAAGTTATTATAACATCCAAGGGACTTTCCCACATATGATCTCATTTAGAGTTTCTCAACTCAATGAGATACACTGAACAGAGAGTAACACTTCATTTTAAATTGTAACTTAATAGGGGCACCTGGGTGGCTCAGTTGGTTAAGCCTTCAGCTGGGTCATGATCCTGGAGTCCTGGGATTGAGCCCCGCAAGGGCTCCCTACTCAGCAGGGAGTCTGCTTCTCCCTCTCCCTCTGCCCCTCCCCCCCACTCATGTGTGCTCTCTTGGTCTCACAAATAAATAAACTCTTTAAAAATAAAATAAATTGGGCGCCTGGGTGGCTCAGTTGGTTAGGCGACTGCCTTCGGCTCAGGTCATGATCCTGGAGTCCCGGGATCGAGTCCCGCATCGGGCTCCCTGCTCGGCGGGGAGTCTGCTTCTCCCTCTGACCCTCCCCCCTCTCATGCTCTCTGTCTCTCATTCTCTCTCTCAAATAAATAAATAAAATCTTTAAAAAAAAAAAAATAAAAAAAATAAAATAAAATAAAATAAAATAAATTGGGGCGCCTGGGTGGGCTCAGTCAGTTGCCTTCAGCTCAGGTCATGATCCCAGGGTGCTGGGATCAAGCCGCACATCGGGCTCCTTGCTCAGCAGGGAGTCTGTCTCTCCCTCTCCAGCTGTCTCCAACTGCAGCTTATCCTCTCTCCCGTTCTAATAAATAAATAAAATCTTTTAAGAAAATAAAATAAATTATAACTTAATAGTCAAGAGGCTTACCGAAAGTTCTCAGTGATAGAAAAAAGAATTCAGGGGTGCCTGGCTCAGGTCATGATCCCAGGGTCCTGGGATCAAGTCCCACATGGGGAGTGGGACTGCTCAGCGGGGAGTCTGCTTGTCCCTCTGCCTGCCACTCTACCTACTTGTGAGCTCACTTGCGCTCTGTCAAATAAATAAATTAATTTAATTAAATTAATCTTTGGGGGGGAAAAAAAAGAATTCAAACTCAAATCTAATTACAAATCCCATGCTTTCAGTTTATAAACTTCTGCCCCTCCCCCTCAGTCTCATTCCCATTCAATTTCTAATGTGGCCTACAAGGGCCCCACATTTGGGGCCTTGGTTTTTTGTTTTGTTTTGTTTTTAAGTAGGGTCCATGCCTAACATAGCACTTGAACTCATGTCCCTAAGATCAAGAGTCCCATGCTCTACTGACTGAGTTAACCAGGCACCCCTCTCTAGCCTCATTTTGACCCATGTTTTCTCTTCCTCTGTGCACAACAGCAATACTTGCCTTCTTTCAGCTCCTCACCCTCACCACAAGGCCTTTGTACATACTATTTCTTCTGCCTAGAATATTCTTTTCCTTCCCTTGCCAGGGTAAGCCTTCCTCTTCCTCCAGATCCTCCCTTCCTTCAATCTTCATTAGGTAAGGCTTCTCTGAACTGAGTAGGTAACTTTCCCTATCACATGTTCTCAAAACATTACGTACTCACATTCTCACATTTGTAGTACAAATAATGGTTGTATTTTTCTCTAGTTATAATTTTTAATTGGTATGATTCTTCTTGCTTAATGTCTAGGTCCCTCACTAATTTGTACAATTCCCAAGAAGGAAGGGTTTTGTTTCAAATACTTTTTTTTTTTTTAAGATATTATTGATTTATTTCACAGAGAACGAGCACGAGCACAAGCAGGTGGAGTGGGAGCAGGCAGAGGGAGAGGGAGAAACAGGTTCTCCTCGGAGAAGGGAGCCCGATGCAGGGCTCAATCCCAGGACCCTGGGATCATGACCTGAGCCGAAGGCAGACGCTTAACTGACTGAGCCACCCAGGCACCACTGTTTTGTTTTTTAATCACAATTCTGCCCCAAGTACCTGGCACAATAGCTGCTGAAAGAATGAGTGAATGAAACCTTTAGCACTCTACTCAAACTTGCTAAATCATCCCCACCACCTCATTTTCAGCTAATAATCTTGCACCCTACTTTATAGGGAAATCATTCATCATCTCTCCTTTACCCCCTTCTCATCTTGACTTTCCCTTTCAGGCTCCAAACATCCAAATATCCTCCCTCTTAAGACACACTCAACTCTTCTCTTTTTTTTTTTTTTTTTTTTTTTTTAAGACTTTATTTATTTATTTATTAGAGAGCGAGCGAGAGAGAAACAGCATGAGAGGGGAGAGGGTCAGCGGGAGAAGCAGGCTCCCCGCTGAGCCGGGAGCCCGATGTGGGACTCGATCCCAGGACTCCAGGATCATGACCTGAGCTGAAGGCAGTCGCTTAACCAACTGAGCCACCCAGGCGCCCTCAACCCTTCTCTTTATTGTAATTCTTCTAAATGAGTAGCCTACACTTGCTAATTCCACTTCACTTCCCAAATACTCCTGGAACCATGTAATATGATGCCTACTCTCCCACTATTCTAATGAAACTGCTCTAGTTTTCAAACCCAGTGACCTTGGTTTGTTTACCCTCAACCAGTATCATTCATCTTTATCATCCAATCATTCCTTCTTGAAATTCCCTCTACTCCAGGCTTCAGGCACTGACAAAGCATTCTCCATTTTCCTGCAGTTCGGACCACCTATCAACTCTTCTTTTGCCCATTCCTTTAGCTACAGCATTAGCTCATTTTTCTCCTCTTTTATCCTCTATAAAGATAGGCAATTTTATTCAAGCTAATGGCTTTATACTACCAAACACCTACAACTCCCAAATATTTAACAAGTCTCTAACAAGACTTCTAAAGCTATAGATCTACATTTTCAGGTACTATTTTTAGGGTCATGTGGCAAGATTATTGATACTTTCATCTCAACATATCTTATAGGTAACTTACTTTACAGACCCCATAAACTCAACTGAACCTAACAACTTTTTTTCCTCTCTGTATTTTCTTCCTCGATTGAGAAACCTAGGATGACTTCCAGCTTCCTGACTTAGATGAATAGATGGCATAAAGCTGAATGAGAACCATTAATACTATTTTTATAGTAAAATAAGTACTCATTCTAGGCCTGGGATAGTGCTAATCATTGTCACAACAATTATCTCAGCAACACTTTGCTATAGATATTTTCACCATCTCTAGTACTACCACCCTAGTCCAAGTCACTATCCATCTCTTACCTAGATGCTCCAAGTGGTCCCTGCTTCCAGTGTTGCTAGCCATGGCTTCCACCCCAGTTTATTCACCACAAACTTGCCATTTGTAAAACATAAATCAAAGCATTGATCTTGCTTAAAGCCATTCAGTTAGGCCCAATGCTGTTTAGAATAACATCAAACTCAGGGCGCCTGGGTGGCTCAGTCGTTAAGCATCTGCCTTCGGCTCAGGTCATGATCCCAGGATCCTGGGATCGAGCCCCGCATCAGGCTCCCTGCATCGGGGTCCCTGCTTGGCGGGAAGCCTGCTTCTCCCTCTCCCACTCCCCCTGCTTGGGTTCCCTCTCTCGCTTGTCTCTCTGTCAAATAAATAATTAAAAATCTTAAAAAAAAAAAATAGAATAACATCAAATTCTTGGGGCACCTGAGTGGTTCAGTCGGTTAAGTGTCTGCCTTTGGCTCAGGTCATGATCCCAGGGTCCAGGGATCGAGCCCCCGCATCTGGCTCCTCACTCAGTGGGGAGCCTGCTTCCCCCCCATACTCATGCTCTCTCAAATAAATAAAATCTTAAAAAAAAAAAGAAAGTCAAACTACAGGACCCTGTATGATTTAGTCTCTGCCTACCTGTCACCCTAACTTCCAATAATTCCTTCTTTTTCTCCTTCCCCTCAAAATATTTGCTTTCAATTCTCTCTGCTTAGAAAACTTAGATATCGGGGTGCCTGGGTGGCTCAGTTGTTAATCGTCTGCCTTCAACTCAGGTCATAACCGAACCCCCACATCAGGTTCCTTGCTTGGCGGGAAGCCTGCTTCTCCCTCTCCCACTCCCCCTGCTTGTGTTCCTGCTCTTGCTATCTCTCTGTCAAATAAATAAATAAAATCTTTAAAAAAAAAAAAAAACTTAGATCTCTGATGATTCCTTCTCATCATTCTGGTCTCAGCTCAAATGCCACCACCCTAGTGACACCTTCCTGGACAATCCTACTTCAAATAATTCTTCCACTCAAATCACTCTCGGTCCCTTACCTTACTTTCTTCACTGTACTTATCGTTATCTGAGGCTTAATTATTCATTTATTTTATTTCTTTATCTTCCCTTAATATAATGAAACTCCATTAAAAACAGGGACTTAAGGAGCACCTGGCTGATTCAGTCAGCAGAGCATGCAAGTCTTGATCTGAGTATCATGATTTCGAGCCCCTAGAGCTTGGTGAAAAAACAAGCAAAGAAAAAAGAATAGGAACTTAATACTTTTGGAATGGATATATGAATAATAAAGATGTGGAAATTAAGATTCAATGAGATTAAGGGCAGATTCAATTATGTAAGGGCACACAACTCATAACTGGTAGAGATGTATAATTCATCAACTCAAGTCTGTCTAAAACCAAAGCTTTTTAACATCTACCGTATGTTAGAGTAGTAAAAACACAGTGAGACTAAAAGCTGAAAAGACACACTGCAGAATACAATCAGATAGGTGATGAAATTTAAGATTCCAAAAGCAGGGCGCCTGGGTGGCTCAGTTGGTTGGGCGACTGCCTTCGGCTCAGGTCATGATCCTGGAGTCCCTGGATCGAGTCCTGCATCGGGCTCCCTGCTCGGCAGGGAGCCTGCTTCTCCCTCTGACCCTCCCCCCTCTCATGTGCTCTCTCTCATTCTCTCTCTCTCAAATAAATAAATAAAATCTTTAAAAAAAAAAAAAAAAAAAAAAAAGATTCCAAAAGCAGAGCACCACTCCGAGGAGTGACATGCTTTATAATGTGATCATGGGTGTGGATGAATGAAATGAGGCAGACATAGATGTCTATATCCGTATCATTTACCCCCTTCTCCTTAGCAAGCAGATTTCCTTTATCCTTTTGTACATGAAAGTCCTACAAATCTGAATCATAATAGCAATCATTCAAGTGACTAGCCCTTTTATTAAATCATTTTTATCCCCCCATTAATCACATATAAGAGCAATTCTCCTCCCATTTCCAACTACTAGTCCCTCCTTAGCTTCTAGGTAGATCTTCCTCACTCACTGTCCTCTAGCCTCTTCCTTCTCAACATCACTCACAATAAAATACTATAAAAATTAATAAAGCCGGGATGCCTGCGTGGCTCAGTCAATTGGGCATTTGGCTTAGGTTTTGATCTCAGGATGGTGAAACTGAGCCCCGCCCGGGGGGAGGAGCCCCGCCAGGGGGAAGGAGCCCCGCGGGGGGGGGGGGGGGGGGGGGGGGGGGGGGGGGGGAGCCCTGCCCCAGCCAGGGCCTGGTCACCGCCCTGCCCCACCCCACCCCACCCCACCCGGGGCCCCGCCCCGCCCCGCCCCGCCCCACCCCACCCGGGGCCGAGCCCCGCCCTGCCCCGCCCCGCCCCACCCTACGTGGGGCAGGATGGAATCGCTTGAGGTTCTCTCCCTCTGCCCTTCCTCCATTCGACCTCTTTCACTCTGAAATAAAAACTTTTTTTAAAAATTAATAAAGCAGGGGCACCTGGGTGGCTCAGTCGTTAAGCGTCTGCCTTCGGCTCGGGTCATGATCCCAGGGTCCTGGAATCGAGCCCCGCATCGGGCTCCCTGCTCCGCGGGAAGCCTGTTTCTCCCTCTCCCTCTCCCCCTGCTTGTGATCCTGCTCTCACTGTGTCTCTCTCTGTCAAATAAATAAATAAAATCTTTAAAAAAAAAAAAAATTAATAAAGCAAACAATTCCAAGAGAAAATTAACCGCCCAACACAAGGCCTATCTGTTCTCCAGTGCCAAATAAGTACTTACTGCACAGAAATAGAAGCCACAAAAGCAGTAATAGAAAACAAAACAGGCTTTTCTTGGAAATCTGTATTTCCTAATGACTGAGAACGGCTTTTCCCTATTGATAATATTCTTTAGGAGAAAAGAGTTTGTATACATACACACTAAGACAAACTTGTTCCTGTCATATTTTGACCACATTTTTTATCACTGTGGGGTTCACAAACACAAAAAAAGAAGCCCTCATGACTTTTCCTTTGATGCCATGGGCCTCTCTCACATGTTCAGTGGATAATTGCTTTTGGAGACACCATGAGAATGAACATTCTATTTTTACTGAAGATAAAGAGAAAAATGAAATAGTTTCCTTGCTAAATTGAACACAAAATTCTACCTCATGCCAACATTTTTGTTCCATTTCTCAGTAATCACAAAGAATCTTAACAAAGCAGGAAATGCAAAGCTGTTTACCTAACTTTCCAAGCAGCTACACCTAAGTATTCCATACAGAAGGAAACAGGACTTATTTTTATGAGACCTAAAAAATGAATTTCACTGCTTTTCTGTAAGTTCAAATTTCAAGAAATTTTAATTTACGTTCAATCTAAATTACTATGATTTAAGTTCCTTTAATTTCTCCCCCACTTAATCCAGCTTACACAGTCACCAGATTAATAAATACACTAAAGCAATACTTTCATTTTGTCAGGCAGATTCAAATTTAACAAACCCATGTGCATGACACTGTCTCAGCCACTTGGACAGAAACTGTTCTATTTAGTCCTTACTTTTATTTTTTTAAGATTTTATTCATTTATTAGAGAGAAAGCAGGAGAGGGGGTCAGAGGGAGAAGCAGACTCCCCGCTGAGCAGGGAGCCTGATGCGGGACTCAATCCAGGGACTCTGGGATCATGACCTGAGCTGAAGGCATACGCTTAACGGACTGAAGCACCCAGGTTCCCCAAGAGTTTTTGATGCTATTCTACACAGCATTAGACCTAACTGAATGACCCAACTGAGCCACCCAGGCACTACCCCCTTAATTTGTTTTTTTAAGTATGCCCCATACCCAACATGGGGCTTGAACTCATGACCCTGAGATCAAGAGTCACATGCTCTACTGACTGCGCCAGCCAGCAGCCCCTGTTGTATTTAGTCCTTATAACATTCCTATTATGCAGAATATTTGGATGGTTTTTAAGTATCTCCTACAAGGTGCTTATAAGTTACAGGGAGCAGAGAGGATACAGGAGAAAAGTCAAACAATATTTAACCAGGTAATCAAAATTTATTTCACCAAAGAGAGACATGATGTGTGTTTTCTGATGTTGATACCCTGAGCAGGACACAAAGTCAACTACATACTACTCCAATTCAGGTTGCTTAACATCAGACAAACCAAAAACTGATGAACAGTCTACTAAAAAGGGAGAGGGCATTGTATCCTTTAAAAAAAAAAAAAAAATGCCAATGTTACCAAAAATGGCTATGGAAATGTTCTACATTGAAGGAGGCTAAAGAGACATGACCACTAAATGGAAAACCAACTCTTAGACTGGATCCTATAAAAATGTTATAATGGACATTTGACAACTGGAACAACTGACAAAAATGAATATAACTGGCAGATTAAATAAAATTATTTTATCATTGCTAAATTTACTGAAAGATTACTGTGGTTATGTCAGAGACCATCTTTATTCTTAGGAAATATACAATGAAGTATTTAGGGGATAGAGAGCAATGTTGTCTGAAACTTAACACCAAGTGACTGTTCTTTATTTTCACCTTTGCAACTTTTCTAGCAGTCTGACATTATTTCTAGATAAAAAGTTTTTTAGGGGTGCCTGGGTGGCTCAGTCGTTAAGCATCTGCCTTTGGCTCGGGTCATGATCCTGGGGTCCTGGGATCGAGCCCCACATTGGGCTCCCTGCTCCACGGAAGGCCTGCTTCTCCCTCTCCCACTCCCCCTGCTTCTGTTCCCTCTCTTGCTGTGTCTCTCTCTGTCAAATGAATAAATAAAATCTTTAAAAAAAAAGTTTTTTAAAAAATTACTGACAGGGGCGCCTGGGTGGCTCAGTCGTTAAGCATCTGCCTTCAGCTCAGGTCATGATCCCAGGGTCCTGGGATCGAGCCCCGCATCAGGCTCCCTGCTCGGCGGGAAGCCTGCTTCTCCCTCTCCCACTCCCCCTGCTTGTGTTCCCTCTCTCGCTATGTCTCTCTCTGTCAAATAAATAAAATCTTTAAAAAATAAAATAAAATAAAATAAATTACTGACATGTGAAAATTGAGCTTAAGAAAAAAGGGGTGGGGAGAGTGGCCAAACAGTATGGGGAGGGGTGCCTAAAAGGATACACATCAAAATATGAACAGTAAGTAGCTCCTAGTGGCAAAGATGAACAATTTGTATATCAATAATAACAATCACATAGACTGAAATATGCTTAAATCTATGACTTCATAATAGTACTGAAGACAACAGCAACTAACTTAGTCACTATTAAAGAATGCTAAGAGACCAAATCACTATTTTGAGAATTGATAAATGAAAGGAAAGAACCAAGCATTTATTCTGACTTTCCTGTAAGAACCCACTGAGTAGCTAAATAGTAAACATGAGGAAGTCTCTCAGGGCATCTGGGTGGCTCAGTCAGTTGAGTGCCCAACTCTTGATTTGGGGTCAGGTCATGATCTCACAGTTGTGGGATCCAGCCCGAAGTCGGGCTCCATGCTCAGTGGGGAGTCTGCTTCTCTTTCTCTCCCCCTCTTCCTCTAACCCTCCCTCTGCTCACGCACTCTAAAATAAATAAATCTTGGGGCACCTGGGTGGCTCAGTTGGTTGGGCGACTGCCTTCGGCTTGGGTCATGATCCCAGGGTCCTGGGATCGAGCCCCGCATTGGGCTCCCTGCTTGGCGGGAAGCCTGCTTCTCCCTCTCCCACTCCCCCTGCTTGTGTTCCCTCTCTCACTGTCTCTCTGTCAGATAAGTAAATAAATCTTAAAAAAAAAAAATTAAAAAATTTAAAAAATAAAATAAAATAAATAAATCTTTAAAAATATATATGGGTAAGTTTCTTTTTATTGAAATATTCCAGCTAACAAATGAAGGAATTACTAAATTAGATTATCACCATTTTGCAGCCCCTAATGAATTTACTAGACATTAAGCCTCAACAGAAACCAGTATCACCAAAAAAAAAAAAAAAAAAAAAAGAGAGAGAGAGATACAAACAGACATTCTGAGCCTTCTGATGAAGAATCCAACATTACTCATGAAGTAGTCTTAACCAAAAAAAAAAAAAAAAGAAAGCAGTAGGATCAAGTCTCTAATTCTAACATCAACATTGTAGGAAATATATATAGTTGGGTTTTTTTTTTAGATTTATTTATTTGATTGGGGAGGGAGGGAGCGAGCACAAGCAGGGGGAGTGGCAGAAGGAGAGGGAGAAGTAGGCTCCCCGCTGAGCAGAAAGCCAACACAGGGCTTGATTCCAGGACCCTGGGATCATGACCAGAGCCCAAGACAAACGCTTAACAACTAAGCCCCCCAGGAGCCCGGAAATATATATAGTTTAAGACTCAAGAACATGTTAAACTATGCCATGGGAATACAGTCAGCAAAATCCAGACTGGGAGACAAGACATATGATCCAGTTTCTTCAACAAAGAAGTTGCAAAGAACAAAAAAGAGAATAGGAGAGATGGAGATGAAACCTAAAGATTAAGAAGCACAAAAGAACTATCAACCAAAAGCAATGTGTAGACCTTATAGTGGTCCTGATTCAAACACTCAAACTGTAAAAAAGAAAAAAAACTGTAATATTTATGAATGAACTGTAAATTCAAACACTGGATATTTGGTGGAATTAAGGAATTTTCTAAAATGTGATACTGGTTTTGTGGAGGTTTTTTAATCCTTATCTTTTGGAGATACATATTGAAATATTTACAGATGAAGTGATGGTGTATGGATTTGCTTCAAATAAAGAAAAGAGGGAGACTGGACGGGGTTATTCAAAAAATAAGAGCTGATAAATGTTGAAGCTAGGTGACAGGAACCTGTAGATTCATTATACTGTTCTACCTACTTTTACGTATTTTAAACTCTCCACAGTAAGTTTAAAAAGCAAACAAAATATTAACAGTAATACTGAGGGATGAGATTTTAAGTGATTTTGGGGTTTTGTCCTTTGTGTTGTTTTACTTTAGCACTTTCCCATATTTTCAAGTGGTCTTCATTGGGCCTGTAATAATATCTGTAAGCTCTGTGATGGCACAGACCACATTTACCTCGTTCACCTACCTCTATATTCTCAGTGTGCCCAATGGTGCCTGACATATACAAAGCTGGTAAATACTTGAAAGAATAACTTCTCTTTTTAGAAAAATGGTATTCCTTTTTAAAAATATGTAAATGCCAGTAAGTTCAGGGACTAGGCTATTATCTTTATTCAACATTATAAACATTATCTCAGTATTTCTTTCAATAAAATGTTGGCCACAAATTTTAGTCTTTTTTTTTTTTAAGATTTTATTTATTTATTTTGACAGAGAGAGAGAGACAGCTAGAGAGGGAACACAAGCAGGGGGAGTGGGAGAGGGAGAAGCAGGCTCCCGGCTGAGCAGGGAGCCTGATGCGGGGCTCAATCCCAGGACCCTGGGATCATGACCTGAGCCGAAGGCAGACGCTTAACAACTGAGCCACCCAGGCACCCCGGCCAGAAATTTTAGTCTTAAATGTGAGAAATCATCTCAAGCATAATAGATCTCTTCAGGTCATTAAAAAAAAAAAAAAGATATTATCAAGCTTGCAGGATTAACATGTAAAAATTATGTATTAAACCCCTGAAACAAATAATACATTATATGTTAATAAAAAAATTATGTATTAATGCCTGTGAAATGGTTTGATAACCTGGCCAAATGCTGAGAATTAAGGGCCACTCAATTCTTTTTTTTTTTTTTTAAGATTTTTTTGAGAGAGAGAAAGCTTGCTCTCGCACAAGCAGGGGGAGGGGCAGAGGGAGAGGGAAAGAATCTTAAGCAGACTCCCCGCTGAGCAGGGCCTGCTGTGGGGCTTGATCTCACTAACCTGAGATCATGACCTGAGCCAAAAATCAAGAGTTGGCCGCTCCACCCACTGAACCACCCAAGCGCCCCTCAATTCTTTCTTTAAAAAATATTAGAGGGGCACTAGCGTGGCTCAGTTGGTTAAACATCTGGCTCAGTCATGAACTCAGGGTCCTGGGATCAAGCCCCGCTTGGGGCTCCCTGCTCAGCAGAGAGTCTACTTGTCCCTATCCCTCTGCTTCTGCCCCTCCCCGCCTTGCGCTCTCTCTCAAATAATCTTTTTAAAAAATGAATATTAGAAAAACAGTTACTAGGAGAGTAAATTGATAGATTTTGGAAAACTGTTTTATGTTATCAACTACAATTGAACATAACCATAAGTTATGACCCAGAAATTTTAATCCCAGATATATATACACTATATATACACCCAACAGAAATACACACAAGGTAGGACCAAAAAATATAAATGGTAAGATGGGGAAAAAATATCCAAAAATAAACAAACTGTGGTATATTCACATAATGAGATACTACATAGCAACTAAAAATCAGTGAACTACGGCTATGCATCAAGTGGAAACTTCTGACAAGTATGTTAGGCAAAAGCAGCCAATCCAAAAGATACTATATAATTCCATTTATTAAAAGTTCATTTGTCACTTATATCTTAATTTTTTTAAGGATTTTATTTTTAAGTAATCTCCACACCCAACGTGGGGCTTGAACTAACAACCCCGAGAGCAAGAGGTGGCATGCTCTACCAACTGAGCCAGTCAGCCAGGTGCCCCCTGTATCTTGGTTTCTTAAAAAGTTCAAAAACAAGCAAAACTTTACGCTCAATTTTGCCGTGAACCTAAAACTGCTCTTAAAAAATGAAGTTTAGGGGCTCCTGGTTGGCTCAGTCGTTAAGCGTCTGTCTTTGGCTCAGGCCATGATCCCAGAGTTCTAGGATCGAGCCCCGCATCGGGCTCCCCGCTCGGCGGGAAGCCTGTTTCTCCCTCTCCCACTCCCCCTGCTTGTGTTCCCTCTCTTAATGTGTCTCTCTCTGTCAAATAAATAAATGAAATCTTTAAAAAAAAAAAAAAAATGAAGTTTATTGGGGCACCTGGCCGGCTTAGTCTGGAGAGTATGCAACTCTTGATCTCAGGGTTGTGAGTTTGAGCCCCACATTGAGTGCAGAGATTACTTAAAAATAAAATCTTTTTTAAAAAATTAAGTTTAGGGGCGACTGGGTGGCTCAGTCGTTAAGCGTCTGCCTTCGGCTCAGGTCGTGATCCCAGGGTCCTGGGATCGAGCCCCGCATCAGGCTCCCTGCTCGGCGGGAAGCCTGCTTCTCCCTCTCCCACTCCCCCTGCTTGTGTTCCCTCTCTCGCTGTCTCTGTCAAATAAATAAATAAAATCTTTAAAAAAATAAAAAATAAATAAAAAATTAAGTTTAGGGGAGTGGGGGAATGGGTTAGCCCGGTGATGGGTATTAAGGAGAACACATATTGCATGGAGCACTGGTGTTATACAATGAATCATGGAACACTATATCAAAAACTAATGATGTATTGTATGGTGACTAACATAATTTTAAAAAATTAAGTTTATTTAAAAAAAACAAGTTAAACTACTCTGGTGTTAGACAATGTTAGCTTTGGGAAAGTGGGAGGAAATAATGATTAATAGGATTACTAAGACGGTCTTCTGAGGTGTTAGCAGTGTTCTACTTCTTGACCAAAGTAATGGTCACGTGAGTATGTTCACTTTGTGATGATTCAGTGAGCCATACACTTAAGATCTGTGTACTTCTCTGTACATATACTGTAAATCAATAAAAAAAAAAGTTTGATACACGAATAGCAAATCTTCCCTGACTTTTAATAAAAACAGTCCACTAGACCATCTAAAACATTCTCCAACTTAAAGAATCTCGCTTTGAACGTTAGAAAAAATAGTGCAGGGCGCCTGGGTGGCTCAGTTCGTTAAGCAACTGCCTTCGGCTCAGGTCATGATACTGGAGTCCCAGGATCGAATCCCACATCGGGCTCCCTGCTCAGCAGCGAGTCTGCTTCTGCCTCTGACCCTCCCCCCTCCTGTGTTCTCTCTCTCATTCTTTCTCAGATAAATAAATGAAATCTTAGAAAAAAAAAATAGTGCAGTATCTCTCCACTCCAGTAAGAACTTAACTTACTCTGCTTATCTAGGTCAGACTTAATAGTCCTAATTCTGGATTTATCTAAGAAAGGTGATTTTTGCTTTGTTTTGTTGTTTAACTTTTATTTGCATTTATTTTATGCTGATTTACTCCTGGACCATAAGTTTTTGTTTCTTCAGGGGTATCTTTTTCTTCTGTGCAACCTCTTCTTCTGCTTTAGGAACAACCTGCTCTTTTGAGTAAGAATCACCTCAATGTGGCGGGGAGAGTTCATGTACAGGTTAACCCAACCATGAGCTCTGTAAGTTCAGTATCTCATCTTGAGGGCTTTGTTCACCCGGATGTGCTCAATGCCCAGAGAATCTACATCTAAACCCTTAAGTTCAGCATTACTCTCCACATTTTTTTTTTTTTAAGATTTTATTTATTTATTTGACAGAGAGCAAGAGAGAGATAGTGAGAGAGAGAGAGTACAAGCAGGGGGAACAGCAGGCAGAGGAAGAGGGAGAAGCAGGCTCCCCGCGGAGCAGGGAGCCCGATGTGGGGCTGGATCGCAGGACCCTGGGATCATGACCTGAGCCGAAGGCAGACAACCGACTGAGCCACCCAGGCACCCCTACTCTCCGCATTTTTAAGCATGTGCAGTAAAAATTCAGCAATTTTCTTGGGCCACCAACTCTGCGTCCAACCCCACTGTTTGGCCTGGGCATACCTACCAACTCCATTCTAGCAAAAGAAATGCACACAACACTTCAGTAAAGTGATCCTTCAGCTACTTGGTGGCTTTTCAGATATGCATATCCTTGATGGCCTGGGCAGTTTCATGTGTGTACTTTAAGTGAACATGAAGATTTGAACCTCCTGATTTGCATGATTTTGTAGGGTTTTCTGGGTCAAGGGAATAGCAAATCATTTTCAGAGATCATCTCAGGCTGCTTACAGGAAGAGAGAAGAGATGTTTTAAAGCCCATCTAGGGCGCCTGGGTGGCTCAGTTGGTTAAGCGACTGCCTTCAGCTCAGGTCATGATCCTGGAGTCCCGGGATCGAGTCCCACATCGGGCTCCCTGCTCAGCAGGGAGTCTGCTTCTCCTTCTGACCCTCCCCCTCTCATGCTCTCTCTGTGTCTCATTCTTTCTCTCTCAAATAAATAAAATCTTAAAAAAAAAAAAAAAAAAAAAAAAAAAGCCCATCTAGATTCCTTGGGCTCTTATCTACTATATAGATATGTATCATAAACAGGCAGAGAGAAGGTACTCAACAAATATTTACTAATGATACACAGCCCAAACTTTAAACAAATTCACATAGCAAAGTCTGAAATATACAGCACAGGCAATATAGGGTAAAAACTCAGCTCACTGGCCTAAAAAGTACAACTTCCAGAAACCCCACTTTTAGAAACTAGGAATTACAGAATGTACTGCTTTTTAGGAAGAGAACAATTCATGACAACAGCTATCCATGGCAGAGGAAATTGGTCCTTTCCCCCTTTCACTGCTGCCTGGCTCAGACAAGGCACAATCAACTTCCTGATGCCATAGCTAAGTGAAAAGAACCCAGCAGCAACTCTGCATTTAAGGGCAGGAACTAACTACTCAAACCATGATCTGATAGAGAAACCAGCAGCAAGGAGTTAGCAGAGGCAGATGACAATGTTAGGGAAAAAATAAGGTGTGAAGAAAATACCTGACTAAACTGTTTTTTTGCCTGAAAAATTCTAAAATCATTACTATTCTGGGGCACCTGCCTGGCTCAGTTGGTAGAGTGCAACTTTTTTTTTTTTTGAAGAGTTTATTTATTTATTTGACAGAGAGAGACACAGCAAGAAAGGGAGCACAAGCAGGGGAAGTGAGAGAGGGAGAAGCAGGCTTCCTGCAGAGGCCCCTCTAGAGTGCAACACTTGATCTCAGGGTTGTGAGTTTGAACCCCAAGTTGGGTATAGAGATTACTTAAAAAATAGATAAAATCTGGGGCACCTGGGTGGCTCAGTCGTTAAGCGTCTGCCTTCGGCTCAGGTCATGATCCCGGGGTCCTGGGATCAAGCCCCGCGTCGGGCTCCCTGCTCAGCGGGAAGCCTGCTTCTCCCTCTCCCACTCCCCCTGCTTGTGTTCCCTCTCTCGCTGTGTCTCTGTCAAATAAATAAAATCTTTAAAAAAAAAAATAGATAAAATCTGGGACCCCTGGGTGGCCCAGTCGGTTCGGCTCAGGTCATGATCCCAGGGTCCTGGGTCGAGTCCCGCATCAGGCTCCTTGCTAGGCGGGGAGCCTGCTTCTCCCTCTGCCTGCTCTGCCTGTCATTCCCCCTGCTGTGCTCTCTCTGACAAATAAATAAAATCTTAAAAAAAAAAAAACTTAAAAAAAAAAGAAAAAGAAAGGAAGAAAATCATTACTATTCCTGCTTTCCACAGTGGCAGTAAGCCAAAATATATTTGAGGTCCCCTCAGCCTAAAACTGACCTATAATCAATATGTGTCCTGAATGTCCATCAGAATTCACCTTTAAGACTTTTTTTGGGGGGGGGGGGGGGGCGTGGGGGGCTCAGTCGGTTAAGCGGCTGCCTTTGGCTCAGGTCATGATCCCGGGGTACTGGGATCGAGCCCCGCATCGGGCTCCCTGCTCGGCGGAAAGCCTGCTTCTCCCTCTCCCTCTGTCTGCTGCTCTGCCTGCTTGTGCTCTCTCTCTGTTAAATAAATAAAAATCTAAAAAAAAAAAAAGATTTTTTTTTTTAAATTTGAGAGAGAGCATGTGCAAGCGAGCACCAGTAGGGGGGAGAGGGAGAAGCAGACTCCCCACTGAGCAGCAGGGAGCCCGACCCAGGGCTTGATCCCAGGACCCTGAGATCATGACCTGAGCCAAAGTGAGATGCTTAACCAACTGAGCCACCAAGGCACGCCCAGAATTCACTTTCTAGGAGTTTCCCAGTAGTATTCTTTCAGTTAACTAAGTAACTAATAAATGATGATAAATATAAGCTTTTCTAAGGGCAAGTAAACATAAATGACCTGGTATAGTTCTCATCACTAGTGACACTGGTTTAAAACACAAGTAATTAGGGGCGCCTGGGTGGCTCAGTTGTTAAGCGTCTGCCTTCGGCTCAGGTCATGATCCCAGGGTCCTGGGATCGAGCCCCACATCGGGCTCCCTGCTCAGCGGGAAGCCTGCTTCTCCCTCTCCGTCTCCCCCTGCTTGTGTTCCCTCTCTTGCTGTGTCTCTCTCTGTCAAATAAATAAATAAAATCTTTAAAAAAAAAAAAAAAAACCACAAGTAATTAATGTTCAGTATGGAAAATAATTTTGCAAAAAAATTTCTGGAAATGTATTTTTTTAAGTTATTTAAATTCTAGTTACAGTGTAATATTAGTTTCAGGGGTACAAAGTAGTGATTCAGCATTTCCATACATCCCCCAGTGCTCATCACAGTAAGTGCAACTCCTTAATCCCATCACCTATATTACCCATCCCCCCCCCACCTCCATTCTGGTAACCATTTGTTCTCTATAGTTGAGAGTCTATTTCTTGGTTTGCCTCTCTTTTTTTTCCCCCTTTGCTCATTTGTTTTATTTCTTAAATTCCACATTTGAGTGAAATCATATGGTATTTGTCTTTCTCTGACTTACTTTGCTTAGCATAATACTCTCTAGCTCCATCCACGTTGCTGCAAATGCCAAGATTTCACTTTTTTTTTTTTTTTTTAAGATTTTATTTCTGGGCGCCTGGGTGGCTCAGTTGGTTAAGCGACTGCCTTCGGCTCAGGTCATGATCCTGGAGTCCCAGGAACAAGTCCCGCATCAGGGTCCCTGCTCAGCAGGGAGTCTGCTTCTCCTCTGACCCTCCCCCCTCTCATGTGCTCTCTCTCTCTCTCATTCTCGCTCTCAAATAAATAAAATCTTTTTTTTTTAAAGATTTAAAAAAAAAGATTTTATTTATTTCTTTGACAGAGAGAGAGACACAGGGAGAGAGGGAACACAAGCAGGGGGACTGGAAGTGGGAGAGGGAGAAGCAGGCTTCCCGCTGAGCCACCCAGGCACCCCGATTTCACTCTTTTTTTATGGCTGAGTAATATTCTGTGTGTGTGTGTGTGTGTGTGTGTGTGTGTACACACACATCTTTATCCACTCATCAATGGACACTTGGGCTGTTTCCATAATTTGGCTATTGTAGATAATGCTGCTATGAACACTGGGTGCATGTATCAATATGGAAAATAATTTTTAAATAATACAAAGATTTTTAAAAAAGAAGAGTACATGGAAATCATAGGTCAGACTTAAAAAAGCTGAGGTCTTTCATCTTCTTGATAGGCATAAAATAGTTCCTACTGGTAAGGACCTGCCTCTATGGAGGATGCTGACCTGAGAGATGCTGAGGCATTTGATTTGCTAATGGATCCAGCTGAGTGTAATTATGCCAAGAAAACAGCAATGAGCAAAAGACACACAAAGTCCAGGTGGAAAGCTGATTGGAGATCTTCAAATATAACAAAACTATCCACAAGGATTTCCATGGTAGCATTGTTATAATAGCAAAATGAAAAAAATTATGACTGTCCATCAATATAAAACTGGTTAAATTATGTATGCTTATAAATGTGTATGGAATTATACATGGAATTCTCTGCAGCTATTAAAAAGAATGATTTAGGGGTGCCTAGCTGCCCTCAGCTCCAGTCATGAAGCTGGGGTCCTGGGATTGAGCCCCACGTGGCATCTCCCTCTCCCTCTGCTCCTACCCCCAAACTTGTGCCCTCTCTCTCAAATGAATAAATCTTAAAAATAAAAAAAGGGGGGGGCACCTGGGTGGCTCAGTCGTTCGTTAAGCGTCTGCCTTCAGCTCGGGTCATGATCCCAGCTCCTGGGACCGAGCCCTGCATCGGGCTCCCAGCTGTGCGGGAAGCCTGCTTCTCCCTCTCCCACTCCCCCTGCTTGTGTTCCCTCTCTTGCTGTGTCTCTCTCTGTCAAATTAAAAAAAAAAAAATCTTTAAAAAATTAAAATTAAAATTAAAATTAAAAAAAGAGAAATATGGAGGGGCGCCTGGGTGGCTCAGTCTTTAAGTCTGCCTTCGGCTTAGGTCATGATCCCAGAGTCCTGGGATCGGGTCCCACATTGGGCTCCTTGCTCAGCGGAGTCTGCTTCTCCCTCTCCCACTTCCCCGCTTCTGTTCCCTCTCTCACCATGTCTCTGTCAAATAAATAAAATCTTAAAAAAAGACTCAATCTCAAAATGCTTAAAATTGGTTTGGAAAAACTAGTGACAAACACCAAGACACCAAAAGTTAAAGAAAATCCTTGATTTAGTTTACTCAAATTGCTCATGTGGTACTACACCCTATGGATGTAAAAAGATATCAGTAATATGAGGAACGTTGTGCCAAATTTTTAAAGAAAGACTAAGTGAATTCTATGAAAGGGCGGTTTCTTAAAATTCATCAAGTCTAACCTCCCACTCAATGTCAACATCTCTTTTAGAACACCCTTACCACTCATTCAGTTTCTGCTTAAAATGTCTTAAAAAAAAAAAAAAAATCCTCCTAAGTAGTCCATTACCTTTGTTAAGAACTCTAACGTTCTTCCTTACATTAAACTAAAATCGTTTCTTCTAATTTTTTTTTTTAAAGATTTTATTTATTTATTTGACAGAGAGATAGAGAGAGAGAGCAGGAACACAAGCAGGGGGAGTGGGAGAGGGAGAAGCAGGCTTCCCGCTGAGCAGGGAGCCCGATGTGGGGCTCGATCCCAGGACCCTGGGATCATGACCTGAGCCGAAGGCAGACGCGTAACGACTGAGCCACCCAGGCGCCCCTTTTAATTTTTTTTTTAATTTAAATTGGCGAACATATAGTACATCATTAGTTTCAGATGTAGAGTTTCTTATAATTTTCAATCACTGGTCAACTTGTCCCAGTTCTGGCCTCTGGAATGAAGTTTGTTTTGTTTTTTTAAGTAATCTCTACACCCAACTTGGGGCTCAAACTCACAACCCAGAGATCAAGAATCACATGCTCCACCGACTGAGCCAGCCAGGCACCCCTGTAATGAAGTTTTTTTTGTTTTTTTTTTTTAAGATTCTATTTATTCGACAGAGACACAGCGAGAGAGGGAACACAAGCTGGGGGAGTGGGAGAGGGAGAAGTAGGCTTCCCGCTTCTGTCTCTCTGTCAAATAAATAAATAAAATCTTTAAAAAAAAAAAAAGTGTAAAGGAGAAAAAGATCACTGAGGACAAGAACTCAGAAACTTTTCAACAAAAAAATTAAACTGTACTGAGAAAGGAAGAATACATTTTTTTTAAAGATTTTATTTATTTATTTATATCGGAGCCCGATGCAGGACTCGATCCCAGGACCCTGGGACCATGACCTGAGGCGAAGGCAGACGCCTAATGACTGAGCCACCCAGGCGCCCCAAGAATACATTTTTGATAAGCAGAAAATTCAAAAAGAATATTTCAAGGGGGTACAAATCCAGAACAGTGGTGCAGAGGCAGGAATGAGCAGAGTTAGTCCTACAGCTAAATATCTGTATAAGTATAGGAAAGAAAATAGGGCCAAAAAGGAGGGCTGGAGTCAGACTATTGAGAGACCTTAACCTGTAGGCAATAAGCCATAATTAAAGGGTTATATAAAGAAACTTTTTTTTTAAGATTTTTGAGAGAGAGCTTGCACACGAGTACGAGTGGGGGGAGGTCAGAGGGGGAAGCAGACTCCCCCCCACTGATCAGGGAGCCCAATGCAGGACTCGATCCCGGGACCCTAGGATCATCCCTAAGGAAGATGCTTAACCAACTGAGCCACCCAGGTGCCCCTCTTCTAGTGATTTCCAATGACTGTGCCTTTGGTAATTTTGTACTTCTCAGGAGAGATGTAGAGTTTCTTATAATTTTCAATCACTGATCAACTTGTCCCAGTTCTGTCCTCTGGAATGAAGTTTTGTTTTTTAAGTAATCTCTACACCCAACGAGGGGTGCCCAAAACTGACTTCTTTAGATCTCTGGGGATAATTAAATACCAGTTTGCTCATTTCTGCATCAGTTTCTACTACTGTTTGAACTTTGACTACAGGGAAAAAGTTTCTAATTCAATTCTACTCCAAGATGAACTGATATTGAGTTATACAATATCATTACACAGGCTTCTTTCATAACATGAACATTCCTAACTGCCCAAGTATAATGCAGGAATATCATTTTAGAAAGATTTTATTTTGATCTATTTCTGTAAATTTCCCCAGATTGGATACTTTGCCATTTAATATGAATACTTCTGTACGAGGTACCTGCTTGTTTCAGTAATTAATAATCTTCAGGATCTCCATTCAAAAGACAATGACCTGCTGGTCTCCAATCCCCCAGGTTCAAAAGAAGAGACATTCGACTAATATAATGTGAAAAGGGAAAGAGATTAGCTAAATAGCAGAATTTTTTTTTTAATATTTTATTTATTTATTTGAGAGAGAGAGAGACACAGCAAGAGAGGCAACACAAGCAGGGGGGATGGGAGAGGGAGAAGAGGCTTCCCGCGGAGCAGGGAGCTCGATGCGGAGCTCGATGCGGGGCTCGACCCCAGGACCCTGGGATCATGACCCGAGCCGAAGGCAGACGCTTAACGACTGAGCCACCCAGGCGCCCCTAAATAGCGGAATTTCTAGACAACGAAAGTTGCCCAATATTAGAACAACAGCAGCAGCTCCTTCTCTGAAGTTATTTAAATGCAATTAAATAGGAATTTCTGGTTTAAGAGAGTTGCTGCCTAAAGACTCTTTCATAAGAACTAGCACTGTAATACGGTATAGCAGTAGAGATTTAAACTGTCCAACGGACGTTGCAAAACCCAACCTCCCAAATCCTGCTACTCAACAGCAGGGATCTAAAGGAATAAATAGATTCCCAGCTGCTGAGAGAAAATGTCTTACTAAAAGCAAAGCAAAATTCTCATTAATGAAAAAATCAACCATGAAGAAAAAAAATTGTCTCGTAATCCCTGGAAATAGTCAAATCCATTTTGGGTTAGTGGAGATTTAACAAAACAGTGGAAGAGAAGGGAGCAAAATAGTTCCCTTTGCCAGCAGCTGGGGGAAACACCCATCTGAGAGATCACAAATAACAATGCTTCTAATCCACAGAGCCAAAAAAAACACGAACTCTATCCAGTGAAGGGTACCAGGAAAAGGCTTTTTTTTTTTAACAATTTTTTTTTTTTTTTTTTTTGACAGAGAGAGACACAGCGAGAGAAGGAACACAAGCAGGGGGAGTGGGAGAGAGAGAAGCAGACTTCCTGCAAAGCAAGGATCCCGATGCGGGGCTCAATCCCAGGACCCTGGGATCATGACCTGAGCCGAAGGAAGATGCTTAACGACTGAGCCACCCAGGCGCCCCCAGGAAAAGGCTCCTGCAGATAAATTCTCTCTCACCATCAAGCCACCTTATCCTACATCTTGTTGAAAACTGATATGATAGGCTGTAACTTAAATTTTCCAAGATCAAATTCAATGAGTAATCCAAACCCTGCTTTTTCTAATCAGATAATCTCTAAAATCACAGTCCTTGCATGCATTTATTCAAAGCCAGTATTGAGCTTCTGTGTCAGTCACCAAGAATACAAAAACCAGTAAGAAACAGTCTCTACCCTCATAGAGCTTAATCCATGCACCTTGCCTCATCTTAAACCCCAAAGCCCTTGCCTTAAAATATCTTCTTAGATGGGTCAAGTGTCCTCAGTGAAAAAGCAATAAAGGCCCTTTAGCCACTGTAATAGAAGATAATAAATATACATATAGGTCACAAGACTTATGTTCTGCTCCAAAAGGAGAGAAGACAACACACCTTCCCAAGTCGAATATTAGCATATCTTAGCCTACACTACAAAGAAGCAGGGAACGAGACAAGCAACAGAAGGTGCAAGCCAAGAAATATAATGGAAGAAGGGATGTGACAGCTGTACCACATCGCGTTCAAATAGCGATAAAAAGAACCTTCTACTAATCCGTCTGCAGTTTCACGGTGCAGGGAAAAGGAAGAAAAAGAAAGGGAGACGGCCCACTGTTGACACCAACTATTCGCGGTTTCTTAGCTAGTCCACTCTCACTAGAAAAGAGCCCCAGTCACTGTTTAATAGTATCTGGGCCTTCCAGCCAACAACTCTGTCACATGGCCACCGAAATGGAGAGGTTAACAGTCCCTCACAGGAGAGTGAGGAAAAACAAGGAAGAGTAGAAAGAACCTCTTTAAATGTTTATAACTGAGTTAACATAATCGCCCCCCGAGGCACTGACGGGAAGTGAAGTCTGGAAAAGGTGGTAACCCCAAGCCCACTGGAAACATGTGTAGACCCCTCGGCGACCCCCGCCCCTCTCCCCCCCGATTCCACACACTCACCGCGTACACAGAGCAGCGACATGGCCGAGGCACCGGCGAGCCTCCGCCGTACCCCAGCCGCGCCGCCGCACCCGGCCGCTCCCTCTTTCCTCTCAGCAGGTGCCGCGGCTGCTCCCGCTATCGGCCCCACAGGTCTGACGGCTCCTCATGGTCCCGGTGGCAGGCAGCGTCCCGCCGCTCCCTCGGACCCGCTTCAATTCTCACCGTCTGACTGGGCTCCCAATAGCTGTGAATACGGGCGGGCAGGCAGGAGACTGGGCGCGGCACGGCGGCGCCATCGCTGGGAGGCAGGAGCTACCGGGACTAACCCCTCCTTTCGCTCCACCGGGATCCCGGCGAGCGTCTGGAAGGAGCCAACCCGTGGCGCTCCGCCTCCCAGCCAATCAACTCCCGCCCAGTCCTTCGACCCCGCCTTCCATAAGCACGTAAGAGGCGGGGTTTCCTTCTCTTTCCTTACGTGCAAGAATGAAGGCAGCTCCGCCCACTAATAAATCTTGGAACAGAGAGGGAGGGGCTTTCCCTCACGGGTGTGAGGAGGTAACTGAAATCCTCTGCTCCTCCCACCGAAGAAGATTCTTTTCATTGAAGAATTTCCATCCGACTTCTTAGTCTATCTATTACGGCTGATGGAGCCTCTATCTGGAATAATTTTTTTTTTAAAGCTTTTATTTATTTATTTGAGAGAGAATGAGAGAGAGCACATGAGAGGGGGGAGGGTCAGAGGGAGAAGCAGACTCCCCGCCGAGCAGGGAGCCCGATGCGGGACTCGATCCAGGGACTCCAGGATCATGACCTGAGCCGAAGGCAGTCGTTTAACCAACTGAGCCACCCAGGCGCCCGATCTGGAATAATTTAACAAGATCGTACCACGAGGCAAGCATATTTTAATTAGCAACTACAGCAAAAAAAAGGAAAATAACTGAGTGAGCATACAGTAAAATGTTTGGAGACTTCAGTTCTTATCTAGACCTTTTTTTTCTTGTACGCCATTGTATCTCCAATGGCTATAGTGGTACCTGGTATATAGAAATTAGTCCGTAAATATTTACTGAATGAAGGATAGAGGGAAGATAGGTCTTTTAAGCTAGGACTTCTGGTAAGATGACAAATGAACATGTGAGGATGTGAAAAAGACCGGAGCAGAATACAGGAAGACAGAGTATAAAGTACAGGTCCAACACCCCTTCCACATCACAGTTCTAATTTAATTGGTGGGGGGGAAAGCTCAGGGATTCTATGTTTTAAAAGCTCCCCTGGAGGGGCGCCTGGGTGGCTCAGTCGTTGGGCGTCTGCCTTCGGATGGGGTCATGATCCCAGGGTCCTGGGATCAAGCCCCACATCGGGCTCCCTGCTCTGCGGGAAGCCTGCTTCTCCCTCTCCCACCCCACCCCCCCGCTTGTGTTCCCCCTCTCGCTGTCTCTCTCTGTCAAATAAATAAAATAAAATCTTTAATAAATAAATAAAAATTAAAAAATAAAAGCTCCCCAGGTGATTCTAATGTGATGCCAGGGCTGAGCACCATTAGAGGAGATGCTTTCCAAGGCCTCATTAGCCCAACTCAGATTTCAGCATTTGCAAGCTCTTGGCCCCATGGGATTCTGCCTGCCAGCCCGAGGGAGGGTCTGACAATCTAACAGGGTCTTTGCCCTCCAAAAGCAAACCTAGCTATCATATGATTTCTCTCACTGGAATAGTTGCTATGAGTGACACTCCAAATGCAATAGCAAGCAACAGCAAATGCAATGAAGAAGACTTGATCCTTCCAGCGTTCATCCAAATTTGGAGCAATACCCTGAGGAAGACTTTGACCAAGTCAACTGAGCCAGCCTAGTCAACAGAGATGCTGACCCTAAAAATAATGGGCATTCTCTGGACTGCTAGAGGTTGGGCTACCTAGTTATTTAGCCCAGCTGTCCTTTATAAAATTGAAGAGAGCATGAACTTTGAAGCCAATCAGATCCACCTGGTATATTATCTATTGTTGTGTAATAAATTACTCCAAAACTTAGTGTCTTAAAACAACATTTATTATCTCACAGTTTCTGTAGGTCAGGAAACTGAGTATGGCTTGATTGGATCCTCTGGTTCAGGGTTTTTTACAGACTGCTATCAAAGTGCCAGCTTGACTGCAAAAGCATCCACTTCCAAGCTCACACACATAATTGTGGGCAGGGCTCAATTCCTCCTAGACTGTTGGACTGAAAGCCCCGTTTCCTTATTGGCTATTGGCTGGTCTCAGTTCTTTGTCATTGGGCCTTTCCAACATGGCTGCTTGCTTCATCAAAGCCTGCAAGCTGAGAAGGCAATAAAGTCTGTTAGCAAAATGGAAGTCACAATCTTTTTTAACCTAATCGTGGAAGTGACATCCCTCATTTTTGCTGTATTCTATGCGTCAGGAGCAAGTCACATTCAAGGGCAGGGGATTACACAAGGACATGAATACCACCAGGTACTGCCTCACTGGGACAGCCATCCACACCTGGATTTGAGTTCTAGTTCTGATACTTTGACCTTGGGCAAGCTACATGGCCTCAATTTCCCGAAGAATAATAATAGTAACTACTTCATAAGATGGTTTTGAAGTTTAAATGAGGGACTGCGTCTAAATTACTTAGTACATACAAAAATGCCCAATACATGTTTGTTGTTACTTAGATTGTGGACATGAAGGGAGGAATGTGACTGGGAAGTAAAGGGAAGGTAAGCAGAGCAAGAGTCTAAAGGTTGTGATGTAAACTCAGAAGCATCCCAGTTTCCCAGTTAAAAGTTCAGAGGAAGGGCGCCTGGTTGGCTCAGCCAGTTAAGCATCTGCCTTTGTCTCAGGTCATGATCCTGGGGTCCTGGGATGGAGCCCCACATCGGGCTCCCGACTCAGTGAGGAGCCTGCTTCTCCCTCTCCCTCTGCCTCTCCCCCTGCTCCTGCTTTCTGTCTCAAATAAATAAAATCTTAAAAAAAAAAAAAGTTTAGAGGAAAAACGCAATGATGTCTTCTGCCCTCTAGGCACTTGACCGGCACCAGTTATACTCATTAGCAAGATAAATGTATCTTCAGAAGCAACTCAAACCGGGATAGAAAACCAATCGTCCATGCCCCACAGTCTTCATTAGTTTTTCCAGTACAATACTTGAAAGTTCTTCATCATTTGAATGGAATTCATATTTAAGATTTAGCTGGCGGGTAGCTGAGAGCTAGGATTCTGAAATCCAGGAAATAAGAAGGAAGGTGGGAGGGATCAAGGAAAGTAGGTAGTGAAGAGAACCCAAGAATCTCAAGAGGTTAAGACCAAAATACCTAGGTTTAGCTCTGTTGCTGCTTTTTTTGGGAGCCCTCGGGTAAGAAGGAAGGGGTCCAGGTTAGAACCCTGATGCAGGGGAACCCTCTACCAACTTTATGACTATCTGTGAGCCATGCTCCAGGGCCATTAAAAATTTACTCTTCCTGCAAGTTCCCTGTCTCTTGGGAAATATCTCCCAATTCCTAAAGAGAAATTTAGTATAAATAACTAATTAACAAATATTTATTAAATATCTTTTATGTCAGTCTTAATGAGAGGATGCAAAAGTAAACAAAGCACAGTTAATATCCGTAAAAAGTATACAAGTTGATAGGAAAGATCTGTGAAAGAATGAGGAACTAAACTAGGGCAGTGAAATATGGAACTGAAGGGGAAGAAAAAGGACAATCCCTTTAACACTTCTCAGTGTTAAGGAACTAATGTGATAGAACTTGGCACACAATGACTATGAATATAGTAGAGAATAAGAATATCCTTTCTTTATAGCAAACCACTGGAGGGAGAGAGAGTTTTAAAGTCAGGTTGACTGAAAGGATGATGCTACAGTTTACTGATAGGAAACCAAGGATGCATAGGTTTGGGGAGAAAGATGTTTCCTTTTGGACATATACATTAAATTTGAGATTGTCAGGTATATTCTTGCATATGTACCCATTAGACAGATGATGTGGACTTGAACCCTAAGAAAGCAGTCCAAGCTAGAGCTAGAGCTTCCGATCAATAAAGATATAACTATTTTAATCACCATTTTTTTAATAAGAAAATTAAGCAAAACTAGAATGCAAACCCAACTGTATCTTTCACCAGAGCTCAGTTAGGCACAGTGCTATATTGCCTCTTAAGTACTGGAGGAATTCAGCAGAAACTATGGGAGGAATCAAGATAGGCTTCATGAGAGAAAAGTAGCATGTGGACGAGATGGATCTCAAAGTATGGATAGCACTGAACATGCAAATATGGGAGAAAGGGTATTTCATATACAGGGAATAAGTTGAATGAACAAATCAAGAAATGGAAACATTGAACCTGTACAGGTATTTAAGAGTAAGCTGCAAAGAGTTTAAGAGTTGGAGCCCTATGGTTGCCAGGAGACTACATAGAATCAGAAAGGAACAAAGGTCATTTATAGAGCACACCTACTTTTTTTTTTTTAACTGAATACACAACCTTTTCTTTTTCTTCAAATTTGGAGTTTTTTAATTATACAAAGATGAGAAGTCAAGTTTTGTAACCTAAAAATATTTACTTATTAAAACTATATTAATACTTTCATAAACTATACAAAATGATGCAGGAAAAAGAGCCCAAAAAGAAATGGTCAGAGAGGGAAAACAAGAAAATAAGCAAACCACCTGTATATTGTTCCATTATAGATCTTATCTTATTGAAAAGTAATTGCATATCTATCCTTTCTTTAGACTCAGAGCTCCTCAACAAAAAAGGACCTGTTTTCTATATCGTTATCCCTAACACATAACACAACATCTGGTAATAGTGCCCAAAAAAGATTTGTTGACTAATTGAATACATGAACAAATTAATGAATGAGACTGTTTTAAGGCTTGGTTATTGTCAAAGATAACCAAAACTGGATATTAGTCAAAGTGATTAGGACAGATTTTAATCAGCAATATACTATTGCAATAGGGAAAATAGTCTAGCACAAACTGAACTCATCTTCAATTTGTTTTTGTTTTTTTTTAAGATTTTATTTATTTGGCAGAGAGAGAGCAGGAGAGCACGAGCAGTGGGAGCAGCAGAGGGAGAGGGAGAAGCAGACCCCTTGTCAAGCAGGGAGCCCAATGCGGGGCTCAATCCCAGGACCATGGGATCATGACCTGAGCTGAAGGCAGTTGCTTAACCAACTGAACACCCAGGCGCCCCTCATCTTCAATTTGTACAGTGGTGACTGGATGTTTTTAAGGGAGAATTAAGGAATAGGGTGGAGATTCATGAGAAGGAGCTCAGAAGAGTCAGAGAAGTTACAAATTCCAAAGCAGCAAACCTAGAGTAGAAAAGTTACTCCCCGTGCTTAAAATCCATGGCTTAGCCTGGCATACTTGGGGTTGGTTTTTTTTGTTTTGTTTTGTTTTTTGCTTTTTTAAAGATTTTATTTTTAAATAATCTCTACACCCAACATGGGGCTCAAACTCATGACCCCAAGATCAAGAGTCATATGCTCCACTGACTGAGCCAGCCAGGTGTCCCTAGCCTGGTATATTTGGAACTTAGTAAATACTGCCAAATGAATAAAATTCCACTGTAGAGATATACTCCATGAAAATAATTCAAATAAATGGGGGAAAACCTGTGCCAAAAGATATTTGTACAGGATTATCTAAGTAGTAAAATCTGAAAATCAGAATGCCAAACAATTCAATGAATTCCCATAAATCAATTTATTCATTCCTATCAAGTATTTACTTAATATCTACTTATGATTAACGCTGTAATCTTATACAAATGGATAAGTATCAGAGAAGGAGGCCATACAAGAAGATATAGGTGTTAATGCATTCAAGAAAAATTTATTGAGGGGCGCCTGGGTGGCTCAGTTGGTTAAGCTACTGCCTTCAGCTCAGGTCATGATCCTGGAGTCCCCGGATGAGTCCCACATCAGGCTCCCTGCTCAGCAGGAAGTCTGCTTCTCCCTCTTCCCTCCCCCCTCTCATGTGCTCTCTCTCGTTCTCTCTCGTTCTCTCCCTCTCTCAAATAAATAAATAAAATCTTAAAAAAAAAAGAAAAATTTATTGAGCATCTACCAAGTACTACACATCATGCTACAGATACAAAGAGGAATAAAACATTCCTTCAAAAAACGCACAGTCTGGGGATAAACAGACTGTGAAAAGTGCTATGGTCATGGTTAGGAGGAAGAAGTGGGTTGTTTGCATATATACCTGGAGGTTTCAGAATTATTTAAATACTTAATAAGTGGGGGGGGGCATGGTTAACTTAGCAAATATATAAACTTCATGAGGGAAGGGACATATGTTTCTCACTATTGGAAAAAATTATCCAACACTTGAAAATAAGCAAAAGAAAAAAAAATTAAAAAAAAAATAATAAAAAAAAAAAAGAAGAAAATAAGCAAAAGAAATTACTGGGTGTTATTGCAGTTTTAGTACCGGGCACTGTCTAGAGCAGAGACCAGCAAACTTCTTCTGTAAAGGACCATTCAGTAAATACTTAGGTTTTAGGCCAAAAAAAGCAAAATTGAGGTTGTTGTATAGGTACTTCTACAACAAGAGAGAAAACAAATTTCCACAATTCTTTAATTAGTAACATTCAAAATAAACCAATAGTAATTTAATACAAGTTTTTGGTGCAATAGGTCTATTAATGAGAAGGATGAAATTCTTTGGGGGAATATGCATTTTGCTTAGTTGGGGTTTAATTATTATTATAATCAATTGCAAATGTTCAACTACTAATGTTGATCTGTAATGAGATTTTATGAATCTCATCTGTCTTTTCTCACAGATAACTACTGTTAAATACTGCTATCAGTCCATGAGCATGTGATTCAATTGAACATATTCATTGCTTGGAAAGCATTTATAGAATTCTATTAGATTCTCCTCTTGATATTTGCTTAATTTTTTAAATGAAATTTTTATTTTTTAATTTTTTTTATTATTTTTTAAAGATTTTATTTATTTATTTGACAGAGAGAGACACAGCGAGAGAGGGAACACAAGCAGGGGGAGCGGGAGAGGGAGAAGCAGACTCCCCGCGGAGCAGGGAGCCCGATGTGGGGCTCGATCCCGGGACCCTGGGATCATGACCTGAGCCGAAGGCAGACGCTTAATGACTGAGCCACCCAGGCACCCCATGAAATTTTTATTTTTAAAGTAATCGTGGGGTGCCTGGGTGACTCAGTTAAGTGTCTGCCTTTGGCTCAGATGAAGGCCCAGGATCCTGGGACTGAGTCCGTGCTCAGCAGAGAGACTGCTTCTCCCTCTCCCTCTGCCTGCTGTTCCCCCTGTTTGTTTGTGCTCTCTCTGTCAAATAAACACATAAAATCTTTTTTAAAATCTCTTAAAAATAATAAATAATAAATAATCTCTATGCCCAATGTGGGGCTCAAACTCACAACTCTGAGATCAAGAGACACATGCTCTACCAGCCAGGCGCCCCTGCCCAATTTTTGCTCAAAACATCATAATAAAACATTACCAATACTAAGTCATCAAATTGCTGTGTAGTGGGGCAAGATATTCAGCTTCTATTTCTCACAAAACAAAAACCAAAAAACAAAACAAAAAAGCCATAGAACTGATGATGGTTGTGTTTGAGAGCAAATGAAGTCAACTCTTGACACTAGTAGTTTAATAACACATGATAAATTCACATATTTTCTACAAAGTACTTTCTGCAGTGAATAATCATACACTTTTTTAAAAGATTTATTTATTCGAGTGAGCACGTGCGCACACACACACCCCCACACAAGCATGGGGGTAGGGGCAGAGGGATAGAGTCTTCAAGCAGACTCCCCACTGAGCATGGAGCCCAATGTGGCTGGATTTCACTACCCATAGATCATGGCCTGAGCCGAAACCAAGAGTCCGATGCTCAACCAAGCCACCCAGGCACCCCATGAATAACTGTACACTTTAAATACATTACATTTTCACAAGGCTTATAAATTTGTTGAAATAAGCCTTTTTTCTGCTCCACATATATTTTTGCCACCATCAGTTGTGACACAGTTTAGCATATTCCACTTCAGTTTGTGCTGAATTAGTGTTTTCTCAACTTCCTTGAAAACATTTTTACCTGTAATTGTTTCATGTAAACTATTCATCGAGGCTAATTCTTCAGTCACTTCAAATTCAGCATTGACTTCTCAAAAAAACAAAAACTAAACAGTATTGTCAACTGTGGACTCATCAGGAGCTAAGGAAAACTACTTAAAATAACTTGCTTTGGTTTTTTTGTTTTGTTAATCTCTACGCCCAACATGGGGCTTGAACTCACAACTCTGAGATCAAGAGTCATGTGCTGGGACGCCTGGGTGGCTCAGGTCATGATCCCAGGGTCCTGGGATCAAATCCCGCACCCTCCTCGCTCAGTGGGGAGTCTGCTTGTCCCTCTCCCCCTGCCATTCCCCCCGGCTCGTGCTCAGGCTCTCTCTCTCTCAAATCAATAAATAAATAAAATCTTAAAAAAAAAAAAAAGAGTCATGTGCTCTTCCAACTGAGCCAGGCAGGTGCCCCTAAAAATAAAATCTTTACGGAAAAAAAGACATTCTTGGGGCGCCTGGGTGGCTCAGGCATTAAGTGTCTGCCTTCGGCTCAGGTCATGATCCCAGGGTCCTGGGATCAAGCCCTGCATCGGGCTCCCTGCTCCGCGCGAAGCCTGCTTCTCCCTCTCCCACTCCCCTGCTTGTGTTCCCTTTCTCTCTGTGTCTCTCTCTGTCAAATAAATAAATAAAATCTTAAAAAAAAAAAAAAAGACATTCTTAAATTTTAAATTCTTAAATCTACCAAAAGTAGACCACAATGCATGATCACATAAAATGAATTTCACTTCTAAACATCACAAACAATAGAATACAAAAAGTCCAAAGATGGGTATTATAGGAAATGTACAAAAGATATTTGCTTAAAAAATAACAAAAAAGTTTTTAAATTGATTTCTCCCCTAAAGTCCAAATAATTGTGGTCTAGGTAACCATCAGAGTAAAGGCTTTATATGCTCCTTCCTTTGATAAGAATAAGTTTATGCAGGGATGCCTGGGTGGTTCAGTCAGTCAAGCATCTGACTCTTGATTTTGTCTCAGGTCATGATCTCAGGGTCCTGAGATGGAGCCCTGTGTCAGGCTCTGTGCTGGGTGTGGAGCCTGCTGAAGATTCTCCCTCTCCCCCTGCCCCTTTATTCCCACCCCCCCATCCCTGCACTCTCTCTCTTTCTAAAAAAAAAATTCATGCAGAACTGTATATCCAAGTGTGTGTGCAAGACACACTCAGATGCATCACAAATACAAGCACATATACACACAGGGACAGACACACAGCTGAGTTTTCATTGTTCTAGGCACTTCGTATTTACCTTAAGTCTGCCATCTTCCCATTACATTTAATGAATTTCTTCTTTGGAGGCAAGACATTTTCTTCAAAGTAGCCTAGTTGACAACATTCTCTGCTGGGAAGTATTGGGCCACCACGAAGGAAGACCCCTCACCTGCAGGTGCCTTCCCCACTCCCATCTTCTTTGTATTCTTCCACACCATGGCTGTGAAGTGTCCTGGAGATGAAATCAGGCTGCTGGAAGTTGTAGTTCTTGATTTCACTGTACCATCTATCAGCCATCTCCTTTCCTGTCTGATCACAGGAGGCGCATGCCAGGTTCTCTCCAAACTGGCCATGACTGGACTCTGGGCTGGGTTTAAGCATCCTTGGGCTGGCCAGGACTTCTGAATAATGCTGAGCCTCCTGGTTGGTTTTCTTGCAGAGCTTCAGTGCAGGGGGACACCATACTGGTTCTGGCACTTGTTGCGGGTCTTCAGGACCCCATTATTAAACTGTTTGGAAGCTGACTTGCCCATGGCCCACTGAGTGCTCTCCCCAGCTCCCACTGCTGCTGTGCTGTGCTCTCTTGCCTGGTCCTAGGTTGCTGGAGATCAATTCCTATCTTTATGAACCTGGACAGATGGGCAAATCCAGGTAACTAGAGGAAGTCAACCCTACTGGCAAAAAGAGAATAGTTAGTATTTCCAAGAGCCAAAATACACACAGGGCCAGGAAAATGAGTAGAGGTTTGGGAGTTGGGGGGTTAGTCAGGGATGTGGTAGAGAAAAGTAACTCAGAACTAACAAAAAGCACTGCCCAGTGGTCAAGACACCATGAAAAGCTCTATGGCACAGACCAAGGCCTGCCCACATCCCCAACACATATACACACAAGATCTAGGGTCCCCTTGCTCCTTAATCTACTGTTACTGAGGCTCATTTTCCTCTTCAAATTAGTTAATATAGACATAAAGTAGAGCCCCAAGTCTCTGTGTATAGCCCATTTTTTCCTTCACAAACCCTAACCTTGCTCACAGATATTTGCTATATATATATATATATATATATCAATAGATTCCAGATCTGTATCTTTAGTTCAGACTGTTCTCATCAGCTTCAGACCCATATGTCCAATAACCTGCTACATTTCTCTACCTGAAGACTATTCTGGTACCTCAAACTCAACATGTAAGAAGTTAAAACCATTGGGGCGCCTGGGTGGCTCAGTTGTTAAGCGTCTGCCTTCGGCTCAGGTCATGATCCCAGGGTCCTGGGATCGAGCCCCGCATCGGGCTCCCTGCTCCGCGGGAAGCCTGCTTCTCCCTCTCCCACTCCCCCTGCTTGTGTTCCCTCTCTCGCTGTCTCTCTCTGTCAAATAAATAAATAAAAAAAAAAAATCTTTAATAAAAAAAAAAAAAAAAGAAGTTAAAACCATTGAAATATGTTAAAATATATATTCAACTTGTTGACCCACAAATTCCTCTTGGCAAAATAAAATCTCCCTCAATGTTTTGTTTTAAAAGATCAGTTTGCTGGGGCTCCTGGGTGGCTCAGTTGTTAAGCATCTGCCTTTGGTTCAGGTCGTGATCCCGGGGTCCTGGGATTGAGCCCCGCATCTGGCTCCCTGCTCCGCAGGAAGCCTGCTTTTCCTTCTCCCACTCCCCCTGTGTTCCCTCTCTTGCTGTGTCTCTCTCTGTCAAATAAATAAATAAATAAATAAATAAATAAATAAATAAAACCTTTAAAAATTAAAAATAAAAATAAAAGATCAGTGTGCTTAGAGTCACCAAATTATAATTTTTCCTTTGGGCCTAAAGTGAAAAGATTCCCATGAAGTCCTACAACCTCTCTATTAAATAAAGGAAAGTTAACACTTATTTATAACAGCAAAAAACTAGAAACAATCTAAATGTCTTGTCTATAGATTTAACACAATGCTAATGAAAATCCTAGTAGGTAGGTTTGTACGTGTGTGTGAGTGTATGAAAAGTGATAAGCTGATCTTAAATTTTATATAGAGGGCGCCAGGGGCTCAGTCTATAAAGCATATAGCTCTTGATCTCAGTCTCATGACTTTGGCCCTACACTGGGTGTAGAGTTTCCTGAAAAAAATTTTTATATGGAAATGGAACGCCCAAGAATAGTTAATATAATCTTACAACCTTAAAGTTCAAGGACATGGACTACCAGATATCAAAATTTATTACAAAATTATAGCAATGAAGAACACTTGTGATGAGCACTTGTTTTAAGAAAAACAGTGGGGGTAAAGATTGTTTTGTTGACAAAAATCATCCACAACTTGGAAATGCTGCAAAGAAAAGGCAATAGGGCTAGCCAAAGATGAACTATCAAGGCAATATACTTGTACTGAACTCATTCTCTATTTATTATTGATTAAAGACTAAAACTCTGTGAAGTCATGTGTTAACTTATAGATTTTTGTCTGGTAATGATATAAAGGATTTCTGATTAGTAGAAAAGGCTATGGGGCACCTGGCTGGCTCAGTCAGAAGAGCATGCAACTCTTGATCTCGGGGTCCATCGTGAGTTTGAGCCCTATGCTGGGTGTCGAGAGTACTGAAATAAACAAAGAAACTTAAAAAAAAAAAGAAGGGGCGCCTGGGTGGCTCAGTCAGTTAAGCGTCCAAATTTTGATTTTGGCTCAGGTCATGATCTCAGGGTCATAAAATTGAGCCCCACGTCAGGCTCCATGCTCACTACGGAGTCTGCTTCTTTGCCTCTCTCTCCCTCTCCCTCTGCCCCTCCCCCCACTTGTGCTTGCATGCTGTGTGTGTGTGTGTGTGTGTGTAAAATAAATAAATCTTTAAAAAAAAAGAAAAGAAAAAGTTATGGTGTTATCCTGTAGACATTAACCAGTTGTTGTTTTTTTTTTTCTAAAGATTTTATTTATGTATTTGACAGAGAGAGACACAGCGAGAGAGGGAACACAAGCAGGGGGAGTGGGAGAGGGAGAAGCAGGCCTCCTGACGGGCAGGGATCCCGATGTGGGGCTCGATCCCAGGACCCCGGGATCATGACCTGAGCCGAAGGCAGACACTCAACGACTGAGCCACCCAGGCGCCCCAACATTAACCAGTTTTTTTTTTGTTTTTTTTTTTTTATTTATTTGAGAGAGAGAGAGAATGAGAGACAGAGAGCATGAGAAGGAGGAGGGTCAGAGGGAGAAGCAGACTCCCTGCCAAGCAGGGAGCCCGATGCGGGACTCGATCCCGGGACTCCAGGATCATGACCTGAGCCGAAGGCAGTCGCTCAACCAACTGAGCCACCCAGGCGCCCACATTAACCAGTTTTAACTAACTTTTATCTAACATTCTTTTTTCAAATGCCTATAAATACCTGTGGTGGTTAATTTTATGTGTCTGCTTGACAAGGTGCCCAAATATTTGGTCAAACATTATTCTGAGTGGATGTTTCTGGATGAGATTAACATTTGAATAGACTGAGTAAAGCAGATTGCTCTTTCTAATGTGGGTGGGCCTTGTCTAGTCAGCTGAAGCCCTCACTAAAACAAAAAGGCTGAGTAGGAGAAAATTTCTCCGGGTGCCTGGCTGGCTTAGTCTGTAGAGCATGTGACTCTTGATCTCAGGGTTGTGATTTTGAGCTCCATGCTGGGTGTCGAGATTACTTAAAAATAAAATCTTTTAAAAAGAGAGAGACAATTTCTCTCTGACTAGCCAGTTCTTTGAACTGGAACATTGGTCCTTTATCCTGCCTTTAGACTCAAACTGAAACATCAGCTCTTCCTGGGTCTTGAGACTGCTGGCTTTCAGACTGGAGCCACACTGTCAGCTTTTTATCAGGCCTTTGGACTGGCACTGGAACTCTACCATCACCTTTTCTGGGTCTCCAGTTTGCCAACTAAAGATCTTGGGACTTGTTAGCCTCCATAATCCTGTGAGCCAATTCCTATTTAATAAAATTTCTCTATCTCTATCCCTATCTATGTGTGTGTGTGTGTATGCATATATATGCATGTATATATAAACACATGTATATATACATACACATATACGCACATATATGCGCATATATATATATATATATAAACATATCGCCCCCCACCACAACTCCAATACAATACCTACCTTCCTTGAATGCTCATTGAACATGCTTTACCATCCTCCTTATTCCCTCAATAATGAGTTAAATGAATCTGTCATGTTTTTTTTCTGTATTCTTACAAGAATCTTGCTTTTAACTTTTTGGAAATTGTACTTTGACAATGTTTTCAACATAAAGTGCTGGATCAATTCCATAACCATATGGGAAAAAAAATTAATCTTGACTCCTACCTCACACCGTATACAAAATCTATTGCAGATGTCTTATAAAAGGTAAAATAATAAAGCTTCTAGACAATTACATAAGAGAATATATTCATTACCTTGGGATAGGCAAAGACTTATTTTTAAGGTGGTTTTATTAAAGCACAGGTACAGGATCCATGGGCTGGACACTGCTAGGCAAAAACTTCTTAAACAGGCATAAAATGCATTATCCACAAACAATGAAATAAACTGGATTATATTAAAGTTAAGAACTTCTGTTCAGGGGCTCCTGGGTGGCTCAGTCGTTGGGCGTCTGCCTTCAGCTCAGGTCATGATCCCAGGGTCCTGGGATCGAGCCCTGCATCGGGCTCCCTGCTCAGCGGGAAGCCTGCTTCTCCCTCTCCCACTCTCCCTGCGTGTGTTCCTCTCTTGCTGTGTCTCTCTCTGTCAAATAAATAAATAAAATCTTTAAAAAAAGTACTTCTGGGGGCACCTGGGTGGCTCAGTCCTTAAGTGTCTGCCTTCGGCTCAGGTCATGATCCCAGGGTTCTGGGATCGAGCCCCGCATCGGGCTCCCTGCTCTGCGGGAAGTCTGCTTCTCTCTCTCCCACTCCCCCTGCTTGTGTTCCCTCTCTCGCTGTGTCTCTCTCTGTCAAATAAATAAATAAAATCTTTAAAAAAAAAAAAAAAAAGTACTTCTGTCCATTGAAAAACACCACTTAGAAAATAAAAAAAGCAAGCTACAGAGTGGGAAAAGGTAATTGTTAATAGATTTCTCCAACAAAAGAATCATATCCAGAATATACAAAGAGCTCCTACAAATAGAAAAAAGACAGACAACCAAATAGAAAAATAGGCCAAGGACTTGACTACCCAAATCACAAAAGATAACCAATAGACATATAAAGATTTGTCCAAATTTACTAGATATCAGGGAAATGCAAACTAAGGCCACAGCGAGATACCACTGCATATACACTAGAATAGTTGAAATTAGAAAGACTGACAACATCAAGAGTTGGCAAGAAAGTGGAGAAACTAGACTTCTCGTGTATTGTGGGAATGTGAACTGTTACAATCTCTTTGAAAAAATATATTGGCAATATCTACTGAAGCTGAACATACATGCCCTATTACTCAGCAGTTCTACTTCTAAGTATATATCTAATAGAAATACATGTACCTCAGTCAATAAATTTATTTTTAAAAATGTAGAGGAGGGTGCCTGGGTGGCTCAGTTGGTTAAGCGACTGCCTTCGGCTCAGGTCATGATCCTGGAGTCCCTGGATCGAGTCCCGCATCGGGCTCCCTGCTCGGCAGGGAGTCTGCTTCTCCCTCTGACCCTCCCCCCTCTCATGTGCTCTCTCTCTCATTCTCTCTCTCTCAAATAAATAAATTAAAAAAAATCTTTAAAAAAAAAAATGTAGAGGAAAAATAAATACCTGTTTGGAATAGTGGTTACTTCTGGGGAGAGATGATGAGGAGCAAGCCAGAGAATGGAATGAGATCAGGAAGGAGTATATAAAAGCTCAACTTATCTGAAATATTAATTTCCTTAAGAGAGAATGTGAAGCAAATGTAAAATATTAAGATTTGATAAAGCTGTATGAGAAGAATGTGGATGTTTGTTATTCTTTATAACTTTCTCTGTGCCTAAAATATTTCATAAAGAAATCTTCTTTATTTATTTTCTTTAATTTTATTATTTTTTTAATGTAAGCTCTACACCAAATGTTGGGCTCCAATTCCCAACCCTGAGATCAAGAGTCACATGCTCTACCAACTGAACCATCCAGGGACCCCGCATAAAGAAATTTTTTTAAATCTTGTAGAATACTCAGAGAATGTTTAAGAGCCATTGATTTAAAATAAAAACCTGTAATATGAATAAACAGTATAATGCCAATATTGTGTATATAAACATACTACATACACACACACACATAGATTGATATGATGTGATGAAACTGGCACTTTTTTTTTTAACTTTATTTTATTATGTTATGTTAGTCACCATACATCATTAGTTTTTGATGTGGTGATCCACGATTCATTGTTTTTGGCACTTTTTTTTTTTTTTTTTTTTGTGGGCAGCAAAGCAAGATTTATTGAGTGATAGCAAGGTTATAGTACAAAGCTCCCGAGGAGGGAAGGGACCCCAGGGGGTTGCCACCGGAGTTTCTATAAATCTAGGGGTTTTTACGGGCTGTTTTAATCTGATTAACCCTCCCTGCACCTATCATCCAATCAGGTTTTTGTCACCTACCTATCACATGGGAATGGGTGGAGGGCTCCTTCCAGGACTGTGTAAAATCCTTTTAAGGATGGTTTCCTCTTAGGGTGGGGGGCGAGGGGGCTTTGTTCCTGCTTCCCTGCCTTCCAACTATCCTTCATCATTCCCTCCTCTGAAGAGGTAACCCTACCTGCTGTTAGGGAAAAAGTGTGAAGAGCAATGGTAGCTACTTCCTGCCGGTCAGGGGCTTTGGATGGGGCAGCAGTCAGGTGAAACTGGCACTTTAACTCGGGAGTCTTCCTTCCTGGAACCCATAACCTCAGGCTAATCATGAGAAACACATCAGACAAATCCCACTGAAAGACATTCTATAAAATATCTGATAATAAAATCATCAAGGTCATCAAAAACAAGGGGGTCTGAGAAAATGTCACAGCCAAGAGAAGTTTAAGGAGACATGACAACTAAATGTAATTTGCTATCCTAGATGGGATCCTGGAACAGAAAAAGAGCATAAGGAAAAACTAAGGAAATTTGAATGATGTATGGACTTTAATTAATGATAACGTATCAATATTGGTTAATTAATTGTAACAGATGAACCATACTAATTTAAATGTTAATAAGAAGGGAAATTGGGTGGGGTATATGGAAACTCTGAATTGCCTTCATAAATTTTCTTTATTTTTTTTTAAGATTTTATTTATTTATTTGACAGAGAGACACAGTGAGAGAGGCAACACAAGCAGGGGAAGTGGGAGAGGGAGAAGCAGGCTTCCTGACGAGCAGGGGGCCCGATGCGGGGCTCGATCCCAGGACCCTGGGATCATGACCTGAGCCGAAGGCAGACGCTTAACGACTGAGCCACCCAGGCGCCCGCCTTCATAAATTTTCTATAAATCTAAAATTGTTCTAAAATCAATTAAATTTATTTTTTTTTTAAGTCAAGTAATTTAGCCAAATTCATACAGGCAGTAAATACCTAATACCCAAAGTTCAGAGGCTAACACAAATGACTACAAACCCTATGCTTTTTCGACTACCCCAAACCCTTCCAACTTTACTGTCTGTAGAATTATCTAGGTATTGACGACCTAAACAAGTTCCTTGAGGACAGAGAAAAAAACTTTTTTTTCTTTGCATACAATTGGTATTCAGTAAACCAGCTTAAGTTAACTACTCACAGAGAGAAAGTCCCAGAAACCTAAAGAATCTGCGACTTTCAGAGAACTTTATCAGGTTTGACCCGCAATCTATACTGCCAGCTCTACAGAGAGGCCCGATAGGCCCTGGGCTCAGGGCCCTTCAGTTCTGCAAGGGTCCTGTGCTGCCATCTACAGGTAGCTGGTAAGCGTGGACTCCCCCCCCCCCCCCGCCCCCCCGCTATATCTCGGGAACTAGTAGGGCGAGTGTAAATTGGAGAGAAGACTCAAGCTCTAATTAAATTACAGAACATATGTAACTGTCACATAGTTCACTTGACACTTGTACAAAGCAAAGGCCCTACTTCTCTCTTCTACTTCGTATTAATGCTTAGGCTCCTAAAATTCACAGAATTCCTTGCTGACCCACCTTCCACCGGTACAGATCTGGCTGTTACTGCCCATCTCCCAGAACTCAGATTCTCCCGCACAGCGTAGGCTGCAGACACTTGCTCAACCTCACAGACTGGAGACCCCACCAACCAGATTCTCCCCATCTTCACAGACCCCTGAGACTCCTTGCACTACCTTGCAAACCCCACAGATTCCCCCATTAAGGCAAATGCACGCGCTAACCCGGACGTCCCCAGAAAAACGCCCAAGCTCCGCAGGCAGCTCACACTACCGCGAAAACCCGGGAGAGCCCCAGTCAGGCTCGGTGCCCTCAGGCTAGCGCTTTGAATCCAGCTCCGGCTCCCCCACCCCCAGCCGGATTGGGTCAGCCTAGGCCCGCACCCTGCGGGCCAAGGCCCCGCCCCTCTAGACCTGTCATCACAGAAGCCGCACGTGGCCGGGGTGGGACCTCAGGCGACCTGCAGCCATCACTTTGTCTCCTCCGCCATCCATTGGGGCCACCGCCGCCAATCAGAGCCAGCGGATCCGGGCTGGAGCGCTAGCGCCCGGGTGAGGCGAGCGCAGAAGGGGCGGGGGTTAGGAGAGTCTCTGAGACCGACCGGGGCTCGCGGTGGAAGAGGGCCTGGCCTGGGTTCTGCCAGGCTGGAATCCGAGGGGCGGGTCCCAGCGAAAGGCGGAGAAACCAGTAGAGGGCGGGGATCGGGGAAGGGTAGGGACTAGCGGATGTTCCTGGGGAGACTCAAAGAAGACGAGAAGGGGCGGAGCCATATGGGGCGGGGCCTGTGTTACAGGGGAGGAGCCAAAGGAATTAAAGAAACTAGGAAGGGGGACGAGCCCCAAGAAGGTGGGAGGTGGGACAAGGGAGGGGGTGGGTCTGGGCGTTGCGGGGGCGGGGCTCGGACAGAAGGGGTGAGGTTTGCAGGCCGAGGCTGCTGCTAGGGCTTCTCTGTAACTGCCCCAACCCACTACCTCCTCAGGTGCAACGGGACTCACGGAACTACAGGTGTGGGGTGGGGTGCGCGTGGAAGAAGGGACAAGGATGGGGGTGCGCTTGGGCAAACAGGAGGTGGGGGCACGTTAGAGAAGGAAAGAATCTGAAGACTGCTGTGGGGGGGAGGAAGACACAGAGTTGGGGGGGGACTTGGGGGCTCAACGTGTGGGTAAGCAGGTGCATTTCCCAGGGGCCCTTGTGGGGGAGAGACAGGATTGCTTTGCGGAGGTTAAAGGTACAATGTGAAGGGGCTAGGTCGCTGTCTGTTGTGGAGGGTTGGAGGCTGGCTATATTTGAGGGGGAGGGGATCTAAAGTTGCTCAGGGGGAAGCAGGTGCTGTATGATGGAGAAGAGCTCGTGGTCCAGAGTGTGGGAGAGACGGAAGGACAGAGGGACTGTGTACAAAAAGAAGGGAGGGGGTTGTGGGCACTGTTTGAGGGGAAGGGTTTGTAGGCCCCAATTGAGGGGGGAAGAACCCCTAGTCCTTTGAGAAAGTCTTGGGGCTTTGTAGAGATTCAGGAAGAGGCTTGTGTACTGTGTTCTAGGAATGGCATGATGGAATTGGTGGGGTAAAGAAGCCAGTATGTAGTGCTTCTGGCTCCTAGGCTCCTAATAACACCTTCAGGCCTGACCACTCTTAGGGAGGATCAGGCCCCACTTGCTACTAGGTCTTCTGTGACTGTCTCCTCAGTCTGCTTTGGATCTGTCTGGCTGAGACTGGAGTTTCTTCCCCCAGCTGGTGTTCCTGTTAACCCCCACTCTAGTTCCTGTTCCTCCCAGAAGCCTGCCTTGGTCCCTGTCTTCCCCCTCCCCCACTTGCCCTGCCCTATGCTCTGGGTGTGCTCATTTCCCACTTCCTTCCTCGCCCTGGGGCCTGGCCTGGGACTTGCCCGTTTAGGAGCTGTGCCCTGCCCGGAACTTTGTGCTCAATGGCCACAGACCCTAGTTACCAGCAGCAAGGCCCAGACCTCACCCCATTCCTACCAAGATCTCTCCCAACAGCCCCCACAAATGACTGGCCACTACTTTTTTACCACTTGCCACAAACTTATTTTCCCCACCCTTTTCCTTCTTCGGGGTGGGGAACCCTAGGACCCTAAAAAATGGGCTTCTGTGGGAAGGGTGAAAATTACTGAGTCTTTGATGTATGTTTTGAGAGATGGCTACTATGGCAGGCTGAACTCCAGAAAGGATATGAGGCTCCAGCCTCAGCTGGAAGAGGAAGAAAGAATGGCTCCCACACTCCTGTCTTGGAAGCTGATGGTCAGAACGGAGACTAGGGCCTAGTCCTCCAGAGAGCTCCTTAGGTTCCCTGAGGGGACTTGATGTAGTGCCAAAGTTCTATTTGCCCCTGGGCTAGCTGGGAGGGTGAAAAAGTCCTGCCTTCCACACAGTGGCTGGATGAGTGTGACAATGTTACTGAAAGGGGCCCCTAGCCAACCTTCTTCTAGCTGTGACTGGCTGGGGAGGGAGGGGGTGCTGAGGCCAGACAAAGCGGTGGGGTAGGGTGGGGTAAGGGAGGGCTGGCTGAAGCCTTTTGAGGAGGAGCTGATTGCTATGGCAACACAGCTTCCCAGACTGTCTCTCAGAGAGGCGGGCCTAGGGCAAACACTCCAGCTTCCTCAGGACTGAGGCATTTGTGTGAGTGGGTGGGGCGTGAAGAGAAAGGGCATCAAGTTTGCTGAGCTGAGGCTGGAATATATAGCCTCTCTGCTTCAATACAAGTGGGAGGGCTTTCAGACATTTGGGTCCATCCTCTGAAAATGGATTTGAGTGAACAATAGCTATTAGAATCATAGCAATATAAGGCCAGAGTTGCCCAGGCCCTCAGTGGCCATCATCTATACAAACCCCTCGTCTTACAGAGTTGAAAATTTACAGCCAAAGAGATTGTGACTTTCTCTAGGTCTCACTCACAGTGAAAGAGCAGGAATTAGGACCCAGGTCTTCAGATTGCTGTTCACTCAGCCCAGGGCTCATCATTTCTTTCAGCCAATGTTTATTGAGTGCCTATTATGTGCCAGGCACTGATGTCGATTCTGGGAATACTAGCGTGAACAAAACAATACTACTGCACTCATAGAGCTTCCATTCTAATAGGGGGAGAAAGAAATGTGTGTGTGTGTGTGTGTGTGTGTGTGTGTGTGTGTGGCAGAGAGACACCAGGTGGTGATAACTGCTATGAAAAAAATAAAGCAGGGTAAGAGTTTGGGGCAGCTAGGTAAGGCCTCTTGATTGTACCATGCTGCTTTCCTAGGGCACACGGAGGCCTAGAACATCTTTGATCCTTCCCACTGAACTATTGCCCCCCTGACCTTTGCAAGTAAGTAAGGCCTGGGCCTACCTTAGTGGCAGTAAAACAGAACTTACTGCCTGTTCTGTGGTGTCACCAAGGGACTATTAATTTCCTATAGTGTTCTGTGTCTATTTGTCTTCCCAATAAGCTTTTACTAAGGCAAGTAGGTTCTTACTTTGGTACTTTGCCATTTTGTTCAGGATTTTGAAAATGTCCTGAATCCTGTTCCTTACCATTAGGGAACCAATGAAGAAGTCAGTCCATGGCAACTGGGTTCTTTTTCAGGGTTTTTCTCCTGGTCTGAGGTGAGGAGAAGGGAGCCTAGGAGAAGGGTTACTTACCTTTTCTTCCTAAGTCTAGGGCACAAGGAGGAAGTAGGGGGAGGGGAGCCTTTTTTTTTTACCGTTCACTGACCATCTCAGAGCCCTTGGGGCCTACAGCACAGGTAGAAACAAGGACCTTGGGCCTTCTGTGGGCTCTGAACTATGGAAGAATGGACTCCCCCTCTTCTGGAAGCACAACCAGGGAGGCACAACTGGCTGATGCCAGTTCTCCAGGCATCAGTTTGAGTCTTCCCTCTTTTTTTTGTTGTTGTTGTTTTAAGATTTTATTTTTAAGTAATCCCTACACCCAACATGGGGTTTGAACTCACAACCCCAAGATCAGGAGTCATGCACTCCGCTGACTGAGCCAGGCTGGTGCCCTGAGTCTTCCCTCTTTTGACTCCGGTGTTTGCTTGCTTCTGTGGAAGACTGACAGAAAAAGCTTCTTAAGTTTGGAAACTGACTTGTCAACAAGTGCAGAGGGAAAGTTAGTCAGAGCTAGGTATTTTCTTAGCTTGCCCCTAAAGCAGCCCCTCTAGAAAGTATCTTTTAATGTCCCATCCTTGCAGAGGTTTCCATCCTGGTCATTTAAAGAATAAGAGGACAAGAATTAAGAATGACGATTCTGCTGCCACTTAATTTGGCTGATTCTGGCCTGAGCCTGGAGTCGAGTGACTCAGGGAGAGGGTGGGGAGTTTCGAGGGAGCTGTGAGTCATGGGAGTGAGCTCCATTGCAAGAGTTGGGCACATCTCCCCACTAATGGCAGAAGCCTTCCTATCCCACTTTCCCTGGGTGGTCTGTCTCCTATGAAGAGAGAGCACTGGTAGAAGGGATGAAGCAGCCTAATCTCAGAATGGTAGTTCAGAGACACAAAAAAGGATGTGTAGGTCCCTGAATTAAAATGTATCCCTATCTCAGGAGTCCTTGGGGCCCCTCTAATAAAGGCAAAAGAACATCAATATAGAGTAAGAAAAGGAAGAATACCATTTCTCAATGGAAGGAGATAAGGTCCCACTGCTGGACTATTTCATCTGCTCTGGCATGAAGGAAGCTTTCTAGACTTCAACAGTCCTCTGGTCTCTGAAGCTCTCTTGCAAGAAAGGGAGAGATTATGGGAGTGGGGATATTTGGGGTTTGGTGTGGGAAGAGCAGCCTGACTTTGGAGATTGTCAAATTGTGCCTATGAAAGCCCTAGGGCGTCCTATTAAACACCGTCGGAAGAGGAAGGGTGGAGGTGAGAAGTGGGAGGCCTAAGCCTTTGAAAGGGTTAAATGGCAGGGCAGGGAGCTCCTTTGGATTCCGGCAGATGAGGGGTTAAGGGAATGGGCGGGGTGGTCCCAGGTAGGCCTGCCCCCTTGTGGACCAATGGGCGTGCGTCTCCTGGAGGGGGCGTGGCTCACACTTGAGGTCGTGGAGAGGCTGGACTCCTATGGGCCAATCAGTATGATCACTGCCCATGGAGGGCGTGGTCTCAGGGGGCGTGGCGGCCGCGTTCGCCGCGGCTGGGGTGTTGGGGCATTGGGCGGGGCGGGCGGCCCCATCAGCTGGTAGGAAATGGCCTGTGAGTCAGAGGGGCAGCGGAGTCGGCAGCGCGGAGCCGGGGCGGCCACGGGGAGGGACAGTCGCGGGGAGGGGTGCGGCAGTGGCTGGGGGGCTGCGGGCTCCAGAGCCCGCTAGTGTTGCACACGAAGCTGAACAGAGAACAGCCTAGCAAAGCAGGGCTCTGCCTGAGCCACCCTTTGTCTGGGTTGGGGGCCCGTGGCGGGGAGGACCCGGGATTCGAGGGGAGGGACCGGGACGGGACGGAAGGGCCCGGAGCAGCGGCCGCCGCGGCGGAGCCAGTTTAAGAGCGGGGTGAGTGTGTGCTAGGGGGAAAGAACAAATCTCCGAAGCTCCAGTAGGGAATGGGGCCTGTCCCAGGCTCTGGGGAGGAGAGGGGTGAGAATGGACCTGGGAGACTAAGCCGGGGGTGGGGGAATCCACCAGAACAAGGAGTCTAGGAGAAGGGGCGAGTCTGCCAGGCTCCGTTTGGAGGAGGTGCTGATATCTGCTCCCTCTCCACTGAAGGTAGAGGGTCTTAGGCCAGCGGTCAAGGAGTTGGTGAGAGAGCAGAGGGTTGACCTTCGTACTCACAGTGGTGGTCTATGGGAATAGCCCCCCTAGCTTGTGTGGACATGTATAGGGACAAAATGCAGAGCAGCTGGCAGTTCCCTCTGAACAGGATGAGGGTAGAAAGCACATGGAGAGGAATTCTCCTTCCTGTCACCCTCCTTCATCAGTGTAGAAATGGATATCTCTAATACCGAAGGGAAGGGAAGAGTGAGCCTGGGAGCTTGTACCTATACCAACACCCACCTACCCCACCTCCCAGGCCTAGCAGGTGTCTGAGGTACAGAACCCATGGTATTCTGGGACTTGTTGTTTTTGCTGGTCTTGCTCCCTGGGCATGTTGGGAACTGTAGTCCTTGCCAGCCACAGCCTGGCACAGCTGTTTAACGCCAGCTGCTGCCCACCCCCTGCACAGAGTGAGGTTTGGCCTACCCTGCTGCCCTCTTCCACAGTCCTGCCCCATGAGTCAGCTTGAAGCCATGGTCTAGAGCCGGACAGGCTGGATAGCAGGGAAGTGAGTCTTAGAGCTTCTCATTGACAAAGCAGGAACTGAGAGGGCTTGGGATAATGAGCAGATGCCAGGCATGCTGGGGTCAGGTAGGGCATCATGTCATCACCTGGCTTCCCCAGGGCAAGGACTCAAGAGGCCAACTTGGATGACCAGGGGGTAGAGTGCTAAGCAAAAGGCCCTTTCTGAATCTGTATGGCTTGGGTAGAGGAAAGGAGAGGTACAGATGAATACATGTTGTACCTCTGACAATGCTATCATTGGAGTTCTGCCCTTTCCAGATACCCCACCCACCACAGGGAACCAGAATTTTCTTAGGAGTCTCACTTCCAATGAGAATGTGGTGAAATAGGGTACTTTTGGGTACAATGATGGGAATTTGGTGTAGGAAAGCTTTTCAGTCTCTGGGGTGCAACTCTCTCCCTTTCTCCCTGCCTCCCACTTCATCTCTGTTGTTGCTGACTCTCTCTATACAAGTAATCTCTCTGCTTCTCTCATTCTGGGAATTTTTCTCTGCAGTGCCAGGACCGATGCTGAGATCTCTAGGGCTTCCATTCTACTTTTTTTGAGCCCCGATATGTGCTTAATCCCTATACTTGGAGTTTGGTGGAGGAGCAGAGCACAGACCTATCCTCAAGAACCCCGTGGTGTGTCTAGGAGATTTTTTTTTTTAACATTTATTTATTTTAGAGATCAAGAGAGCACAAGTGAGAGGGGCAGAGGGAAAGGGAGAGAGAATCTCAAGCAGACTCCACACAGCGCGGGGCTCCATCTTATGACACTGAGATCAAGACCTGAGCTGAAACCAAGAGTCAGACGCTTAACTGACTAGGACACCCAGGCACTCCTGTCTAGGAGATTTCTTACCTACAAGAGCAAGCAAAACTGTCACTGGGTTACAGTAGATAGTGACATTGCCTTAGGTGGAGTCTCGGAGGAGAGAGAGAGATTTATGGTTTAGGGTGGCCAGAGTAGGCTTTCTGGAGGGAATGGCATTTGGGCTAGCCAAGGAGTAAGGACAGGGCTTAGGTAGGCATACAGGGGACATTCTTTGAAGGGGAAAAGACATTGTGGATGGCAGGCAGCACAGGACAAGCTTGATCCTGAAGGCAATATTTCCTTCCATAAAGGAAGATGGCCTTCAATTTGACATTCCCTTCACCCAGTATGGGTTCCTGGGGGTGAATTAGTCAGTAAAGACCACCTTGTGCGCAGGCAGAAAAACAGTGGTTTGTGTTTTTGTTTGTTAAATGTGTTGTGCCGAAGCGGAGAGGTAGTCCTAGCTGCTCCCAGCTGCCTGACCGCCCCTGCCTTATCTCTAGTTTGCAGGGCCTGGGGGAGGGTAGGTCCTGGGAAGTGCCTTCTGCCAGGGCCTCCTCCACGCCCCCTCCGCTCGTTTTTGATTAGATTTGTTGCCTCCTGTTTTGTTTTTTTTTTAAGATTTTATTTATTTATTTGACAGAGAGAGACACAGCAAGAGAGGGAACACAAGCAGGGGGAGTGGGAGAGGGAGAATGTTGCCTCCTGTTAAAGGGATAGACTGCTGGGGGCAATTGGGAGTTTAAGTCCAAAGGGCCACCTTTGAGCTGACCTGAGGTTTGTACCTCTAAGGAGTGCTCATGGGGTGTGAGTTTCTGCAAGACCTCTGTCCTTAGGGCTTTGGGGTAGCACTATCCCTTTGGAGATAGACTTATGGGGAGGAGTTATACAACTCGGTGGCCCTGACTAGGAGGGCTGAATTCTTTCCCTGACCAACTCTTAGGTGGCATGATCTCTTAAAGCCTGGGGTATTGCATCCCCTCTCATGTTCAGGGCAGAAGCCCCTTTGCTGATGGCCCTGATAAATGGTCATCCTGCCACAACTTACTTCTGACATCCTTATTCCATTGAACCGAGACCTGCCTCTCTCTGACTCCTTAGGTAGCCCCGCTCTGCCCTCTGGGCTCTGGATCCCAATACTGCACCTTCTGTTTCTGAAGAGCTTTTCATATGGGAGAAGGATATCCTGAGGGTACTCTGGTAGCCCACAATTGGAGAGGAGCCTTACCACTGGCTCCAGGGATCCTGGCTTATGTCTGTTCTTCTTTCCTCAGGGTCCGGCTGAGCCCAGGAGCTGCACGGAATGGTGGCAGTCACCTTGCCAGTGCAGCGGGAATGGACCAGACTGCAAGCTAGGAGAGCAAGGCATCAGTCAGGAAGAGGGAACACACAGCTAGGCTTAAGGCCTCTTCATCGGGGTGAGTGCTAGGGAAAGGGAGGGGAAGCAGGTCCAGTAAGAAACCTGAGCTAAACATGTTACCCACTTAGAAGTTCTCGGACTGGTCTATATTATTATTATTATTATTTTTAAAGATTTTATTTATTTGAGAGAGAGAATGAGATAGAGAGAGAGAGAGCATGAGAGGGGCAGGGGCAGAGGGAGAAGCAGACTCCCTGCTGAGCAGGGAGCCCAATGCGGGACTCGATCCCGGGACTCCAGGATCATGACCTGAGCCGAAGGCAGTCACTTAACCAACTGAGCCACCCAGGCGCCCCTGGACTGGTCTATATTATTAATGGGATTAATACTCCATTAATCTTTCTGGGGATTTGGACACCTTCACCCCCCAGGAACCCCACAAGGTCACCTCTTCAGGCTGGGGGAGGATCTGAAACTCAGGTGGAAGGGAGAAGACTCATTGATTCCTCTGACCACCTTTTCTTCTCTTCTCTTGCACAGATGTCCCCAGGCCCCCCAGCCCAGGCCCAGCATAAAGGCTGTGGGGGGGGGGCCCCCCTGACCCAAGGGGGGGCTTCATGCGCCACGTGCAGGCGGAGCCGTCTCCATCCTCAGAACCAGAGGCTGGCCCTTCGCAGCCTGCAGTCAGGCAGGGGGCCCTCCAGGGTGGCCTGCTCATGGGCTACAGCCCAGCAGGGGGGGCGACATCCCCCGGGGTCTACCAGGTATCCATCTTTTCCCCTCCAGCTGGTGCCTCCGAGCCTCATAGGGCCCTGAAACGGCCGGCCCCACCCACTGAGGTTCCCAGGGAGCTGAAGAGAGGCCCTGGGCTGGGGGCCAGAGAGGGACTACCCCCTGAAGAACCATCTACTGTGAGGCTACTAGGCCCAGAGGGACTGGGGCTGGGACTGGGTGTGACCAGCCAGCATTTCTGCCATCATGGCCTCTGTGTTGTGGAACAGGGAGGTAGCTCCACCTCACCTTGGACTTCAGGGGCCCAGAGTCTCCCCTATCCCCCATCAAATGCTTCCTGCAATAGTTTGCACACCAGAGACTGGGCTTCCCCAGATCCAGGGGGACAGGGGTCCCTGGGGGAGTCCCCAGGGCCAGCCCCTCTGGGCCAGCTGCACACATTTGACACTGATTTGCACAGTCTTGCACAAATAGGGGCTAAGAGCCCAGTGGCTGGGGTGGGCAACAGGGGCAGCCCTTGGCCTAGGGAGTCCCCTGGCACTGCCAATGGGCATAGTCCCGAGCACACACCCCCTGGCCCTGGACCTCCAGGCCCCTGCCCCACCAAGCGAAGGCTGCTTCCTGCTGGAGAAGCCCTGGATGTCAGCTCTGAGGATGAGGGGCCAGCCCCTCGGAGGCGCCGGGGAACCCTGGGCCACCCTCCTGCTGCCAACAGTTCTGATGCCAAAGCCACACCCTTCTGGAGCCATCTGCTGCCTGGGCCCAAGGACCCTGTGCTGGTAAGCCAGGAGAGGAGATGGTCTATTCTTAAGTAGATATGTGTGTGGGAAAAGGGGAAGGCCTGGGGGGGGGGGGGGGTGTTCCTATGAGAGCTTGTAATGAGCTCCTGCTCGCAAACATACTTGGCCTCCACCCAATATCTTTTTGTCATCTTTCCTCTCCATAGGACCCAACAGACTGCAGTCCCATGGGGCGGAGGCTGAAAGGTGCCCGTCGCCTAAAGCTGTGAGTGATCAGCTTCTCCCTCTGCTCTGTCCCTGCAAATGGGGCAAAAGTCTGTAATCCTTTTTCCAGCCCCAGGGTAGGGAACCCCAGGGCAGGAGCCCTAGATAGTGGCAAAGGCTGAGCCCAAGGACGTGAGTAAGCATACCAGAATGCTTTAAGCCAACGCACTGTGTGTCCCCCTCCCCTACCAGGAGCTCCCTTCGAAGCCTCCGGAAGGGGCCAGGCCTGCTGAGCCCCCCCAGTGCCTCCCCTGTTCCTACCCCTGCCGTCAGCCGTACCCTGCTGGGCAACTTTGAGGTAGTTCCCCTTGGATTCTGTGATTGGGGGCCTTGGGGGAAGTGAGATGGTGGAATGTGGCTTGGATGGGTAAGGAAAACAGCTGGCGTCTGTCTCATAATATGCTTTCCCCATCTCCACCCCAGGAATCATTGCTGCGAGGACGCTTTGCACCATCTGGCCACATTGAGGGCTTCACGGCAGAGATTGGAGCTAGTGGATCCTACTGCCCCCAGCATGTCACGCTGCCTGTCACTGTCACCTTCTTCGATGTTTCTGAGCAAAATGCCCCGGCCCCCTTCCTGGTATGACCTGACCTCAACTCTAAGTTAGCTTGTGAGGAGGATGAGGGGTTGGTGGCAGGAGGGGTTCTTTAGGTGTTCTCACCTAAGGAGAGGGTTCAGGGCCAGGTGGATGAACTCTTTTGTGGGGCAAGGGCCAGGCCCAGAGTGAAAGATTATGGAGATGGATGAGTATTCAAAGACCCTACCTTAGCTGATGGCTCCATGGCCTTCCTAGGGTGTCGTGGACCTGAACCCCCTGGGGAGGAAGGGTTACAGCGTGCCCAAGGTGGGCACCATCCAAGTGGTAAGTTTTCCCTGAGGGGCAGTGGGAGTAGGAGAGGAAAACAACCCCTAGACCCTACCAACTTTGTTCTGTCCTGCCCCCAGACCTTATTTAACCCCAACCAGACTGTGGTGAAGATGTTCCTCGTGACTTTTGACTTCTCGGACATGCCTGCTGCCCATATGACCTTCCTGCGCCATCGCCTCTTTTTGGTGCCCGTGGGTGAGGAGGGAAATGCGAGCCCCGCCTGCCGCCTCCTCTGCTACTTGCTGCACCTCAGGTAAGGACAGGACCCAGGGGCGGTTGCGAAGGCCCAGGGAAAGGATTTTCCCGACCCCAGGTTACCTCTTCCCTGAACTGGATCTCTCCTGGCTTCTCTACTATCTGGATTCTTTCTTTGATCACCTTGTCCTCCCCCAGGTTCCGGAGCTCCCGCTCAGGCCGCTTAAGCCTGCATGGAGACATCCGCCTGCTTTTTTCCCGCCGGAGCCTGGAACTGGACACAGGGCTCCCCTACGAACTTCAGGCAGTGACTGAGTCCCCTCACAATCCACGGTATTCACCTTTGCCGTGATTGTCAGTGCCCTGAACATATGTGGGCCAAGTACCAGCCCATCCTGCTCCATCCTGGACAGAGCAAATACGTGCAAAGGTGGCAAAAGACCCTTCAGGCTTGAATTAAAGCCCTCACCATGCTCATGCCCAAATTGATTATTTGGGTGTTTAAAGCTTCTGATCCTTACCACACTCTGCTCTACTCTGGGTACTCCATGTGCCTCCCCACCCCCTTGGATTTCCCAGGCCGGCTTAAGTAGTAGGGAGACACCGGAGCTACCCCGAGGTTGTCCCAAGTTCCCAGGCAAGTTATGCCAGCGTTGCCTCCCTGTCCTGGGCAGGGGCCACTTATTATTTTATTTATTTTTAATTTATAATTTATTCAAATTGGATTGCCTTGGTAACCTCCCAAACCTGATAATTGGCATTGCCCCTCCTCCATTCCCACTCTCAGATATTGCTCCAAGCTCAGGAGTTGAAGAAGCTGATGTGGGGGTTGGGGAAGAACTGTTTTTCCTCAGCTGAGGGCAGAGAGGTTATCCCAGAAGGACTGAGTCAGTAGCCAAAGACTCAGCTTCCCCTGTCCTTCCTTATACCTTTCACTTCCCCTACCCTCTGACCCTTCTCTGAAAGCCAACTTTGTGTGTGTGTGTGTGTGTGTGTGTATGTGCACACACGTGCACACATACAAGCTTGTATTTGTGTGATGTGTGTGAGAAAGAGAGCTTGCATGCATGCGCACACACACAGGTTAACCACCCCTCATCTAAGTCTCCAGATTCCAGTTGTCCTCCTCCTGCCTGTGTCTCCTTGCTTTGGGGTCCTGACTGAGGAAGGTGTTCAGGGGCAGAGTCAGGGCCAAGGACTGGGGTGCCTCCTCTCACCTGGCCAGACTCTGACCCACCTACCTCAGCTGGGGTGAGGGGCACCCCTCACAGTCATGTGATTCCCAACTACCCCACTCCCCACACCAGACTCTGACCCAGCCTTAGCGCTAACTCCTGGGGCTGGGCTGAGGGGAACAAGCAATTGCTTGAAACTTGAACAAAAAGAAAAAAAGAAAAAATTGTACCTGGTACTTTTTTTCAAGAAAAAAAAAAAAAAAAAACAGAAGAAAGAATAAATTCTTGTTTGGAAACTTGAGCTAAACCCTGCTTTTTCTGTTGGGGAGTGTATGGGAATGGGGATGGAGGGCCTAACTGGAGCTCAGACTCTGCCCATTCTCCCAAAGAGGAGGCCTGAGGCCTAAGGCCATGAAGTCTTAGGCAAGGCCCTAATGATTCTTAGGAGCTGGTCTTAGTCTTTTCAGATAAATGGGGTGGGGTGGTGGGGAAGGTTCAGCCACAAAAGCTGAACTCTCCGAATGTAGACCTGAATTCCTATACTGGTTCTATTGTTACTGATTTTAGCCCCTCTTGAACTTAAGTGCCCTGAAATGTAAAATGAGAGTGATTATGCAAGTCCTTAAAAGATGTGCCAGAGCATCAGGGATGTGTGCAGAATGACATGATCCAGAGAGGGCTGAACGTAGGGGCTGTGTGCTGGACTCTATGCAAGGGGACTAGGCCTCATAGACTCTGGGAAGAGGTCAAAAGAGGTAGAAAAAGCTATGGTGCTTTGGGAAAAGAGGGGAAGGGGAAATCTCAGCCCAATCACTAGGCATTGTTAGGCCCAGTCACCATGGCAACGGGAATGGGGTCAGTCCCTAGTGGGAGGGCTGGGTACAACACAGCAGGACTACCTGACAATATCACTATGGCAACCGTGGCAAAGCGCTCCAATCTCCTGGTCGCTATGGTGACAAGGGCGTTTATATGCTCAGAATGGTAAACTGAGTCTCGGGTGGAGGTAAAGAACTCGGTGGGAGGTGTTTCTGGGCCAGCTGCACGTGGAAAGTAGCCTCTACGGTCACCATGTCCGGGATCTTGGGCTTGGTCAACGAGAACGATTTCCAGCTTCGGGCCTTCTCTAGCCGGTCTGCATATCCAAGGAAACAATTTGATAAACGCTTCAGCCAGGTAACGCTGATTGGCTGAGGTTGGGGGCGGGGGTGCAGACGTCCGGAAGTACGTCTGGGGGAGTGGAAATACAGGAGGAAAGGCTCGGGTCCCGGCTGCTAGAGCGACCTCTCTGCTCCCCGTCTCGTTGGTTCCGGAGGTCCTTCGGCCGTGGGAAATGCTGGCGCGCGCGGCTCGGGGGACTGGGGCCCTTTTGCTGAGGGTGAGTGCGGGGGCTCCTCCAAGGGTCAGGCCAGAGATCACCTGGGTCCTTACCGGGAAGAAGCGGAATTCCAAGTTTGGTGAGGGAACTGGGGTCAGAGGTCATGGTACCCACGTGAGTTCCTTCTCCGAGGACCCTTCAGGGTCGCGGTTTAGGGAGATGCCCCCTGGACAGGCGCCGAGAGGGGCGGGGTGCCCCGCCGGCTGGGGTCTCAGCTAATCCTTGACTTCTCTTTAGGGCTCCGTACAGGCTTCTGGCCGTGCTCCGCGTCGCGCCTCCTCTGGATTGCCCCGAAACACCGTGGTACTGTTTGTGCCGCAGCAGGAGGCCTGGGTGGTGGAGCGAATGGGCCGATTCCATCGGATTCTGGAGCCTGTGAGAACCTCTTCTGCCCACTCAGGGCCAGCCTGATGCCGAATTCCCTTATGACATGGGCGAATGGGGTGGGATCTCCTTCGAGCCTGCCCCCACCTTTGGCTTCTAACTCCCCCAGCCAGACCTAGCAGGCCCCAGGCTGCTGAACTTCATAACCATGTTACCATCTTTTCCTATTCACCCTGGCATCCCACAGGTTCCGTTCTTGGGTATCTCCCCTATCCACTCTCAGCTTCGCCTGTCTGCTACTCTGCTGGCTCCCATTCCCTTGACTCTCCCCGCCATTCAGATGTGCAGCCTTGTATTCCTATCCTCTCGGGCTTCCCTACCATTGACACCCCCAGCTTTCTGCTTTACTTGGAATGTTCCATATGTTGATTCCATACCCACTCCAGGCCTAGCTTGGATCCCAACCCTACAACCCTCATTCTTCTGAGGACCCATGACTCCTCTTCCCAGGGCTTGAACATCCTCATCCCTGTGTTAGACCGGATCCGATATGTGCAGAGTCTCAAGGAAATTGTCATCAACGTGCCTGAGCAGTCGGCTGTGACTCTTGGTGAGGGGTGCAGGGTGACACGGGTGCTCTGAGACCATTAGGATGTGGTTGCAGGAGATCCAGAGCTCAGGAGAAAGAGTTGATTGGAAATTGGAGGCCTGATTTTCCTCCTTTTCTCTCCCATTCCTGTACCTGTAGACAATGTAACTCTGCAAATCGATGGAGTCCTTTATCTGCGAATCATGGACCCTTACAAGGTATCTGCTACTTGCTTTATTCAGCTTCTGAGTTGCTTTTCTCACTAAAATCCTGCACTCAAGCTTCTTACACTATCCATGCCCTTTTCAGGCAAGCTATGGTGTGGAGGACCCCGAGTATGCTGTCACTCAGCTGGCGCAGACGACCATGAGATCAGAGCTCGGCAAACTCTCTCTGGACAAAGTCTTCCGGGTAAGGGGATCTGAGCCAGAGTTAGTGTTGGAAGACACATATCTTGCATTCAGTCCTTTCTGGGGGTCAAGATCAGTCAGAGGCACTTCTCAGCTTAGATCCTTGATAAGTGGATTGAAGCCATGGAATTTATGCTTCTTTTTTTCCAGGAGCGGGAGTCCCTGAATGCTAGCATTGTGGACGCCATCAATCAGGCTGCTGATTGCTGGGGCATTCGCTGCCTCCGTTATGAGATCAAGGATATCCATGTGCCACCCCGGGTGAAAGAGTCCATGCAGATGCAGGTGGGGGCCAGGGAGGGATGGGGAAGAGGACTTCAGGATGCTCCAGTCTCATGGGGACCTGGACTCCCTTCCCTATTATGATGGGTACAATTGCAGGTCTGTGTAAGAGTTTACTCTGGCTTCTTGTTGATGGGGCTTGTTGGGGACTTCTAGGTGGAGGCAGAGAGGCGGAAACGGGCCACAGTTCTAGAGTCTGAGGGGACCCGAGAGTCAGCCATCAACGTGGCAGAGGGGAAGAAGCAGGCACAGATCCTGGCCTCCGAGGCGGAAAAGGCTGAACAAATAAATCAAGCTGCAGGTCCGCAGAGGGTAGAGGCTGAGGGAGGAGCAGGGCATGGACCTTTGAGGGTTGGTGCTGTGACAGGAGCTTTGAGGTACCCTGACCTCATGAGTAAAGCTTTGTCTCTTTTCTTCCAGGAGAGGCCAGTGCAGTTCTGGCCAAGGCCAAGGCTAAGGCTGAAGCTATTCGGATCCTGGCTGCAGCTCTGACACAACATGTAAGAGGCCTCTGGGTGGGAGTTAGGAACAGGAATTGACAGTGGAAGAGGTTTTCTCATCTACGCTTGGGAGAAGTTCCTGCTTTTATGGGTTCCATTGAGCCAGATTACATGATCTCTTGTATTGTGATCTGCATTGTGATCTGATCCTCTTTCCAGGAATCTGACTTCTTTTTACCCCCCTCCACCTACCCCCTGCCCCCACCCCCTTCTCCAAGTCTGTGATCTGTGTTTTTATCCGTTCTGTGGCCACAGAATGGAGATGCAGCAGCCTCACTGACTGTGGCTGAGCAGTATGTCAGTGCGTTCTCCAAACTGGCCAAGGACTCCAACACTATCCTGCTGCCCTCCAACCCCGGCGATGTCAGCAGTATGGTGGCTCAGGTTAGAGTGCCCTGAGGACCCAGCACAGAACACCAATGCTAGAAACTGACCCCACCCCCCATCACCACCATCACAACTTACACACCATAGAGGCCTTCCGAGTACCCTGAGACCTAGACCTCCTGTTAGTCTCTGTAGAGAATAAATCTCTAAGAATGAGACACACCCCCCCCCCTTACCCCTGGAGATAGGGTTGCTCTTGAGATGTCTCTTTTTTTGGTGGATATCTATACCGGTATTCTGAGGGTGACCCTGTTCTGATAGTTTATAAGATTCCTAGAATCAACTCTAAAGTTTGAGTCTTGAGAGAGAGAGAGAAAGGAAAACAACCTTATTGGACCCAGCCCCACTTTCTTTTTAGTCATTGGTGGGTTGGGCTGTGCCTTCTGCCATGTGTCCTCATGGCTCACTCTCTGTCCCTCTTCTTAGGCCATGGGTGTGTATGGGGCCCTCACCAAAGCCCCAGTGCCAGGGGCCCAGGACTCAGTCTCCAGTGGGAGCAGCAGAGATGTCCAGGGCACAGATGCAAGTCTTGATGAGGAATTTGATCGCGTCAAACTGAGTTAATGGAGCTGGGCTTGGCCAGGGAGGCTGGGGACAGGGAAACAGTACTCCCAGACTCTGGCTCTAGCTTCCCTGGCAAGATTTTGTTATTATTTTTTTATTTGAACTTTAATCATATAATAAACTTGCCAATGGCAAACCAGAAACTGTCCTCTTTGATTGGGGAATGAAGTTAGGAAAGTCACCAGTGTTTTCCTTGGATGTCCACTTCCATCCTCCAGTCCTCTCAGGTCTGGGAAGCTGATTCCTCCACCAGTAAGAATGAATGAACGTCGTGTAAATAAAATCATCCTTTCTGTCTTCAGGAGAAGCTTTGGGATAGGGTGGAAGGATTAAGCCACAGGTCTACTGACCTGCCAGCTGGGGAGTGTGGTTCTCCCTCCTGCTAACTATGGGGATGTGAATTTGAGCAGGTGTTTGAGGGGATTGGTTTTATTTTAAGTAAGCTCCATGCCCAATGTGGGACTTGAGCTCACAACCTCAAGATAAAAAGTAAACTGGGGCACCTGGGTGGCTCAGTCTTTTAAGCATCTGCCTTCGGCTCAGTTCATGATCCTGGGGTCCTGGGATTGAGTACTGCATTGGGCTCCCTGCTCAGCGGGGATCCTGCTTCTTCCTCTCCTTCTGTCCCTTCCCTTGCTCGCATGTGTGTGCGCACTCTCTCTCAAATAAATAAAATCTTAAAAAAAAAAAAAGTCGCCTGAGCCATCCAGCAGACACCCCTGGGGGGATTTTTTATGGGAAACAGTACTACCCTGGCAGGATAAGTACTGCTGAATGCTTAAAGGTTTTTCAGGGACTGAAGACACTTATTCCTTCAAAAATGTCATGCTGTCTACCATGTGCCAAGCTCAGTGCTAGATATAGGTTACAAAAGCAGTTTAGACCCAGTGGTTCTTGCTTTCACAGACTCAGGTTGGGCAGGGAAGACAGACAAGAAAACAGATACAAAGTGATAAGTGCTAGGATAGAAGAAAGTTCTGATTGAGGGATCCTGGAGGGAGGTACATGTCAGCTTGTGGGCAACAAGGCTGCCAACTCTGCCATTGAGCTCAGGCTGGAAAAATTAATGTCTTCACCAGGCTAGGGTTTGGGCCTAGAATATGCAAAGGCCCACAGTTCCAGAGAAGTTGGAACATTCAGAGTTTGCTAAGGCTGAAGGGTGGGATATTAGGGTGTGTAATTGTATGGCGAGGTCCACGGCACAGGGAGATAGAGTACTGAAGAATTTGGACTCTAGCCTTAGGGTAAGGAGGGATCCATGAAGGGTTTTTTTTTATTTCCCCCCTTCCCAGGATTTCTTTTAGGAAGATTAAGGTAGTCACTTTAGTGTTTTAGATACATCTGTCCTGTTGCAATGTGGACAGGGTATTTGAAGGAGAGATGGGAAACTGAAGGGCAGTAAGAAGGCGGCCTCAACAATCCTGGAGGGGGTGATGAGGCCTGAACTTCATGAAGTAGGGAGCCATCGGGATGGAGGTGGAGGGATGACATTTTTCAACATATGTCTGAATTAGAATTTATTCATGTATCCATTTGATAACTATTGAACCTCAAATACATGCTAGGCACTAAGGATATAATAATGAAGAACTAAATTCCCTGCTCTCAATGAGTTTAAGTTTTTTTCCTTTTAAGATTTTATTTTTCTTTTTTAAGATTTTATTTTTAAGTAATGTCTACACCTAACTTGGGGCTCAAACTTAAAACTGCAAGAACAAGTCATACGTTCTACCCACTGAGCCAGTCAGGTACCTCTCAATGAGTTTTAAGTTCTATTTGGAAGGGACAAATCATTAATAAGATGTTTAGTATTTCGCATGCTGGTGAGTTGTGCTATAGAAGAAATCAAAGAAAGGAGGGAGGTGGGGAATTGGGGAGGAGGCTGTAATCTGTAACATTAAGTAGAGCATTCCAGGAAGCCTCTGGATGTTAAATTTGATCTTAGATATGGAGATGAGGGGAAGACCCATTTGGGCACTTGGGAGTAAAGCTGACTGGAGATTCTAAATGCGATGGCCTTTGAGGCCATTATAACTGGAAGAGCGAAAGAGCTACAGTAGATGGAACAGAGTTAAGGAAGCAAAGAAGTGGCAGCTAGATAAATCAGAGAGGGAAGCCAGAGCTGCTGTATAGACTTGTAGGGCCATGTAGGACTACTATAAGAACTTGGGCTTTACTGCGAAATGAAACCAGCGGAGAGGACTTTTGTTTCTAATAGTAACTTTACTATTAGATAGTAACTATTTATCTATCTATCTATCTATCTATCTATCTATCTATCTATCAGTGAAGGCCATTTGGGTTGTTTTGCTGCTATGAACTGTCATGTGCAAGTTTTTGTGTGGATATAAGCTTTTCATTTCTCTTGGATTTATATTTAGGAGTGAAATTGCCGGGGCATATAGTAACTGTATATTTAACCTTCTGAAGAACTGCCACACTGTTTTCCAAAGCACCATTTTATAATCCCAAAAGCAGTGTATGAGGGTTCAAATTTCTCCACATCCATGCCAATACTTGTTATTTGTCTTTTCTATTATAGCCATCTTAGTGAGTATGAAGTGGTATTTCTAGTATTCCCCTGATGGTTAATGATGTTGAGCATCTTTTCCTGTTAATTGGTCATGTGTATATTTTCTTTGGAGAAAGGTCCATTCAGATCCTTTGCCCATTTGTATTTTATTTATTTATTTTTAAAAAACATGTTTTTGTTTTAAGGTTTTATTTATTTAAGTACTCTCTACACCCAACATGGCTCAAACTCACAACCCCGAGATCAAAAGTCACATGTTCTGACTGAGCCAGCCAGGCGGCCCCCCTTTGCCCATTTAAAAATTTTATTTTTTTTTAAAGTAGGCTCTCTGCCCGATGTGGGGCTTGAACTTATGACCTCAAGATCAAGAGTTGCATGCAAGCCTGCCCGTTGCCCCACCTTTGCCCATTTTTTTTTTTTTTTTTTTTTTAATTTGACAGAGAGAGAGACAGCGAGAGAGGGAACACAAGCAGGGGAAGTGGGAGAAGGAGAAGCAGGCTTCCCAACGAGCAGAGAGCCCGATGCGGGGCTGGATCCCAGGACCCTGGGATCATGACCTGAGCCAAAGGCAGACGCTCAACGACTGAGCCACCCAGGCGCCCCTGCCCATTTTTAAATTGGATTATTTTTTCAATTACTGAGTTGGAAGATACAGTGAAAGACATGAAGAGGAGGAATAATAAAATCTATCAGTTGGTGTCAGCTAAGCAAAAAGGAGAAAATAAATATTATTTATCCTTACTTTACAGATGAGGTAATGCCCAATAATGCTAGTGAGTGGCAGAGCTAGGATTCAAGCTAAGTTTGATTCCAAAAGGCCGCTCTTAGTCTTAACCAAGAATGACCAGTGCTTCCCTGAGCTCTTTTAGCTTAGTTCCTTGCCCCTAATTCTCCTAAATTGCTATGATCTCTCATCAAACTCCGTCTGTGGCCCGCCCTGCGCTTCTTGCCGAACTTCTTCGGAGGCGCCGGCAGATGGCGCTGAGGCCCCCACAGGCCGCTCTGTCCGGCGTGCGCTTGTCTGTGGTGCCCGTGTGCAGGCGTCGCAGCTGCGCTTCCGGGCGCCGTTCAAGGTGAGCCAGGGTCTCCGAGAATCTGCTCGCGCTCCGTTCTCTTCACTCACCTTTCCCGAAGGGAACCATCCCCCGCAGCTCGCAGCCTGGCGTGCCTAGTACCGAAGCCAGGGTACCCAAGAGAAGGCCGGGTATCCACCAGAGGAAGCAGAGCCGTCCGGACGTGTGGGTCCCCGCGAGGCCCCACCGGCTCTAGACCCTGCGACTCTGCTTTGCTGCGCGGGGTAGGTCGCGACTCCGGTCTCCTGGCGATCCTGGCCATCTGGAAGCGGAGCGTGACTCCTCCCCTTGGCCCTCTTGGTCCCCACCAGGCGGCGCCGTCAGTCCGGCCCGGGTTCCCCTGCGGCTGCGAGCCCTGGCCACCCCAGGGGTGTTGAGATTGGCAAGGAGAGAGGTGGAAAAATGAGCTGTCGGAGAGCATTCTACCACTAGGAATAAGTTTCCGTCGTGGACTGTTCTTTTCATCATTAGAATCTCCGGGAGTACAAGTGCAAATCCCTATGCTCCACCCCCAAAGATCCTGATTAAGTAGATCTGGGGTGGGGCCTGGAAATAAGCATTTTAGACAGCTGCTCCAGGTTGATGCCCATAGTCTGCGGACCTCACTTTCAGAAACACTGGTATAACTGGTGGAGAGGAACATTGTATTGGGTTGGCTATGGGGCTGTTTATCTTCCGGAAGGCTTCCAAGAGGAAGTGATTCTAGCTGGGCTTTGTATTGAGGGACCAGAATATCCATTGGTTCTTTACCCCACAGTGATGAATTCCCTCCCCGCTACCAGCAGGATGCAGAAGATCTCGGTGCTGCTCTTCCTGGCCTGGGTCTGCTTCCTCTTCTACGCTGGCATTGCTCTCTTCACCAGTGGCTTCCTGCTCACCCGTTTGGAACTCACCAACCATAGCAGCTGCCAAGAGCCTCCAGGCCCTGGGTCCCTGCCATGGGGGAGCCAAGGGAAGCCTGGGGCCTGCTGGATGGCTTCTCGATTCTCTCGGCTTGTGTTGGTGCTGATAGATGCTCTGCGATTTGACTTTGCCCAGCCCCAGCCCTCACACAGTCCTGGAGAGCCTCCTGTCTCTCTGCCCTTCCTGGGCAAACTGGACTCCTTGCAGAGGATCCTGGAGATTCAACCCCACCATGCCCGGCTCTACCAATCTAAGGCTGATCCCCCCACCACCACCATGCAGCGCCTCAAGGCCCTCACCACAGGCTCACTGCCTACCTTCATCGATGCCGGCAGTAACTTTGCCAGCTATGCCATAGTGGAAGACAATCTCATTAAGCAACTCGCCAGTGCAGGTTAGTTTGGGCCCCTTTGGAGGCCAGGAATACCATAGCATATTTTCTGTTTAGAAGTCAGTGAGCCAGAACTTTGGGTGCTCAGCTGCATGCTATACTATGCTGTGGGAGGACGGGGGAAGAGAAAGAGACCAGGGCCCTGCATGCAGCAAGTGCAGGCGTGGGCTTTGTCCTTCTGGAATTTCTAATTTGCAAGGAGTGTTGGTTTTACTTTTGGGGAGCTCTCAGGGGCAGTAGAGCAATGAAGAGAAGGTGTGAGTCTGGTATTCTCACAAGTTTGGAGGAGAGTGCAGAGGGTCCATGCCCTGTCCACTAACTGACTTGAAAAAAGCAGCATATATCCGGGAAAAACAGTGTAGCAAAGATAGCCAGAGACTGAGAACTAGCAGAGCCTTTTGTAGAAACAAGGAGTGAGAAGTCTGGTTATTGGGGAAAGTATGGTTATCAGGGAAAGCTTCCTGGCAGAACATCTTTAGGCCTTGAAGGATAAAGAGTTGCTGGATGGAATTGCTGTGCCTTTGAGTGCATGGTTGAGATTTCTGATAAGTCTTTAAAGGGCTTCCTCTTCTCTTTCCCTCTGCCTTGACTCTTGCTCAGGCTGTAACCCACTCTCATGTCCCTGCAGGAAGGCGTGTGGTCTTCATGGGAGATGATACCTGGAAAGATCTTTTTCCTGGAGCTTTCTCCCAAGCTTTCTTCTTCCCATCCTTCAATGTCAGAGACCTGCACACAGTGGACAATGGCATCCTGGAACACCTCCATCCAACCAGTGAGCATGGGGCCAGATGCAGGCCTGACTAAGACTGGGAGCTGGGGAGGGCTGCTTCAGGTCACAAATTCTAAGCCTCCCATGGGTGCAGTGGCCTGGGATTGTGTCCCTTCACATAGTGTCAGAGCCTGGCTGGGGTTGAGGAGTGGGCCTTAGTCCCTTGTGCTCAGTGTTCTTCCTTTCACAGTGGACAGTGGTGAATGGGATATGCTGATTGCTCACTTCCTGGGTGTGGATCACTGTGGCCACAAGTATGGCCCTCATCACCCTGAAATGGCCAAGAAACTTAGCCAAATGGACCAGGTGATCCAGTGAGTGTGGGATATTGGCTGGGGGAGTGGGTTTGTGTCTGAGAATCTTAGGATATATTGGCCCAAGAGAAAAAGTCTTTATCTTGGAGCCTCTTTCCTCCTGAATTCTGTCTTTTCTAGGCATTTTTCTGAAGCTAGGGGTCTCATCCATCTTGAGTAACTAAGCATGTGGCTTTGGGCAGTAGGGTCATGACTGAAGAGGTATCTCTTTGCCAAATGTCTAGGCCCTCCTTTTTTTTTTTTTTTAAGATTTTATTTATTTATTTGACAGAGAAAGAGAGACAGCTAGAGAGGGAACACAAGCAGGGGGAGTGGGAGAGGGAGAAGCAGGCTCCTGGCTGAGCAGGGAGCCCGATGCGAGGCTCAATCCCAGGACGCTGGGATCATGACCTGAGCCGAAGGCAGACGCTTAACGACTGAGCCACCCAGGCACCCCTGTCTAGGCCCTCCTAATGGAAGTTATGGCTGGGGCTGAATGGGTCTCCCAGGAAAATCTTTATCCATTCCTACCTCCTGACATATTTCCTGGCCCTCAGGGGACTTGTGGAGCGTCTGGAAAATGACACACTGCTGGTCGTGATTGGGGACCATGGGATGACCATGACTGGGGACCATGGAGGAGACAGTGAGCTGGAGATCTCGGCTGCACTTTTTCTCTACAGTCCCAAAGCCCTCTTTCCTGGTGCCCCACCAGAGGTGAGGCCTGGGGTGTGCTTTGTCTGGTCTCGGTATTCAGCCGAGTCATGATCACAGCATTCTTGTGGCTCCCTCCATTTTAGGCCCCCAAATTCATGACTCTGGGCATCCCCCACTCATTTCCTACCCAGGTCCCTATGTCTTCCCTCCCAAATCCTGACCTCAGCTCTGTGGTGAACCCATTGGCCCCTCTCCTTTTCCTCTAGGAGCTGGAGATAGTTCCTCAAATCAGCCTTGTGCCTACGCTGGCCCTGCTGCTGGGCCTGCCCATTCCATTTGGGAACATCGGGGAGGTAATGGCTGAGCTGTTCTCAGAGGCTGAAGACTCCCAGCCTCACTCCTCTGCTCTGGCCCAAGCCTCGGCTCTCCATCTCAATGCCCAGCAGGTAGGTGATGGGCTGGGCTTCCAGGTGACAGAGCTAGGGTGGGATAGGAGAAGCATAGTGATCACTCCATTGTCATTTGTTCAGTCTTAATCCCACCTTCGATAGCCATGTCCTCTTTCCATTATCCCTCCCTTCTTCCCTGTCCTGGACAGAGTTCAAGTCCCTGATTTCCAGATACCCCTTTTGGTAACACCTATTCTTGCCTCTGTCCTGGTTTATATCTCTGATGTCTTCCCTTGGTCTCTGACCATTTTTGCCAGGTATCCCGATTTCTTCACACCTACTCAGCTGCTGCTCAGGACCTTCAAGTTAAGGAGCTTCATCGGCTGCAGACTCTTTTCTCCAAGGCCTCTGCTGACTACCAGCGGCTCCTGCAGAGGCCCCAGGGTGCTGAGGCAGCACTGCAGACTGTGATTACTGAGCTGCAGCAGTTCCTGCGGGGAGTTCGGGCCATGTGCATTCAGTCTTGGGCTCGTTTCTCTCTGGGTCGCATGGCAGGGGGTGCTGCTCTCATGGCTGCTGCCTGCTTTCTTTGCCTGCTGGTATCCCAGTGGGCAACATCCCCAGGCTTCTGCTTCCGCCCCCTCCTAACACCCATGGCCTGTGGTCTGGCTGGTACCATAGTGTGTGCTGGACTCTTGACAACTACTGGGCTGAAGCTGGATCCAGTGGTTCTAGGGGCCATGGCTGCAGCGGGCTCACTCCTGCCTTTTCTGTGGAAAGCCTGGGTTGGCTGGGGGTCCAAGAGGTCCCTGGTAGCCCTGCTTCCCATCCCTGGGCCTGTCCTGTTATTCCTGCTCATTCGCTTTGCTGCTTTCTTCTCTGATAGCTTTGTTGTAGCTGAGGCCAGGGCCACCCCCTTCCTTTTGGGCTCACTCATCCTGCTCCTGATTGCCCAGCTTCATTGGGAGGGCAAGCTGCTGCCACCTAAACTGCTCACAATACCCCGCCTTTGCTTTTCGGCCTCGACAGGCCCACCACGGCACAATGGCACACATGCTCTGGGACTTGGAGTCGGGTTGCTTTTATGTATAAGGCTAGCTGGGCTTTTTCATCGCTGCCCTGAAGAGACACCTGCTTGCCATTCCTCTCCCTGGCTGAGTCCCTTGGCATCCATGGTGGGTGGTCGAGCCAAGAATTTGTGGTATGGAGCTTGTGTGGGGGCTTTGGTAGCCCTGTTAGCTGCCGTGCGCCTGTGGCTTCGCCGCTACAGCAATCTCAAGAGCCCTGAGCCCTCTGTGCTCTTTGTGCGCTGGGGGCTGCCCTTGATGGCACTGGGCACTGCTGCCTACTGGGCACTGGCGTCGGGGGCAGATGAAGCACCCCCGCGTCTCCGGGCCTTGGTTGCTGGGGCATCAGTTGTGCTGCCTAGGGCTGTGGCAGGGTTGGCTGCTTCAGGGCTCATGCTGCTGCTCTGGAGGCCCGTGACAGTGCTGGTGAAGGCTACGACGGGTGCCCCAAGGACCAGGACTGTCCTCACTCCCTTCTCAGGGCCCCCCACTTCTCGGGCTGACCTGGATTATGTGGTACCTCAAATCTACCGACATATGCAGGAGGAGTTCCGGGGCCGTCTAGAGAGGACCAAATCCCAAGGTCCCCTGACTGTGGCGGCCTGTCACCTGGGGAGTGTCTACTCAGCTGCTATGGTCACGGCTCTCACTCTCTTGGCCTTCCCACTTCTGCTATTGCACGCAGAGCGCATTAGCCTTGTGTTCCTGCTTCTGTTTCTGCAGAGCTTCCTTCTCCTGCATCTGCTTGCTGCTGGGATACCCATCACCACCCCTGGTAAATACATTTCTCAGCCCTGATTCATCCAAGGACGGTAGTGATGTGACTTCGGCCCCTCTTGTTTTCAGGGAGGTGTTACTCCTCTGATTCTTCACACAGTTGGGAGGGTCTTCCTGATGTAGCCAAGCTAATTGATCCCTGCCACTGGCTCTCAGGGCCAGCAAAGTTCATGAAGGAGGGAGACAGGAGTACTCCAAGACTCTTTTTTTTTTTTTTTTAATTAATTAATTTTTTTTTCCAAGACTCATTTTCCAAGACCCATTTTTTCCCCAAGACTCAAAGGGAATGCTGCATCTTCATGGAGTGCATTTCCTGATGTGGTAGTGAGCTGTGTGTATATGAGAGGAAGAGATGGACCACAGTTCAGATTAGAGAAATGGAGGCTTAGTGCCAAAGAGGGAATTAGAATAGCAGAGTGTTGAATGTAAGGAGGCTGGGGTGAGGGGCATGTGTGTGTATAGCACTGAAGTAGTAGGAGTATATGACCATGAGGCTGTGGGCTATGGCTTAGGGAATGGGATGTGACTGTGAAGAGGTATCTGTCTTCCCCCAGGTCCTTTTACTGTGCCATGGCAGGCAGTCTCTGCTTGGGCCCTCATGGCCACGCAGACCTTCTACTCCATGGGCCACCAGCCTGTCTTTCCAGCCATTCATTGGCACGCGGCCTTCGTGGGATTCCCAGAGGGTCATGGCTCCTCCACCTGGCTGCCTGCTGTGCTGGTGGGAGCCAACACCTTTGCCTCCCATCTCCTCTTTGCAGGTACCTCATTCCTCTCTTGCTTCCATTGTTTACTCTGACTTTCTGGAAGGAAAGGAAACTCCTGGTTTTAAGTGGGGAGATGTGATTTTGTTGGATCTTTGGCACCCCTTGGCCAATGCTAATTGGAGCCTCAGTCAACTAGGGTGGTTGGCGGCCAGGGTGGCCTGGTCCCCAGGTCCTCCACTGATTCTAGCCCTGCCTTCCTCTGAGGCAGTAGGTTGCCCATTGCTTCTGCTCTGGCCCTTCCTCTGTGAGAGTCAAGGGCCCCGGAAGAGGTGGCAGCCCCTAGGGAGGAATGAAGCTGAAGCCAGAGTCAGGCCTGAGGAGGAGGAGGAGCCACTGATGGAGATGCGGCTCCGGGATGCACCTCATCACTTCAATGCAGCACTGCTGCAGCTGGGCCTCAAGTACCTCTTTGTCCTTGGCATTCAGGTGGGTGCAGGGAGAGATCCCGGAGTTAGTGCCCTTTCCTCATCTGTGTACATCACATTCTTTCTTTCATACTTTGCCAAAACCCTGGGAGAGAGCCTTGACTGAAGTACAGATAAGCAAAATGGTTGCCTAAGGCCATGGCCTCAAGGGGCTATATTGAGACTTGAACCTGGGTCTCCTTAATCCTAGTCTTGGATTATTTCCTCCCTATAAGATAGATCTGGACCCTGCTGGTTGCATATGGGCATTCCTCCATTAGTGGACAGACTGGAAAAACTGAGGTGATGGCCAGGATTCTTTCACAGGCTGTGGTCACGGATCCCCCTTCCATTCAGAGGCAGAAGGTGTGACTGACATCTTCCTCCCAACCTGGGAGGCAGAGCCTGAGTGTAATCAGCACAGATGGATAGTGCTTGCCCAAGGTCATGGTGGGGCCAGGAAAAGAATTAAGTCTCCTAACTCCTCACCCAGTTTTTTTTCCACTGACATGCACTACTTTCCTACTGCTCCCATTCTTCACAGGGGCCTATGGCAACCCTCCCTTTGACCTGTTTCCTCCTCCCCAAGTAACTTGACCTTTCCTGTCCTCCCTAGATTCTGGCCTGTGCCTTGGCAGCCTCCATCCTCCGCAGGCATCTCATGGTCTGGAAGGTATTTGCCCCCAAGTGAGTGGATTTGCTTGAGAAGTATTGGTGTTGGGGAGGGTGACGCTTGGAGGAAAGAATGAACATCAGGGTGGGCAGGTTTGTCTCAGGAAAAGGCTTTAGACCTACTTTCAGTGTCCCCTGAGAATTCTCCCTTTCTTTACAGGTTCATTTTTGAAGCCATGGGCTTTATTGTGAGCAGCGTGGGACTTTTCCTGGGCATAGCTTTGGTGATGCGAGTGGATGGTGCTGTGAGCTCCTGGTTCAGGCAGCTAGTTCTGGCCCAGCAGAGGTAGCCTAGGCTGCTAATGCTGGCTTCTGGCCACAGGGAGAGCTGGAGAACAATCTAGTCTGGCCTATATAGGTGCTGGATCATCTGCAAGAGAGGCTTAGCTATATACTTCTTACCACCATGCAGCCAGGAGCTACTGACATCGGGACTTTATTATTTTATAATTCAAAATCATAGTGGGGCCTGCTCCCTAACTCCTGCTTTGGAGGGTGGTCTCCAAAGGAGAATAAAATAATAATGTAAATATGTGTGTCTGAGAGGTGGGGGAGTCCCCACTGTCCTATAGGGACTAGGGGGAGGGTCAGTCTCCCCTCCCATGAGGCACAGATAAAATCAGCCATCTTATGCAGACCTGGGTACACCTGAAAACCTTTGGGAAGTGGTTGAAGTTGTCTGAATTCACTTCTGCTACTTCTTCCCGAATCACTCCTGTCATCCCGCCTGCCATTTTTCTTTGCCATGTAACATATTTTATTAAAATCTTATGCTTTGGCTGATAGCAGAGATGGCTGGAAAGACAAGCCCAGGCATCATGGAGTACCCAGACTCACTGTCTAAAACCCCAAACAGTGCTGTATTCCCTCCTCTCTTGGGTTCTTTCACTCTGGAACACCCTCTGCCCTTTACTTATGTGGAGGCCACCCTAGTGTTCTCTCATTTATCAGACCTAATGGCCCATCTGACATAGCATTCCATCTTGTCCCATTGATTATTCTCGACTTGAAGCCAAAACTATACATTTTTTTTTTTAAGATTTTATTTATTTGACAGAGAGAGAGACAGCAAGAGAGGGAACACAAGCAGGGGGAGTGGGAGAGGGAGAAGCAGGCTTCCCGCCGAGCAGGGAGCCCGATGCAGGGCTCGATCCCAGGACCCTGGGATCATGACCTGAGCTGAAGGTAGACGCTTAATGACTGAGCCACCCAGGCACCTCCAAAACTATACATTTAATGCTTGTCTTGTGCTCTCCATCCACCTCACTACTGTGTCACATTGAAGTGCTGGCATGAAATTCTCATGAAAATGTCCATCAAAGGAGGGTGCAGGGAGACTCTCAGGAGAGGGATCAGGCCTGGGATTTGATGTTTGAGAATGTCCAGGACAAGAGGAGATGAAACAGCTGAAAGAAGAACAGATGTAAAATTGTGGAATAGCACTTTTACTTGGCAGAAAGAAGACACGCTGCATAGCAGTGATTGTGAAGGAAAGGCGTTCACTGCTGTGGGAGCTAAAGGAAAAGTTGTAATTATTATTGGCTAATAGTCTCTAGTGCTACATGGGTCAAACAGAAAGATGATGAGAAGTGTTTACTGTTTCAGGCAGTTAGAGGATAGGACATTGGTAACCCTGGCAGGAATAGGCTAATAATGAGAGAGAAATTAGGCCCCAGCTAAGACTAAAAGATGAATTAGAAAAAAGTCCCTTTGCCTCTTTCAATCTGGCGGACACCATTCCGAAGCATCAAACACACAGTGCCTCTGTGAAAAGAAAAGACCTTATTTCATCCCTAGCACCCATGGGAAGGATTTCAAGACTCCAGTCCCTTACCCTGTCCTAGGGTGTCAGGTTCCACCCTCTCTTTTTTTTTTTTTTGCAGGGAGCCTGCTTTCCTGAAGCCTAAGGGAAATATGCTGGTCTGCCAACCATTGGCTACTTCCTTTTCTCCTGATCTAACTACAAGATCCTTTTGGAGAAGGATATATTATTAAAAATTCTTATCCCTGCCTCTTAATTGACATCAAAGCACCCGTTCCACACTAACTCATTATTTTTTTAAAGAGCTTTACTGAAGTATAATTCACATAAAATTCGGCCATTTAAAGTACACAATTCGGTAATTTTTGGTATATTCACAGAGTTGTACAACTGTCACCACAGTCAATTTCAGAACATTTTCATCACACCCAAAAGAAAGTCAGTACATTTTCCTGTCACCCTCTCACCCTCCCCACCTCCATCCCTAACCTTAGGCAACCACTAATCTGCTTTCTGACTGTATTTTCTATTCTGGACATTTTATATAAATGGAATCCTACAGTATGTATCCTTTTCGGTCTGGCTTCTTTCACTCAGCCTCATGTTTTCAAGGTTCATCCATGTTGCCTCATGTATCAGTATTTCATTTCTTTTTTATGGCCAAATAATGTTCCATTGCATGGGTAGATCACATTTTGTTTATCCATTCATCCATTGATGGCCATTTGGGTTCTTTATACCTTTTGGTGTTTACAAATAATGCTGCTATGAACATCCATGTACAAGTTTTGTTTGAACATATGTTTTCATTTCTTTTTGGTTTATACCTAGTGGTATACTGTGGAATTGCTAGGTCATATGGTACATCTATGTTCAACTTTTTGAGGAACTGCCAATTTGTTTTCCAAGGCTGCTGCACCACTTAATATTCACTCTTAGTGTACAAGGGTACCAATTTCTGCACATCTATGCCTTTATGTACAATTATTTATTTTTTATTCTAACCATCCTAGTGGGTGTTAGAAGTGGTATCTCATGGTTTTGGTTTGCATGTTCTTGATGACTAAAGATAATGAGCATTTTTCTTGTGTTTATTGGAGAACTGTCCATTCAGAGCCTTTCTCCGTTTATTAATTGGGTTTTCTTCTGATATTTGATTTACAAGCATTGTTTATATATTCTAGATATAAGTACCTTGTCTGATATATGATTTGCAAATATTTTATTCATTCTGTGCGTTGTGTTTTCATTTTTTTTTTTTTAAGATTTATTTATTTGAGAGACTGTGTGTGTGAGTGGGGGGAGTGGCAGAGGGAGAGAGAGAATCTCCATCAGACACACTGAACATGGAGCCCAGGCAGGGCTCGATCCCAGGACCCTGAGATCATGACCTGAGCTGAAACCAAGAGGTGGACGCTTAACTGACTGAGCCACTCAGGCGCCCCTCTTTTTTTTTTTTTTTTTTTCTTAAAGTAGTCTCCACACCCAAGGTAGGGCTTGAACTCTTGACTCTGAGATTTAAGAGACACATGCTGTACGGACTGAGCCAGCTGCCCTAGTCTTTTCATTTTCTTGATAGTGTTCTTTGTAGTACAAAATTTTAAAATTTTGATGAAGTCCAGTTCATCCTGTATTTCTTTTGTTGCTTGTGCTTTTGGTGTTCATATGTAAGAAACCTTGTCTAATGCCACAATTTAGTTTTAGAAAATTTTCATCACTCCCACAAAGTTCCTATACTTTGTTTACAGTTGATCCCCAATTTCACCGTAGGCCACTGATCTGTTTTCTGTTTTTCTAAATTTGTCTTTTCTGGACATTTCATACAAATGGGATCGTCAAATATGTGGTCTTTTGGTCTGGCTACTTTGACTTAGAAGTTTTTGAGGTTCATTCATGTTGAAGCGTGTATCAGTTTTTGCCTCTTTATTGCTGAGTCATAGTCCGTTGTATGGCCTATGATCAGCTAATGGACATTTGGATTGTTTTTAGGTTTTTTTTTTTTAGCTATTATGAATATTTTTGGAGTTGCTATGAGCATTTGCATACCAATCTTGGTGTAGACATACGTTTTTGTTTTTGTTTTTGTTTTTTTTTAAAGATTTTATTTATTTATTTGAGAGAGAGAGAATGAGATAGAGAGAGCATGAGAGGGGGGAAGGGTCAGGGGGAGAAGCAGACTCCCTGCTGAGCAGGGAGCCCGATGTGGGACTCGATCCCGGGACTCCAGGATCATGACCTGAGCCGAAGGCAGTCGCTCAACCAACTGAGCCACCCAGGTGCCCCGTTTTTGTTTTTCTTGAGAGGATTCCCTAGAGTGGAATTGCTGGGTCATATGATAAGCTTATCATTTACTTTTTAAGAAATTGCCAAACTATTTTCCAAGGTAACTATAATGTTTTATATTCCCACTGTGTATGAGAGTTCTAGTTTTTCCACATCCTCACCAACATTTGGTATCATCCGTGTTTTTATTTTTTTTAAGTAGGTTCCACACCCAATGTGGAGCTAGAACTCACAACCCTGAGATCAAGAGTCGCACGCCCTACCGACCGAGCCACCCAGGCACCCCTGGCATTATCTGCATTTTTTAAATCGTAACCATTCTGTGTGCATACATGTGTAATGGTATCTCATGGTTTTATTATTTTTTAAAGATATTTAAAATATTTATTTATTTTTTTAAAGATATTTTTAAAAAGATTTTATTTTTTTAAGTAATCTCTACACCCAACTTGAACTGACAACCCCAAGATCAAGAGTCGCACACTACCAACTGAGCCAGCCAGGTTATCTCGTGTTTTGTTTTGTTTTGTTTTGTTTTTGTTTTTTTAAAGATTATTTATTTGACAGAGAGCGAGAGACAGCGAGAGAGGGAACACAAGCAGGGGGAGTGGGAGAGGGAGAAGCAGGCTTCCTGCGGAGCAGGGAACCTGATGTGGGCTTGATCCCAGAACCCTGGGATCATGACCTGAGCCGAAGGCCCCTGGAATCATGACCTGAGCCGAAGGCAGATGCTTAACGACTGAGCCACCCAGGCACCCTTATCTCATGGTTTTAATTTGCATTTCCCTGATGGCTAATGATTTTTTTATGTGTTGCTTAGCCATTCATGTATCTTTTTTCCGTAAAATGCCTATTCATATTTTTCTGTTCGTCTTAAAATAGTTTAATTTTTTTTCATTATTGAGCGTTGAGAGTTACATATTGTGGATACTGGTCTGCTACGAGGTATATAATAATCTGAAAATAATTTCTCCATTTTTGACTTAATTTTCTTGATCTTGCCTTTGTAGCAAAAGAGTTTTTAATGTTAATGAAGTTCAGCTTATGCATATTGAGTTGATTTTATCTGTGGTAAGGGTCACAGTTTTGTTTTGTTTTTGTATAGGGATATCCAAATCTCCTGCGTCCATTTGTTGAAAGGGGCAGGTACCTTTAGCAGTGAAGCCTGCCCAAGCCCTGGGCGATTCCGCCAGCAGACTGCATGGGGTTGAGCAAATGTGGTAGCGTGTTGGTGCTCCGTGGTGAGCAAAGAAAGGATGGTTGGATTACCAAGGGCCTTGGTCTGGTCTCAGTTCCTTTTGGAGGTAATTTGTGCCAGGGCTGGGTTTTTTGTGGCGACTCTGGGCCGTACTACGATTCCCAGCATGCACTGCGCTGGCCTGCCCGCTGCGGAGGGGCAAAGCTAAACAGACCTGGAAGTGTGGCTGCGAGGGAAAGGCTGGGACACGGTTTCTGGTACGGAGATCGATTTCTCAAGGTTTTGGCCTGCGCGAGGGACTAGCAAGCCGAACCGTGAGAAGTACTACCTCCCCACTCAGACACACCCCCCGTCCTCTGGCCCGCCGTAGCCTCCCTCTCCGATCGAGACCGGACTCGTTTCTTCCTCGAGTTTCCCGCGGGGACTAACTCTTGAAGACGACCAACTGCAGCCGAGAGTTTTGCCGGCCGGGCCAACCAGAGGCGAGATGGAAGAGGCGGGGGTGGGAGCCGCCAAATTGTCCAGGAGAGAGTCCATTTCTCCTGTAAAGGGCGAGTCGCCCCTCCTGGGACCCCGAGAGGAGCAAAGGAGCTGCGGGGGGGTGCGGAAGCGCAGGGACCCCTCCCCGCTCGGGTGGGGACCGCGGCGGGGCCGGGCTTACCCTTCAGCAACCCCCTCCAGGTGTCCGGGCCCAGCCTCGGCCACCATGTCGCACCAGACCCCTCTAGGCTCCTCAGTGCCACACGCCAGCTGCCTAGACCTGTGGAGGGGAAAGAATGACCAGCTAGTTCGACAGGCCAAGGTAACGCGGTTGCTGGGACCCTCGCTTTGCAGGCCCAAAATACCAGAAAGAGGGTTTCCGGTGGATTTACCGCAGCTGATGGGGAGGGATTGAGTTTGACTTCCCCCATCAGGACCCAGAAATGACAGGAGAATGACATCCCTTGCCACTGTTGCAAGGGGAGAAATAAGGACTGATCCTCAGTGATACCTCATCCCACATTTGTTAGGTGGCTCAGGACTCGCGTCTGTCTCTGAGGCGACAGCAGTTGGCTCAAGATGCACTGGAAGGGTTCAGGGGACTCCTCCATAGTCTGCGGGGTAAGCAGGATCCTCCTCAGGATGCTCAGTTACCTTCCTCCACAGCCAGAGACCAGCTCCTCTTCTGCATTTCTGGGACTGAGAAAATTACTAGGGGGCAGGGGATCCTATTTAAGTCACAGACAGGACTGGAGTGGAATTCTCTTTGGTGCAGGTGAATCTCTACGCCCCGTCCTCCCCCTGCCACGCGCCCGCGGCCCCCCCTTCCCCCCCCATATTTGAAGAAGTGGTTTCAGAGATGATCCAATCTGGAGAATTTTCTGCCCTTTCCAAACTGTGTGCAAACGGCCATTTTGGTTGGGGTGAGGTGATCTTTGGGTTTGGATCTTATCTGGGGAATCTTTCTGGGGGAAAAGTGGTCTGTAAGATCAGCTTGTGTTGCTCCAGGGCTCCCTGCGGCTGTTCCTGTTCTCCCCTTGGAATTGACTGTTACCTGCAATTTCATTACCCTGAGGGCGAGCCTGGCCCAGGGTTTCACTGAGGACCAGGCACAGGATATCCAACAGGGCTTGGAGAGAGGTGAGGGCCAGAGATTGCTTTCCATTTCCCTGCCAGACTGTCTGGGTTTAAGCCCTTGCAAAGGGGACAAGAGGAGCAATAAAATTTGTCACCTCCATGGACAGAGTTGCCATTCTCTTATCCTCCAGGTGCTCCTTAGACCAGGAGTACTTTTGTGACCTTTGGGCTCCTGCAGAAAAAGAAAACCAGAGATGAGGTCCCAACCTTAGCTGTATGTGTGTTCTTTACAGTGCTGGAGACCCAGGAGCAGCTGGGGCCTAGACTGGAATGTGGGCTCAGGGGGCTGTGGGACTCTGTTCTCCATTATTCCTCCCTTCTGCTGGAGCTGCTGCCTGCCCTTCACCACCTGGCTGGCCTGCAGGCTGCCCTCTGGCTAAGCACTGACTGTCTTGGGGACTTGACCTTCCTGCTGCAGACCTTGAATGGCAACCAGGTAATTTGGGAAGTAACCTGGACCTAAGGGTCTCTTCCTATCTCTCACCTGTCTCAGCTGCAGTAGCATCATTTTGTGCTGGAAAGGCTGCTGGGTTGGTGGTCAGAAGACGTGGGTTTCTCCGGGACTCTTGGTGACCTTGCTCTGGTTGGTCCCTCATTGGGGTGATTCTCTTGAGTGGTGGTTTTTGTTTTTTTAAGATTTATTTATTTGAGAGAGGGAGTGCGTGCAGGGGGGGGAGGCATAGGGAGAGGGAGAGAATCTCAAGCAGACTCAAGCACAGAGCCGGATGTGGGGCTCAACCTCACGACCCTGAGATCATAATCTGAGCCCAAATCAAGAATCAGACACAACCAACCCAGTCACCCAGGCGCCCCTTGAGTGTTTTTTAAAATAGCTTAATGGGGGTGCCTGGGTGGCTCAGTCGTTAAGCGTCTGCCTCAGGCTTGGGTCATGATCCCAGGGTCCTGGGATCGAGCTGTGCATCGGGCTCCCTGCTCCTCGGGAAGCCTGCTTCTCCCTCTCCCACTCCCCCTGCTTGTGTTCCCTCTCTCACTGTGTCTCTCTCTGTCAAATAAATAAAGAAAATCTTTAAAAAAAAAAAAATAGCTTAATGATCTTAGATAGGGTTAGGGCTTTTATTGACCTTGCTGAAGTCATCTCCCAGCCTCACTCTTCTCATCAGTAACCCACACATGGTCCTTGCCCTGTGTGTTCTGGGCTTATACTGAATGAGGAGGTGCACTAGAATAGATCATCAGTGCTCCCAAGTTTTTCTTCCTCCCTTTATCCTCGCCCCATAGCTATCTGTACCTTAGAATTGAGGGAACAGGAATCAGGAGGACCCTTGATTTCAAGGTCCAGCCAGTATAGACTGAGATAGGAGAAGAGGTAGTTCTAGGCTTAGAGCCTCTGATCACCCTTCTTTCCTCAGAGTGAGGCCTCTGAGAATCTGCTGCGGCTTCTGAAAACTTGGAGCCCCCCAGCTGAGGAGTCAGATGCTCCATTGACCCTGCAGGATGCCCGGGGCTTAAAGGATGTCCTTCTTACTGCTTCTGCCTATCGCCAAGGTCAGCTAGCAATCTTACTCATCCCTTCCTCACCACTCCCTGTCTTAAGGGGTCCTTTGGCTCATACCTTCCCTGTCATGTCCCATTCAGCTCAGTGGAGCTTCTTTGTACTCTTGTTCTCTATCATCCCCTTGCCCTATGGGCTTCTTTAAGTTTAAACCCTGATTGACCTCAGGCCTCCGGGAGCTGATCACAGGAAGTCTGCCCAGGGCACTGAGCAGCCTGCAAGAAGCAGCCTCAGGTCTGTGCCCACGGCCTGTGTTGGTCCAGGTGTACACGGCTCTGGGGACCTGTCTCCGTAAAATGGTAAAGACAGTCCTAGCGTGGGTTGGGGAAACCATGGGTGTTATAGACAGCTTTCTGCTTTGTGAGGGTAGCTGAGGCTTGTGTCCTCTCAATCCTCTAGGGCAATCCACAAAGAGCTCTGCTGTACTTGGTTGCAGCCCTGAAGGGGGGATCAACCTGGGGTCCCCCGCTTCTGGAGGCCTCCAGGCTGTATCGGCAACTGGGGAACACAGCAGCAGAGCTGGAGAGTCTGGAGCTGTTGGTTGAGGTAAGGAACTAAAGATACAGGGATTGCTGAAGTGCTTGTGTTAGGGAGACTAATCAAATTGTAAATAGAAGGAAATAGGGCTCCCAAAGATTATAGATATACTTTTTTCTTTTTGTCCCTTTTAGGCCTTGAATGTCACTCACAGTTCTGAAGCCCCCCAGCTTCTCATCGAGGTAGAGTTACTACTCCCCAGACTTCACCCAGCCTCACCCCTTCATTGTGGCACACAGAGCCAGGCCAAGTACTTGCTAGCAAGCCGATGCTTACACGTGGGAAGGTGAGGTTCCACTGCCTTGCTCATCTGAGCTCCTCTTCCCATTTCTGATGCCTTCCCTGGGGTATGACTCTGCTTCTGTTCTTGCAAGTCAGCTGTATGGACGAGTCAGTGGTAGGACATAGGTTTCCACTCCTCTACCTCCTGCCTTGTCACTGGACCTGAACTTAAGACTCTTTACCCAGACACTAAGCTCTTGGATCTTTAAAACTCTGAAATCTCCTCCCAAATCCATTCTGTAAGGAGGGTAGATCCATACTGAGCTAGGATTGGAGCCCCAAGACCCCACTCTCCCCACTTCCCAGGGCTCTTGAGCATCCCTTTGTTAGCTAAGAGCCCTTGGAGGACCCTGCTAAAGGCCTAAGGTGAAGCTCGTGGGCTATGATTTCTCAGGGCAGAGGACGCTGCAGAGCATTACTTGGACCTGCTGGCTCTGGTGCTGGATGGCTTGGAGCCAAAGGTGGGTATGTCTTCAAGATTCTCTGTAATGGGGTGGGAGGGTTGGAGTCTCCTCTGGAGTAGAGCAGGACTGCTATTTTCTCTTTCTTCGGCTATTCTGTCCGTCCAAGTTGGAAGGCCAGACCAGGAAGTTTCCCAGAGCAAAGGGTCCAGGGTAGCAAGCAATGGGTGGTCTCTGTGTGGTACCAGAGCCTGGTGAAGAGGTTGGGCATGGTGGCTAATGTCTCTTTAAGACACTGCATCCTCCTCCCACCCCAGTTCTCCCCACCCCCTTCCCCCGCAGGGCCTTGTATGCCTGAGGTCTTCTTAGAGGCAGCGGCAGCACTGATCCAGGCAGGCCGAGCCCAGGATGCCTTGACTGTATGTGAGGAGCTGCTCAGCCGCACGTCATCTTTGCTTCCCAAGATGCCCCAGCTGTGGGAAGATGCCAGAAAAGGAACCAAGGAGTCACCACACTGCCCATCCTGGGTCTCTGCCACCTACCTGCTTCAGGGTCAAGCCTGGGTGCAGCTGGGGGCCCAAAAAGAGGCAATTAGTGAATTTAGCCGGTGAGCTCAGGAAGCCAACCAGGATCCTAGGGGAAGTATGGAGGGATAATTTGCTGATTGGGACCTGAGTTGGTAAACTCCATTCTTACCGACTCACCCCAGAGTTTCTGAGTTTGACTTTTTACCCCTATTCTGTGTCCCATTTCAGGTGCCTTGAGCTGCTCTTCCGGGCCACTCCTAAGGACAAAGAACAAGGTGATCTAGACTCTCAATTTTCCTCTTCCCTTCTGGAAGTGGGGGTGGTGAATGTGTTGTCTTTCCATGTGTCCTAGCCTACCAGGAGACTTTAAAAAAAAAAAAAAGGGACTCCAGACATAAGAAGAGAAAGAGGAGTACTTGGGGTTCTGTCATACTAGGTGCCTGGGTAGCAGGGACACACTTTTTGACTTTGGGGTGGTCCCCAGGGCCTGCTTCCAATGGTGAGAAGGGGTGTGTATCAGATATGACACTACAACAGCTTCGGGCAGCTGCCCTGATTAGTCGTGGACTGCAGTGGGTGGCCAGTGGCCAAGATACCAAAGCCCTACAGGACTTCCTCCTCAGTGTGCAAATGTGCCCAGGTATGTATATTTGCATGACATCAGCTATGCTCAGATGCACAAGGACAGAGAGGCTCATGGGGGGCCCTTGGGGATCAGTGGGAGAGTGATGTTCCCAGATAGAAGGGGATGAATGGGGTTGTACGTATATACCTAGGGATATACCCAGGTTTGAAGACATTTGCAAGTGTGTGTGAAGGCTCTCCGGAGTTCCTCAGTCTTCCCAATGTCCTCAGAGACAAAGGCTGTAACTGTGCTGGGAGTATGTTGGGGAGAAGCAGAGTCAGCTGAGCCCTTTGTCTTGGGCAGGCAGTACCCAGGGATAGGAATGGTTGGGAATGGAACCTCCTGGTTCCATGTGTGACTGTAGAAAAGATACTTTCCTGCTCTAGGCCTCAGTTTCTCCTTTTATAAAATGCTTAAGGCTGTGTCAAGTTCTAAGCCTTTCTACTCTGGGGTGGGGCTACAGGTAATCAAGATGCTTCCTTTCACCTGCTTCAGACTCTGAGGAGGATGGATCGGAGGGATGAGGCCACTGCTCTCTGGTGGAGGCTAGAGGCCCAAACTAAGTTGCCACAGGAGAATGCTGCATGGTAAGGCTGAGGCCTGTGGGCTTGGGGCTGAGGGCATCCTGGAGTCCTTGAGTCTGTTGGGGGTGGTGATGAATGAAAGGGAGGGAATGGCTGCCCAATCTTCCACCTATCCTTCACCCTTAGACATCACTCTTTTTGCTCTCCAGGTCTCTCCCCCTGTACCTAGAAACCTATTTGGGCTGGATTCGTTTCCCTGACCGTGAAACTCTTCTTGAGGAGTTTCAGACATCTCTGCCGGAGCCTTGTGATCTGTAGCTGCCACATTTTAAAGAGCCTGAGCTGGGGCTCCAGTGGCCCATTTCTCTGTGGGGAGGGTTTTCTGCTTTACCATTCTTGGGGGATGTGGGTGAAACTAATCATTCCTATATAAGTCTGGCATTGGAGAAGTTGGTAGTAGTCCTGCAAAATTTGGCCTAGTTACTGCCATTCTGGTTCCAGAGGAAGCTCCCTTGCCACCATAAAGGCATTAACTTTGCTTATGACACCTTTTTTCCTGTTTTCCTTTTAATCGTGTTTAGTAAAATCTCATATTTATCTCGTTTGCCTACTACATATACTTGACTGGGAAGGCTCACAGCTGTCTGATTCAGTTGAGTGCTGATTATCTAAGACGCCCTCTCCCAACATCATCTACCTTATGAGATTGAGTTCTGGGTAGAAGAAAGGGCCACAGGAATCCTTGCAGTGGCTTTGGTTCTTTCTGTTGCCTAAAAGCCCGAGTCTCAAAGCCCAGGATCCTGTGCAAGGTCACAGAATGAGTGGAGCTGGGTCTGGAAGGTGGTCTGGGCAGGCCTCTCAGGACAAGGGCAGGTTTTTGATTCTTAGAGGGGAGGGACAAGCAGACCTCTGAGTCTCTGAGTGACTCCCTACCCCAATCCCAAATTCTAGAAATTAATTTAATCAGCATGATACCAGAGCTGTTTATTGAATTTAGTCAGGGGTAGCTGGCATTTGGGGCCCAAGGACTTCAAGTCTCAGCATGCAATTTTCTTGCTGCTTTGGGTTCTGTTGAATCTACTGTGTTCTGTGGTTGCCTTTTGACCCGTTTTTGGAGTTGAGTGCCCTCCCTCCTCTAACCATTAATATAAATATCCAGTGGTAAGAGGAAGCATGTACCTCCAAGCCCTGAGGAAATGTAAAGCCTATGGGATTAGGGTTACCAGAGGGTGCCACAACAATAGGGTGGAATGGATTAATAGCTGGGGTGCTAGTCAAAGGATTCGGAGTAGGGATGGCTGAAGCCAGCGTTTTGAAGGAGCCAGGAGAGGGGTTAGGGTGGAGCCTTAGGTTTGGGAAGAAAATGGGTATGTAGGTTATCACTGCAGCAGGACTAGACTAATACGTGGGTTCAATCCATTGTGCCAGCTTCCTCAGCAGGGTAAGATCAGGAGCCAATGAACTGGAGCCAAGTGGGAGAGTCCGCCTCCAAGGGATTAAAGGCTCTTCTTTCGCCAGTCGATCTGGCGCCATCCTTTTCGTTGATTGGTCGCGAATCCCAATCCGTCGAGGAAGCGTAGCGCTGCGGCCAATTGACGTGGCGTTACTAGGCGTGTTGCATCCCTGAGGCGGGAGCCAGGCCGCAAGCGAATTTCCTGATTGGCTCTGGTCCGCGGGTTGCTGGGGAGAGGCGCGGAGAGGCGGGCGGGAGTCCGCAGGGCAGGCGCTGATTGGCTGAGGTGAGAGCACCTCTCCTTCCGATGATTCGGCTCTTCTCGGTTCAGTCTCAGCGCAGCGTCTGCAGCCGTCGTTTGAGTCGTCGCTGCTGCTGCCCCCTCCCGGATCAGGAGCTAGTGTATACCGCCCGCCCACCGCCTCGGTTCCGCTAGGAGGAAGCGAGAAGGAGGCCGCCTGCGGGTTTGTCGCCGCTGCTCGCCCCCTGCCCGGGAGAGCCGAGCCCCGGCCCAGTCAGTCGCCTGCCACCCCTCGTAGCCGTTACCCTCGGGCCGCCACAGCCGCCGGCCGGGAGAGGCGCGCGCCATGGCCTCTGGAGCTGAGTGAGTGTGTGCGCGCGCGCGCCCGCCCGCTGCGGGTGCGCGCACCTGGGGACTCGCCGCGCTGGGTAGGCCCGGTCGGGCCTGGCCGTGGGCGCGTCTAAGAGGTGGAGACAGGGAAGGAGGGAGAGAGGGAAGGGAGAAGAAGGGGGACGATGAGGGGCCGCGGTCCGGTCTGGGTCTGGCTGCGCAGCCGCGCGCCCCCTAGGCCGGGCTTGCGTTGGGCCTGGGTCGGGGCCTGGGCCAGATCGTGCTGTGTCATGCAGGCCCGGCCGGCCTGATTGGCTCCCTGGGAACCGCTGTCCTGTTCTTGTGAGGTGTGCGGGACCACATTGCCGGCGCGGAGCCCCAGAGCCTTAGGGCGCCCACCTGGGATCAGGTTTACTATCCGCCAAAGGCCTTTGGTCCCCGGAGGGAACAGGCCCAGCGGGCCCGACACCCTAACTGGGCCCGGTGGGCGTGGACTTTGGGCCACGTGAAGGTCTTAGGAGCCGGGAGACCGGCGGAGGCCGGAGCGGGGAAGACTCCGCGAGTTCAGGGAAGCTCACGACGGCTTTTTTGGAGCTGGGTCGGCCTGGCCCTTGGTTGACATCCTCACGACCTGAGTAGTGAGGAGCTTTTAGGGAGAGGGCGGGCCCTGCGTTTCGTTTCTGGCCTTCTTCGTACTTTAGGTTGGTATGAGAAAGCTTTAGTCAGTTTTTCTTAATGTTATGAAATGGGGGCGGGAGGTAGGAACTTTTCTGTACTGTTTTGGGCTTTTGCTAAAGTTCGAATCTCAGTTGGTAATTTGCGGGCCTTCCTCGATTTCAGCCTTTGTGGTGAGAAGGTTAGAGTTGCCCTAACTCTTTGAACACACAGGCTCCTTTCCCCAAATTGCTGTCTTGAGAAATCTTGGGCCCTCCATCCCTCAGGAAAGCATCAGATAAAAGCTGACCACCTCTGCCCATCTGCCCATTATATTTAGAATCAAGAGCTTTAGATACTGAAAAAAAAAAAAAAAAGCCATCATGTGGAAACTCTTCTATGCAAATCACTTTCCTGACTTAAAGAGAATTTAGTTTTTTCTTTTTTTTTTTTTTTTTTTTTTTTTTAAGATTTTTTATTTATTTGCGAGAGAGACAGTGAGAGACAGAGAGCATGAGAGGGAGGAGGGTCAGAGGGAGAAGCAGACTCCCCGCTGAGCAGGGAGCCCGATGTGGGACTCGATCCTGGGACTCCAGGATCATGACCCGAGCCGAAGGCAGTCGCTTAACCAACTGAGCCACCCAGGCGCCCGAGAATTTAGTTTTTTGAGGTGTGTTCCCTTTTTTTTTTTTTTTAAGTCTCTAAACCGAGAATGAAGTATTAGTTGGATGTCTATTTAAAAGGACCATTACTTATTAATACTTACTCTCTTAGGTTATTCAGTCAGTCATTTATTTTCAAGACTAAAAATAAAAATTCAAAATTCTTGGAACCTGGCATCATAGATGGTTTCTAACCTCTAGGTCATCTTGATGACTCTTACCTGAACTCCCTCCAAGTCCCCTGTGGCCCGCTGGAGTTCTGGAAAGGGCCTGACTCATGCAGAAGACAATGGGGGATGTCCCCAAAGAGCCTCCAGGACTGCTGTTGGCCCACGATCAGGCTGAAGCTCTCTTTTAGAGGTTACTTCCTTTGATCTTAGTAGATAGATATGGAAGTAAAGGTCTTTACCTTAAGGGAAGGGCATACTACTCATCTCCATTGCCAGGGTCAGGAATGGTAGGCAGATAAGTTTTCCTAGAATGCAGCTTTGGGGTTAAAATACAAATACAAACTATGATGACTAGAGGCATCTGGCATTTTATTTTTCTCTAGCCCCAGTCCCATAGATTAAACAGGAAGGTGGGCAGTCCTTGGAGGGTATTTTGATGTGTGAGAGAGAGGGTAGAATTGATGGGTTTAAATTGCCTTCAGCTGCCATATTGACCATGCTTGTTCTCCAGGGTGTTGATAAGCACTGGAAGAGTCTGCCTGCTATGCATCATTGTGCCTAGAGTGCTACACTTTTAGGTTGAGGAGGCAGGTTTAAGCTGAGGAAACTCCACTCTTGGAAATGAGTTTTAAGGTGATGATTAAATACGCAGCCTGTGTGAGAGGATCAGCGGAAAGCTTACAACTTTGTTAGATGAATGGGATTTGTAGTTCTGTTGGGTATATCAGAACCCAGATGGAGAAACCCCACAACTCCCTAGCTGGTATTCTGGAGTATAGGCATCTTTTTTTCTTGTAAGTTGTGAAGATATATCCAACAGGAATACTGTTTTGTTTTGTTGACTGATGTATTTCCAGATCATAGGATGGTGCCTGGCCTGTCATGTATACTTGCTAATTTGTTAAGTGAAGGAATAATTAATGGAAAAGATTCCTTTTTATTTCTTCATTTCCTCCATTGTCTGGTCTCCCTGTTTTGGTTAATGTTCAGGTTTTCCTGAGCCTTAGTAAGAGAAGGTAGCTTTTCAAAGGGAGAGCCCACTGAGTCTAGTTACTGAAGGTTGAAGATGAGCTAAGAAGTTGGTGTAAGGTGAATGATCTAGGGAATGATTGAAACTACTTAGAGGGTTTAAACTGAGCTTACTCAGGCAGCCTTGGTTTGGGTGAGGGATTTGGATTTGCTCCACATCTCATCATTTCTTGGTTTTGACTTTTTGAACCAACATTGTGGAATTATATGTCTTTGCAGAGATTTGTAAAGCTGTTTTTGAGCTTGAGCGTCTTTTTGAAGGTTTCAGATCTGTTAGTTGAGTTGTTTTGTTTTCCCCAGATATTATGCTTGGCATTTCTGTGGTATATAGAATGCTCTGGCATTCAGCTGGTCTAGCCAGTAAGGATGGTAGTGCTAATGATTTTGCTTCATTGTCCCCAGGCTTGCTTGGTGGGACTTTGGGCCTCGCTGAGCCCTACAGGAAGTTGTCTTGCTCACTTCATTCTCCAAGAAGGTTAGCAAAGAAATAGCTTATGCTTTGTTCTGCAGTGCTAATCATTGTGACCATTAATAACATGTGCCAGGCATTGTGTTGAACATTTTGCATTCATTATCTCACTTAAGACAATAATCCTCTAAGACAGGTACTACTGTATTCGCCTCTTTACAGATGAGGACATCAACATCCAGAGAGGTTAAGTAACTTGCCCAAGATCACAATTAAGCAGTGGCAGGGTTGGGATTCAGATCCAGCAGGTCTAACTGCAGAGCCCCTTCTCCTAATCGCTATCTCATACTAAGACTCTTGTCATTTCTCTAATTGTTACTCAGCCTTTACTTCTATTTAGTCTTTTCAGGCCATAGTTTCCTGACTCTGGGGCAAGATCACTTGGGGCCTTTACAGCTAGGATACCAGTGCTCAGAATACCAAGAGCTGCTGGAATGGGAACTGTATGTGCTAAATGTTACTCTATATGACTTTGGCTGAATATCCTTTATCTCACCTCTCTGGTGTAGGGACAGCTTCATTTATCCACTATTTCTTTCCTAAGTGTGAGTTTTAAAAGACTGGTGGGACCCCTGGGACTGGAGTATGTATTGGGACTAACTTCATTTTCTCTTTCTAGTTCAAAAGGTGATGACTTATCAACAGCCATTCTTAAACAGAAGAACCGTCCCAATCGATTAATTGTCGATGAAGCCATCAATGAGGACAACAGTGTGGTGTCTTTGTCCCAGGTAAGTTGGGTCCAAGGTCCAATCTTTCCTTGTTGCACTTAACTTGAGGGTTTTTCCCAGGTTTCTTTCCTCATTTTTTTTTTTTTTTGCAGTGACCACAGATAGAGTGGGGTTTACTGGGTATTCTAGCCTCCAGGGCTGCTGCTTACCCCCGGGCCCAGTGACCCAAAGGCCTTAACCTTCTTTTCTCAGCCCAAGATGGATGAGCTGCAGTTGTTCCGAGGTGACACAGTCTTGCTGAAAGGAAAGAAGAGGCGGGAAGCTGTGTGCATTGTGCTTTCTGATGACACATGTTCCGATGAGAAGATTCGAATGAATAGAGTTGTTCGGAACAACCTCCGCGTACACCTAGGGGATGTCATCAGGTGTGTGTGGGGTTCTTGGCCCCTCAGGGATGGGAGGCCAGAGACAGCCTGAATTATAGACGGGACCCCAGTGAAGTCCTTGGCAGCTACAAATAGCAGAAGCCTCCTAGCCATGGAAAGACTTAATATAGCAGAGCTGTCTTTAGGTTTTGATTCTGCCTCCCTGGGACTTCAGAATTTACTTCTGCATGACCCTTGGGACGAGTTGGATTTCTGTGATTTTCATGATTCCTTTATTTATTTATTTATTTAGTTAGTTATTTTTGCCAGAGGTATAATTTATCACATGCTAGACACTGGTTTAGGATGCCATTTGAGGGTGTTTGTCTACGAAATGATCTCACTGTTATGTTGAAATAATGGCTTTTGTCGGGGCCAGAATGAGGTAGAAGTGTGGGCACAGAAGGTGGACTCCAAGTAGGTTTTTTTTTTAAGGATCCAAGTTAATGCAGGAGAGAGGCATAGTTTGAGTCAGATCCCTGAATAGCTTCAATCTGAGTGATTTTGGACATAACTTTAGGTAAGAGGCTTCCCCGTCTTGGAGTCATCACTAGCCACTGCTATTCAACCACCTGTCACCTGGCCAGGAACATCTCAGACTTCTGATTATTTTTCATGGATTCTAGGTTTCATGTAGCCTTCCTGGAGGTGCTAAGTCACTTTGTCAAGGTCCTCTGATCACCTGGCTGAGATGATTTTTATCAGTTCTATTTCTTTGATCCTGTCATTTGTCTGACTAAGGCCTCCCTTTGTAATACTGGATTACTGATACAGAATGGGTCATCTTTGGATATCTCTCACTGAAGACCCTTTTTTCTGTTTCTTTATTGTGGGGGCTTTATATGTGTGGGTCTTCCTTTTGGCTCACTGATGAGGAGTGAGTAGCCCCACTAGCTTCTTCTAATGGCTCCTGCTACTACCCCACTTGAGTATGACTTGTCTTAGTTCTGCTTGGCTGCTCCTTTGTCCTCACTCTCACACTACCCTCCTGCCTCTCTTCACCTAAAGCCATCCCTGCCTTTTCTCTTTCACTCGCATCAGCTCTCTGTGCCAGGCCCTTTCGGATGCCCAGTGCTTGGGGCTGCAGTGTGGTTGGTAATGTGGAGTCTGCTTGTCATCCTCAGCATCCAGCCGTGCCCTGATGTGAAGTACGGCAAACGTATCCATGTGCTACCCATTGATGACACGGTGGAAGGCATCACTGGCAATCTCTTCGAGGTATACCTTAAGCCATACTTCCTGGAAGCTTATCGACCCATCCGGAAAGGTGAGAGATAATTTTAGGGACTGAGCTTAAGGATGGTTGTTTGTAGGGCTACCTGGGAGTAAGCCTTGGAATGTCTTTATCTCATTCTCATATATGTGTGCTTACACATAGATTCTGTACACACGCTCATGTGTACTCTCCTTCCTTCTTTCTCCCTCCCACTCCCTCCCCCCCCCTTCCCTACTCCCATTCCCTGCTTTGGTAGAGTAAGCTTTCTTCTCTTTTGTCCCAGGAGGAGGACTTGGGCACTTGACTGTGTCACAGTCCAAAGTGTATTTAATATTTAGCACAGCCTGACCATTGGTGGTGGTTGTGAAAGCTTGGTTACCTATAGCCCAGAAGTCAAAAACCTTATGGGCTTCAGGCCAGAGGCCAAAACCTGATGTGCTAGAAGCCCATAAGGTTTTGTTCGGTGTCCTCTTGAGTGGCAGAGGGACTCTTCACAGTTTAGCTTTCTCCTCTTGCCTGATGCTTAATAAAGTGGAGGTGGGAAGGGAAAAAGAGCAATATCTCGTGAATTTGGCATTTTAGACTCCAGGTACTGATGAGGAATTCTCACTTGCTCTGGTATTTGACCTCTCTGACGGCGCTTGTGCTAATTGCTCTCATAGGAGATATTTTCCTTGTCCGGGGTGGAATGCGTGCTGTAGAGTTCAAAGTAGTGGAGACAGATCCCAGCCCTTACTGCATTGTTGCTCCAGACACAGTGATCCACTGTGAAGGGGAGCCTATCAAACGAGAGGTGAGTTCTCTCCTTCATTCCAGTACCCAATTTCATGATTACAAAGTGGGACAGTTACGTGATAACTACTAAAATTGGGTAGATGCTCTTTGGGATGCCTGGGTGGCTTAGTTGTTTAAGTGTCTGACTCTTGATTTCGACTCAGGTTATGATCTCAGGGTTGTGAGATGGAGCCCTGCTTCAGGCTCCATGCTAGGCGTGGAGCCTGCTTGAGATTTTCTCTCTCCCTCTGCCCCTCCCTTTCCTCTCTAAAAAATAAAAATAAAATAAAACTGGATGCTCTTTGGAACTAAGCTCCTTTCCAGAGGTGGGAAAATCAGCTATTTATTTTCAGATCTATGTGATACCAGTGATTTTTAAAATCTAGATTGTTGGGATGCCTGGGTGGCTCAGTCAGTTAAGCTTCTGCCTTCAGCTCAGGTCATGATCTCAGGGTTCTGGGATTGAGTCCCATATTGGGCTCCTTGCTCAGCAGGGAGCCTGCTTCTCCTCTGCCTGCCGCTCCCCCTGCTTGTGCTCTCTCTCTCTCTCATTAAAATCTTTTAAAAAAAAAAAATCTAGATTGAACCATAATTTTTGTAGAAGTGACATTGATGAACGCATCCAGACTTCTGCCCATTTCCCAGACTTCCCAGCTTTAGGTCTTAGGGGAGCCCTTCCCAGTAATAATACTAAGGACAGTGTGAAAGGGAAAGGCTATGCTAGAAATCTTAGCTGTGGGATTTTTAGAGTTCTTTGAGTCAGGATCCCCTTAGAGGAAATCATAGAACAGATTTCTCTACATCAGATTGTAGAAGGGTTTGGAGAAACTCAACATTTGCTGATATTAATATTCCTCCATTTTTTTTGTTTGTTTGGTCTCCTCTATATTCAGGATGAGGAAGAATCCTTGAATGAAGTAGGCTATGATGACATTGGTGGCTGCAGGAAACAGCTGGCTCAAATAAAGGAGATGGTAGAGCTACCCCTCAGACATCCTGCCCTCTTTAAGGCAATTGGTGTCAAGGTGAGCCTCCTGGGTCCTGTGGGACACAACCTCGGCTGGTGATTAATGAAGACTAGTCCATTCTTCGTTGCCTATCTTTTTTTTTTATTATTACAGTTCTTTAAAAATGTAAAAAACATTCTTATCTGATGGACCGTATAAAAACAAATCTCATCATAGTTTGTCCACTTGTCTATAATAGTACCACCTAATAGAAGTAGAAGTTTCAGGAAATTTGCGATGTGAAGGGTCCTGAATCCAAAACATTTGAGAATTGCAGATTTGCAATGTAATTCCTAACCGTTTGCATATCATGGGTCACAGTGAAGATGAAATTACTCCTTTCTCTAGTATGTACCGTACAAATAATTTTATCTTCCATGTGGGCATTTCCCATGTGCAGCCTATGGATGAGGCCACAGAAAAGACAGCTTCAAAGAGGAAAAGTTGTGGTTGGTGGTAGGAAAAGCATTCCAATATCATAGTAAATCCTAGAGGGTTGTGATTACAGGAATGAGTGAGCCTCTGGCAGTACTCTTTCTTAGATGGCTAAGCTAGTCCTGGCCCTTGTCTGTCCAAAGTCAAGCCCTTGGCCTAGTGGCCTCTTGATTTTTTGTAGTCCCAGGATCTTCAGACTTAGCCACATTAGAGTTTCTTAGGGTGATTTCTGTGCTCTTAGTCTTCTGTGCAGTGTATAATCATAAATGTCAGTTTTATGACCGTATTTTCTCTGCTAATAAGAGGAGTGAGTATGGTCTGAGGTAAACTGTTTTCCTAGCAGTTAATGCTGAGAGCTTATTCTTACTGATGTCAGGGTCGAGCTCTGATTTTCATCCTCTCTAGATAGAGCCACCGTCAAACCATTTTAGAATGGATGGGGTTGGGGGAAGGTAGGACTCTGAACCTAATCATATTCTCTGTACTGGTCCTCAGCCTCCTCGGGGAATCCTGCTCTATGGACCTCCTGGGACTGGGAAGACCCTAATTGCCCGAGCTGTGGCAAATGAGACTGGAGCCTTCTTCTTCTTGATCAATGGTAGGAGACTTGGTTCACCTTGTGTTTGGCTGGACCTTACTCTGAGCTGAGCATGATCCAGTCTCATGAACTAGAGAACTCATGGACATGTTTATTTGCACACATGCCCTCGTGTGTATTTCATCTTTATTCTGTTGGGGTACATTATGGACAGATAAGCAACAAGGGGAAGGTATTGTACTCTGGTGCCCCCTGATCTCCCCTTGAGAAAGATTGTGAAAAGGCTGAAGACATTGAGGGGGAGCAAGTTAAAATGAGAACTCAAATTTTGTCTGATAATTTATTTGAGAGGGTTTGGGGGGAAGACCGGCTGAGATCAGCTGGCTCCTGGGGAATGATAGAGGTCCATCTGGTGTGCTGCTTCTCCTGCTCTGGCCAGAGGTCCCAGAGCATGTGCTGTCTTCTTGACATTTAGAGCTTGACTGTGAAATATGTGTTGTGAGTTCCTTGGCTTCTCTCCAGCCTAGTTTGGTGGCTATCCTGGGATAGAGTCTGTGAGAAAGTAAGCAGAGGTTACCACATTTTCACACAGCACCTGTCTATGGGCTGGCCAGATAAGAGATCTGATTTCTTTTGGAATTGAAGAAGGATATCGTTCATATCATCAACAGTCGTCATTGTTTCTATTCTGTATCCTTTCAGGTCCTGAGATCATGAGCAAGTTGGCTGGTGAGTCTGAGAGCAACCTTCGTAAAGCCTTTGAGGAGGCTGAGAAGAATGCTCCTGCTATCATCTTCATTGATGAGCTAGATGCCATCGCTCCCAAAAGAGAGAAAGTAGGAACTTACCCGAGGGGATAGTGGGGGTTGAAAGGTCCTCACTTCACTTCTGACCAGACATCCTGTTCTGACAGACCCACGGGGAGGTGGAACGGCGTATTGTATCACAGTTGTTGACCCTCATGGACGGCCTAAAGCAGAGAGCACATGTGATTGTCATGGCAGCAACAAACAGACCCAATAGCATTGACCCAGCCCTTCGGCGATTTGGTAAGGACCCCAAATTTCTTTCAAACTTATTCTTGCTCGTAGGGAGACTATAGCTTTACTGAGTTTAATCTCTTTGATCCCATGCCTGTCCTTCATTTAAGTCACCTAATCTGAGGATTTCTTGAAGCTCCTTGCAGTGATAGGGCCTAGGGGTCTGTTCCTTTATTCCATGTCCTGTTTAGGGTGACCAACCATCCTGGTCTGCCTGAGCCTGAGGGGTTTCCCAGGACATGGAACTTCCAGTGCTAACACTGGGACAGTCCTGGATAGACAGGGATGGTTGGTCACCTGAGACCTGTCCTTTCTTCCCTCTGGACCAGAAATGAGCCCTGTTTGTGTTCACACACTGTCGTGCAGGTCGCTTTGACAGGGAAGTAGATATTGGAATCCCTGATGCTACAGGACGCTTGGAAATTCTTCAGATCCATACCAAGAACATGAAGCTGGCAGACGATGTGGACCTGGAACAGGTGGAGTGATGATGAGGGCTGGCCCTGAGTTAGGATATCTTTTTCTAGGCAGTTAAAGTGAACTGGCTGGGGACACAAGTTTAAGATATAAAGAGACTGATTTTGATTCTTGGGCAGGGAAAAGGAAGTGATCTGATATTGAATCCAGGAAACTGGAGTTGGCATGTTTCTCTGTTGATACCACATTAGAGTAAACCAGAACTTTGGGGTCAGCTTTATTTCCAGGCTCCAAGTCTAGGCTTGACTATTTAAAACCCAGCCATTGAAAGAACTGCTAGTAGGTGTTCAGGAAAATGGGAGGACCCAGAGATAGGAGTCACGGGAAGGGGCCAAGATTTTGTAGTCTCTGAGCCTCTTAAGGCAGTTAGGTCTTGGAGACAGAGTAGTAAGTAGATCTTTTCTCTGCAGGTCGCCAATGAGACTCATGGGCATGTGGGCGCTGACTTAGCAGCCCTGTGCTCAGAGGCTGCTCTTCAAGCTATCCGCAAGAAGATGGACCTCATTGACTTAGAGGATGAGACTATTGATGCTGAAGTCATGAACTCTCTGGCAGTTACTATGGATGACTTCCGGGTAAGGACTGCACCCCCATCTCAGGTACACACACATGCATTTTGACCTTTCCCTTGGCAAATCTCATCCCCAGTTTTTCTTTTTAGTGGGCCCTGAGCCAGAGCAATCCATCAGCACTGCGGGAAACTGTGGTGGAGGTACCACAGGTGACCTGGGAGGACATTGGGGGCCTGGAAGATGTCAAACGTGAACTTCAGGAGCTGGTCCAGGTAGGGTAATTTGGTCCAGAGTGAGTCACAGCTTCAGTACATTGTACGTGGCTTGGGGTGTTGGCAATTGAGTGCAAGAATTGTGAGAGCATAATTCATGAACCTGCTATTCTCAATTCGGAGGCACTAAGGACCCTGCCCCTAGAGAACCTAATTTTACACCATGGCGTGGTTGGGAGGGATGCTGCTGTTTGGTTAGGTTTGTTTCAAACTGGGGGGGTATGCCAAAGCCTCTTTCCTTTTCTTTCTAGTATCCTGTGGAGCACCCAGACAAATTCCTCAAATTTGGCATGACACCCTCCAAGGGAGTACTCTTCTATGGACCTCCTGGCTGTGGGAAAACCTTGCTGGCCAAAGCCATTGCTAATGAGTGCCAGGCCAACTTCATCTCCATCAAGGGTCCTGAGCTGCTCACCATGTGGTTTGGAGAGTCCGAAGCCAATGTCAGGGAAATCTTTGACAAGGTGAGCTACAAGCAGCTGAGCTATCTGTTCACTTGTTTGGCAGCAAGGTAGCTGTTTCTTGGGAGAATTAAAACCATCTTGTTCTGGCAGCTCAGCTGGAGCAGTGAAGGTCACTTTAATTTCCTTTCCTTCTCAGGTCTGAGAGACCCAATTGTGTTAATGCTTGAGTCCATGTGTCCCTCCCATAGGCCCGCCAAGCTGCCCCCTGTGTACTGTTCTTTGATGAGCTGGATTCAATTGCCAAGGCACGTGGTGGTAACATTGGAGATGGTGGTGGGGCTGCAGACCGAGTCATCAACCAGATCCTGACAGAAATGGATGGCATGTCTACAAAAAAGAATGTGTTTATTATCGGCGCTACCAATCGGCCTGACATCATTGATCCTGCTATCCTGCGACCTGGCCGCCTCGATCAGCTCATCTATATTCCACTTCCTGATGAGAAGTCCCGTGTTGCCATCCTCAAGGCCAACCTGCGCAAGTCCCCAGTTGCCAAGGCAGGTGCAAGGGCATTGGTGATACGGACTTCTATGAGTGCTCAGCCTAGTGTGGCATTCGGTTCCTAGAAAAGATTCCACTGGGGATTTCCGGGGATAGGGTTGTAAAGGGAGGACGGAAGACTTGAAGGTATTAATACAGTCCAGAATCAGGAGTAAAGCAGTGGCGAAAGATGGCACAAACTGGAGTTAGGAGTTCGGAGTTCTTGGGTGGCTCAGAGATCAGTGTATTATAGGGGAGGGGAGGCTAAATGCTAAGGTAGCTCTATTGCTTCTTTTAGGATGTGGATTTGGAGTTCCTGGCTAAGATGACTAATGGCTTCTCTGGAGCTGACCTTACAGAGATTTGCCAACGTGCTTGCAAGCTGGCCATCCGTGAATCCATCGAGAGTGAAATTAGGCGAGAACGAGAGAGGCAGACCAACCCATCTGCCATGGTGAGTCTACATCTTTTCCTCATATGTGCCAGTTGTGGGGAGCCACGTGCTCTAGAGGTAAGCTCTATCATGCTCTAGAGTTAAGAGTATAAGGTTTTGGAAAGCTATCTGATAGATGACCTTTTAGGTGGGCATCAAAGAGAAAGAATACTGAGTATTAATCTCTTCAGTGTGGAATTATAAAGGCTGAGAAGAGATAGGTAGTCTATATGCTCAGCCTGAAGTAGGCTCTGTGAGGGAAATCAAAATATGATTGTGCACATAAACAAATAGAGCGGGGTTTAGAACCTAGGATCTATGGGCCTGTCCTTCCTTGGTGGTCCATGAACCTACTGAAATTAAATGCAGAATTTGGGGTGTGTATGTAAGCTTCTTAAAGACAGGGAATCTGTATTATCTTGCATGTTTCCTAGTGTGTCTTGGCACCATGTTAGAGATTTCATAAATGAGTAAATAAATGAATGAAAGGCTGTCTTTATCTTTTGTAGGAGTTCTGAGACATCCCTTTTCCCTCCCATAAAAGCTTAGAAACTATTGATATATTTAATCCTATGGAATAATCTCTTAAGTCACAGCAGTTGGAGTGGCTTCTTAGTGGAAGAGATAGAGTTTGAGCTGGGTTATGAAGGGAGACTATAAAGGCTAAGGTAATAAGCAGCCTAAATAACTGGCTTAAGAAATAGGATTGCAGGAATTGGGGAAAACCTGGGTAGATTTAAGAGGGCATATGTTACTGGAAGTGAGGCCACTAGGTAAGGTGTAATCCAGATGTGGTAAGCGCTGAAAGTCATGTACCTTATCTTTTTAAAATTTAGGTGGTTTCGTTTTTTTTAAGAAACTTTATTTTTAAAATTTAGCTTTATTGAGATATAATTCACATATAGTTAAATTCACCCTCTTAATGTATACTGTTTCCATGCATCTTGACAAATGTATTTTAAGTTCTATAACTATTATCACAGTTTAGATAAATTGCTGTCGTCCCAGAAAGTTCCCTCATGCCACTTTAGTCAGCCGCTTCTTTCCACCCTAAGCCCTTGGCAACCACTAATGTGATTTTGTCCGTACTGTTTGGGTTTTTCCAGAATGCATTAACAGTTTTTAAGTAGGGCACTGACTCAGTTTTAGGAAGATTGGCCTTGCAACTATTCGGGTTGGATTAGAGAGACAGGAGACAGTAAGGGAGGGGGGTGACCAGGAAGGCCAGGGAAAGAATTCAGGCTGAACTTTAGCCCTGGTGGTCTGTGTTTACCAACCCTATAGGAGGTAGAAGAAGATGATCCAGTGCCTGAGATCCGCCGAGATCACTTTGAGGAAGCCATGCGCTTTGCCCGCCGTTCTGTCAGTGACAATGACATCCGGAAGTATGAGATGTTTGCTCAGACCCTTCAGCAGAGTCGGGGCTTTGGCAGCTTCAGGTAATTGCGTTACAGTGGGCAGTACTTAAGTGGTTTTGGGTAACTGTACAACCAAGGTTATGGGAGTCCTAAGGAGGCTGGCGGGTTGTGAAAATCCTACACAGGCCCTATCCTAACTCCCTTTTTTGGCTCTGCTTTTGTGCATACAGATTCCCTTCAGGAAACCAAGGTGGAGCTGGCCCCAGTCAGGGCAGTGGAGGCGGCACAGGTGGCAGTGTGTACACGGAAGACAATGATGATGACCTGTATGGCTAAGTGGTGGTGGCCAGCATGCAGCGAGCTGGCCTGGCTGGACCTTGTTCCCTGAGGGTGGGGGCGCTCGCCCAGGAGGGACCAGGGGTGTGCCCATGGCTTGCTCCATTCCTCAGTCTGAACAGTTCAGCTACAGTCAGACTCTGGACAGGGGGTTTCTGTTGCAAAAAAATACAAAACAAAAGAGATAAAATAAAAGCGATTTTCATTTGGGAGGCGGAGAGTGAATTACCAACAGGGAATTGGGCCTTGGGCCTACGCCATTTCTGTTGTAGTTTGGGGCAGTGCAGGAGACCTGTGTGGGTGTGAACCAAGGCACTACCGCCACTCCCCACAGTAAAGCATCTGCACTTCACTCAGTGCTACCCAAGCCTTCCCTTCCCTCTACCCAACCTGGGCAGGAGGACGAAGGGCCACAGTTGCTGGGTGTTTATATAGAGAGTAGGTTGATTTTATTTTACATGCTTTTGAGTTAATGTTGGAAAACTAATCACAAGCAGTTTCTAAACCAAAAATGACATGTTGTAAAAGGACAATAAACGTTGGGTCAAAATGGAGCCTGAGTCCTGGCCCCTTTGCCTGCTTCTTTTCCTGGGAAGGGCCTTGGGCTACCCCTTACTGTCAAGGCACTCTTCAAATGTGAAAAATTAAAATAAGATTGCACCCTCTTCCCCTTCTGATTAACAGCAGTATGAACTGCCACCTTGCCCCATGTCTGTATTATCACTGAATAGGCCTGCAGGGGAGGGGGTACAGCCTGCCTGATGGAGCTCTAGTTGTGTTTGATGTGGATGGTAAGGTTAGGCTGCAGAGCTCTCTTTTCCTGACCAAGGACTGAATTGGGGTGCCTTCCAAAAATCTTAAAGGTTGCAGAAAGAGAATCTCCGTCTGAGGTGGATGTTCTTTACAGGCATCTAAAAAGTCCTAAACATTTATTCTCTGGTTGAGGATCACTTACAGTTATGTCCACTTTTATATAATTTGTATTATAAAAAAACAGTTTTTTTTCTAATATAAAATTCTAGTATTGGATGTGTTTTTTTTCTATACATCCTCCCCTGCTCACCTTTTTTCAGATGATTGCTTGCATAGTTTTGTCCATGTCCAGGTATAGAATATCCTTTTTGTTCAACAGGTACCAACATAATCACTTAGTGCTTTTGGGATCAGTACTGTGATGCCTTACCCAGAGAGGAATATGGTTCAGAGATGATAATCCCCAAATTTTTATTGGTCTTCCTAGTACTAACACCAGTCGCTGGTACGGATTACAAAGATAGATAATCTACAAGGACACAAGATAATTATACTGGCTGATGAAACTGGGGCATTTGGAATTCATGTGCTATGAAATAGAGATTTTTGCACGTTGGAAATTTGAGTTGATGCCCTCATTTTCCATGATACTTTCTCTACCACATTCTGTCTTTCATCGTCTTCTGGTTTTCCCACCATTTAGGTGTCCTGATGGCTAGCCTTCAGTCTTGTTTCCACTTTGAACATTGTTATTCTGTTATCCATATGGCTCATCCCTGTGGGTTGGCAGCCTAACTTCACTGTGGGCCAAAGACAAGATCTTTTGGGGGAAAGACATTCGGTTGGTGCCTCTGCATCAAGCTGTAGGAACAGATTAGAAGACAAGTGGTATTGGTATTTTCCTACAGAATGTGTAGAGATGCTGGTTGATAACGTGAGAAATTGGTGTTGGGAGTGATTGTTTCGCTTTTACGTGTCACACAAAGTGTGTGACATTTGGAGCTCTGTAGATCCTTTGGAAAAACCAAGGAACAGTTTGGAGCTCTGTAGATCCTTTAGGGAAAACCAAGGAACAGACTTACAAGTGAGAGGCGCGGTTCTAGTTCTGGCACTTGAGCTTATAGCAGTGTAGCTTTAACAAGGCACTTAGTTCTTTGGGGCCTCTGATAGATGAAGTGGTTGACAGTGTTTTGTAAACTGTAGAAAGGAGTGTGAGGAACTGTCAACACCTGCAGACATCTGCATACCTAAACCAAGAGGCAAGTCATAAAGGCAGTCCCATTTTTTTCCCTTCCAGTGTTCCCAGAAAGAAATTGGATTTTATAATTTTACTGTAGCTAATCACTTCTCCCATAGGATAGGTGCTACAATTTGGAGATGGATTTCTAACCAAGAATATGGCATGAAACAGGTTATAGGGGATCAGCAACATACTGCAGATGCAAAAGCAAAGATGGAACTATAAACCTAACATCTTAAGATACATTTGGGTTTTGTTTTTGTTTTTAAGTAGGCTCCACACCCAGCATGGAGCCCAACGCAGGGCTTGAACTCATGACCCTGAGATCAAGAGTCAGACACTTAACTGACTGAACTACCTGGCACCCCAAGATATATTTGGATCCAAGATACTGATCTCCAAGTTGCCCTGAGAGTCTAGTCACACAATGCCCGTGAAAACACAGGTCTGCCAATCATTAATTCAACTGAACTGAGGCAAATGTTAAATGGTTTGTTATTCTTTTCCACTGAGGCCTTAAAAAGATATGCATAGACTCATGAAATGTCCTCGTGTCAAGTAGAAATTTAGAATTGAATTGTGTTTGGGTCGCCTGACTGGCTCAGTTGGTGGAGCATGCAACTCTTGGTCTTAGGATTGTGAGTTCAAATCCCACCGTCAGCATGGAACCTACCTAAAATTAACCCAAAAAATTAAAGAATTGCACTGTCTGAGATTATTTGGGGGTGGGGTAGGTGGGAAGAGGGAAAATAACTTCAGTTCCACTCCTGGCCAGCAGGTGGTGAGTTTTGGAGTAAGACCCTCTAGACAGGTTTGGGCTAATAAATAAAGCTTTGGAACAGATGAGTGACAGAGGAGATAGAGGGACAGCATGTATCTTCGGTTTTTCTCAACTAATATATATGAAGTAGAGGGAATATTGTAGAATGAAAAGAGCACTGGATTGGGAATGTGGATTTGACCTCATAGAACCTCAACTTTTTTAGGGACTTGATAGCCGTACTATCAGGAAACTGGTGCTGTCAACAAGGTACAAATTAGGGGCTGCAAGGAAGGGGAAACCGTACCAAGACAGGAGAATCAGAAGGCTCTGGAGGTAGTGTGAGCTGGGCATTAAAGGAAAGTGGGAGACTTGACATGGAGAAGTAGGGGAGAGCAGTTTGTGCAAAAGGCACAGAAGTCAGAAAATACAGAGCATGCTTAAGAAGCATCAGGTTGACTAGCAAGGGAGTGTATTTGGAGAGGTCAACCACGTCATGAACTTTAGGAGTGAAGTTTATTTTTTTAAAGATTTTAAGTACTCTCTCTACCCAACATGGGGCTTGAACTTATAACCCCGAGGCAAGAGTCGCGTGCTCTACTGACTGAGCCAGCCAGGTGCCCCAAGTGAAATTTATTTATTATTTTTCCTGCTACTTTTTTTTTTTTAAGATTTATTTGTTTTAGAATATGTGTGCGTGTGCGCATGTGCAATGGGGGAGGGGCAGAGAGAGAGAGAGAGGGAGAGTAACTCAAGCAGACTCCCTGCTGATTGCAGAGCCTGACATGGGGCTTGATCCCATGACCTCAAGATCATGACCTGAGCCAAAATTAAGAGTCAGATGTTTCATCAACTGAGCCACCCAGGCGCCTCCCCAAGTGAAGTTCATTTTAAAGTTGTGGGTTTTCTGGGCAATTTAGGCAGGAAGTGACAAATTTCAGTGCTAGACAATTTACTCCCCCCCCCCGCCCCCTTTTTAACTGTGGCAAAAAAAATTTCAACAATTTCCAAGTGTACGTAATATTGTCAGCCATATGTGCATTGTGCGTAGACAATTCACTTTTTATTTTTTTAAAGTAACCTCAAAGTCACCACCCAGGGATCAAGAGTTGCACCCTCTACCAACTGAGCCAGCCAGGCGTGACAATTCACATTTTAAAAACCTTTCATTTTTATAGAAGCAGTAATGTATATTGTAGAATTTTAGAAAAATACAAGAAAATTTTATGGGGCACGGGTGGTGTAGTCTGTTGAGCTTCTGACTCGGGTTTCAGCTCAGGTTGTGATCTCAGGGTCATAAGATGGTCTACCCTCAGTGCAGGGTCTGCTTAAGACTCTCCCTCTCCCTCTCCCTCTCCCCCTCCCCCTCCCTGTGTTTTCTCTCTCTCTCTAAAATCTTTAAAAATATATAAGCACATTTTTAAAATTAATATTCTCAGAGATCATCATCTTAATAACTTTAGTTCGTATCTTTCTGTGCATGTATGTACATGTGTGTTTATTTATGTGGTATTGTTTTTTTGTATGAGAATGATTAAGATGGAGTCTTAATACTTTCTTTAAAATGTTCGTGGAATCACATGCTTACATGTGATGGAATCATTGATTCATATTTCAAGAAAGGGTTTGGTAATTATACTTTGACAGAACAAAGAAATTTATGTAACAAATAGAATCTCAGATTCTATATCCTGAAACAAATATACTTTGTTATAATACTTAGTCTTCACTGTTAACAGTCTCTACTGTTAATTAATTAGAGCAATCAATCCCTCTAACAAAAAATTTTGAAGTTAGGGATGACATAGGAGATTCATGACCATCCTTGGCATATATTTAATCAGAAACGTGTTTACATTTATAACAGATGGGGCGTGCGTACTATTCTGCTACAGGAAGAAGTTGGTCCCACTTGGCTGAGTGGCCTTTGTCCATTATACCCTTATGGTCTACATGCAGTATTTTTAAATCGAAATGAGATCTACTGCTTTCTTTGTTTTTTAAGTCCATCTCTACCTTTTCCTTTCAGTAAATTTCCATTTAATCTAATACTCATAACACATTCAACTTCCCAAGTGATCGGAATATGTCATTCACAATTTTTTATTTTTTGTGTGTGTATGCAAAAGGAATTTAATCTCTCTTTTAAGGACCTTTATCAGTGGGTTTTGTTACAGTTTTGATCAAACCAATATCCAGTCTAGGACCACTGGTTGCATCTGTTATGTTCCTTTATTCAAACTTTTATGACACTTGTTGAAGAGATTGGGTCAGTTGACCTCCAGAGAATTGTAACCATGTGGAGGATGGATTAGAAAGAATAGGGCAACCAGTCTGGTGAGAAATAACTGAACTAAGACTAAGACAGTGATGGTGGAGATGGAGAGGTGAAGATGGATTTGCAATACATTTCATAAGTTAACTGACAGGATTATAATTTTTTTTTTTTTTTTTTAAAGATTTTATTTATTTATTTGACAGAGACAGACACAGCGAGAGAGGGAACACAAGCAGTGGGAGTGAGAGAGGGAGAAGCAGGCTTCCTGCGGAGCATGGAGCCCGATGTGGGGCTCGATCGACAGGATTATAATTGACAACTAGATTAGGAAGTGAGGGGAACGGAGGAGTCAGGGATGACAGGCTCTGACTTCAGTATTGGGATGGATGTGATACCCTTCAATAGGAATGGGCACATTGGAGGAGAAGGTTAAAGGGAAAATGAGTTTTGGACAAGTTGAATGTGAGATACCTAGTAGGCTATTGGATACATGGATCTGAAGCCTAGGTAGAGATGCTTTTAAAATGACCCATATTTTGAAATATGGCACTTAATGGGATGAGTTCAAGACATTTTTTTTTTTTTAATGGTATTGGTAAAGGTGGACCTGTATTTTGGGGTGGGGGTCTAGTTAGGTTCTCATATCATAACCATACTCAAAATGTAACAATCTAAACAAATATATGAAACTTACTGTAAAAGTGCCAGAAATAAGTATTTTTGAAGTCATAAGGAAAATGTTGGTCGATTAATTACATAAAAATGTTCAAGTTTGGTACAGTAAAAGTCACCTTAAACAAAATTAGAAATTAAGCTACAGATGGGGAGAAAATATTGCAGCCTACATAATAGGATTATATCTGTGGTAGGTAGGCCCTTCCAAGAGGTCTGCGTCCTAATTACTGGAACCTGTGAATATATTATTTTACATGGCAAAGGAATTAAACATTGCAGTTGGAGTTAAGGTTGCTAATCTTAAGATAGTTAGACTTTAAGAGAGGAAGAGTATCTCAGATTAGCCAGATGGACCCATTGTAATGACAGGTGTCCTTAAAAGTTGAAGAGGGAGGGGCGCCTGGGTGGCTCAGTTGGTTAAGCGATGGCCTTCTGCTCAGGTCATGATCCTGGAGTCCTGGGATGGAGTCCCGCATTGGGCTCCCTGCTCAGCGGGGAGTCTGCTTCTCCCTCTGGCCCTCCCCCCTCTCATGCTCTGTCTCTCATTCTCTCTCTCTCAAATAAATAAATAAAATCTTAAAAAAAAAAAAAAGTTGAAGAGGGAGGCAGAAGAGAGCAGAGTGATGTGATAAGAACTTGACTTGCCTTTGCTAGCTTTGAAGATGGAGGAAGACAGTCAGTAGCCAAGGAATGTGGGCAGCTTGTACAAGCTGGGAAAGACAAGGAATGAATTCTCAGTGCCTACAGAAATGAATGCAGCCCTGCCAACCTTGATTTCAGCTCCATGGGACATGTCAGACTTCTGACAAACTTGTGTTGTTTTGTGGTAAATTTGTTAGGGCAGCGGTAGAAAAATGGGTAAAGGATATGAACAGGCAATTATAGAAGAAATCTACATGGCCACTAAACACAGGAAAAGGCACTTGTTTCTGTGGTCTTGGGGATGGATGAACTGACTCGAGAGAAAGAGCACAGAGCTGAGAAGAAATGGTCAAAAGCGTAGAGAACTTGTGGATCAAATGGGTGAAGAAGGGGACTATACCAAGGACCGAGAACAGCTGTCTAGACTCAGACCAATTGTGTTCATGTGAATGGATGTATTTTTCTTCAGTTCACTTGCTGTGAAGTTTTTCTCAAGGGTAGCATTGGACTCTGTTCTGGCCTTACAGCCTCCCCCTGTAGAGTAGGGATGTGTGGACTCCAGGCTGATCATCTGTGAAGGGCTTGAAAAGTTAAGCCTGCAAAATCCGGAGCTCTGTACTTCTCTGATCCTGAGGGAATACAGCTATAGCAGAAGTTAATAGGGAACTGACATTCCCAGTACCCCAGACTCCAAATACAACATGAGAGGGGTTTGTCTAGTTCACCTAGTTTATTAGGATTTCCTCTCTACCCACCCCACAGCTGGTTTGGCTTCAAGTCTTGGGGTATTGGGTGCCAGTACTACCAGCCTTTCCTCTTCTTACTGGTTTTGGTTGGCAGGGGCCATGGCTACCCAGAAACTTGGCTAACATTCTTTGGAGACGCCTGGTAAGGGGAACCTGAGGCGTGGGGGAGGAGAAATGCTTTTCCATGTGGGCCCAAGGGCAGTGCTTAGAATGTTGAGGGATCAGGATGTCGCCAGCTCCCAACCCTGCTCCTCGCTGAATTTGGGGACCTGCAGCCTTAGAGTGAAGCTGCTGAGGGAGAGCAGTGTGTCGAGAGCTCTGGTCTTTGTGCTGAGGTCTTTGGGAAAGTCTGCTTAAAGGGGCTTCCACCAGTCTTCTGGCCTGGGCTGGGTGGCTCTTCCCTGTAACTGTGGATGACCCCAATCTTGCATCCCCTCTTCTGTAGTCTCCTGCTTTGGGTTTCCTGGGGCTCTCTCTCTTTTTGGCTGAAGGTAGGGCTGAAGCCTTGTTCTGTCTCTTGCCCAAGGCCGGAACTTCAGGGTTTGAGGGTTTACTCAGGTCTGAGCAGTTCTCACCAGTCTCCATGGGAACACATGGCACCTGGGATGAGACCTGGGCTACCATCTTCATCTTCATTCTTTCCTCTCTCTCAGACCCTTGTTCGGCCCTGCCAGACCCTCGTAGCTGAGGCTGGGAAGAAGAGTGGGAGTGATAACAGTGGGAGATCTGGACAGGCTGAGCTACTGTGCTGTGAATTTTCGGGGGATGACAGCTTGAAGAGTGGGGGCACAAATTAGAGGGATGACTGTGCTGTGGGGGGCAGGAAGAGAGTCTCCAGGAGCCTGGAGTTGTGGAGCTCAGGGCAGGGGAGCTGCCAAACGATTGACTTGGGTCAGGGGATCTGGAAGTAGGGCTCTGCTGTAGTTTTTTCAGCCTGAGTTCCAACTCTCTACTCCAGCGCCAGGCCTGGATCCCAGAGTTGGGGGGCACCTCTGGGACAGCCTCTCCCTGGGAGGATGGAGTCTCTGCCCTAGCCCCTGGGAACAGTTCTCTCTTGGGTAAGTCAGGCTGGTTGGGCTCAGTCTTCAGAGCTTTAGCTAAGGTGGCAGGCCAGGGTATTGGCTGCACAGGATCCACTGCTGGAGGGCTGGAGGCCTGGGGGATCCCTCTTGGTTGCACATTCCTCCATACAAACTCAAGGTCAATATGTGGATCTGGTAGAGGAGCAGAGAGAGAGCTGGGGGTTGGGGATGGGAGCTCAGTGGCCCTGCAGTTGTCTTTCTGCTCCACTGCTTCCCCCTTAGGCTTACAGGTACATTGGTCTCCAGGAGGCTCGCTTATGTGAAACTTTGACTTAGAGTTTGGAGGTGGGCTGGGGCCCCACAGTGGGGACCCAGGAATACAACAGGTTTCTTTCTGCTTCTTGTTCCCCCCAGTAGGCTCAGAGTCAGACAGGGCACCCAAGGATCTGGCTCCATGTGGGTTTTGGGGTAAGCTGCAAGCTGGGAGCTCAGAGGCCCAGGAGTTCTTTCTCCTTTTTATGTCCCCACATCTAGCCTCAGAATCAAACAGGACCCCCATGGGGCTAGCTCTGAGGGGCTCCAATATAAGAGCTGTGGGTGGGCTGAAGGCCAGAGATGGGGGCTCAGGAGCCCAGGAATTCCTAGAATGCTCAGTGTCCCTCCATGCAGCTTCTGATCTAGTGAGGCCTCCCATAGGATTGATTCTGTGGAGTTCTAGAATGGAAGCTAGAGATAGGCTGTGGGCAGGGGCTGGGGACTCAGAGGTCCAGAGGTTCTCTCTCTGCCCCCCCAAAGCTTTGGACTCTGATAAGGTTCCCTGGGAACTCATTCCTAGGGACACCAGCAGAGAAGATGAGGGTAGCCTAGGAGAAGAAACTGGGTCTGCAGAGACCCAAAGATTTTCTCTACTCTGCCTGCCCTTGCATGGAGTCTCAGATCTTGGTGGGACACATTTAGGGCTGGTTCCATAGAGCCCTGGGTTAAGGTCCAGGGCTGGGGGCTTAAAGGCCCACAGATTTCCTGAATTTTCTCTGTGTCCCCACTGGGGCTTATATCTAGATGGATCTCCCAGAGAACTTCCTCCCTGGAGTTCTTGCAGGGGACCTAGGGGAGGGCAAGGGCATGGCATCAGAGACCTAGAGGTCTGAGGGCTCTCTCTGTGACTCATGGTTTCCCAGAAGTCCTTAGGTGCAGAAAGTCCTCCTTCAGGGATGACTTTCTGGAGTTCTGACAGAGCATCTGAGGGTTGGCAGGGAGCTGGCATTGGAGGCTCGAAGGCTTGAGAACTCTCTTTATGTCCTGTGGTTCTCCACTGAGTTTTATATCCAGGTGGAACTCCCAGGGGGCTAGTTCCTTGTGTCTGTGTCATGGGGTCTACAGATTGGCAAGGGACCAGGATTGAAGCCTCAGAGATTTGAGGATACTCTCTTTGCCTTGTGGTTTCCCAGACGGCCTTAGATCTAGGCAGGCCTTCTATAGGGCTGACTTCCTGGAGTTCTGAAAGGGAGGCCAGGTTTGGGCTGGGAGCTGGCATTGCAGGCTCAGAGGCTTTGGGGTCCTCATTTTGCCCCATAGTTCTCCATGGGGCCTCAAACCTTGTCAGGACTCCCAGAAGGCTAGAAGGATACAGCAGAGAGGCAGAGAGTGAATCTAGAATGTGTTGTTGGAGGCTGGGATCCTGTGGCACATCCCACCAGACCTCAGATAACGGAGAGAGCTTGGAGGGTCTGGTTCTTTGGAGTTCAGGCTGTAGGTGCAGGGCTTGATCCTCAGAGACCCAAGGGACCTCTTTCTGCTGCATAAGCCACTGTGTATGTGCCTTAGCATCAGATAGGACTCCCATGTGGTCCATGGGAAAGGACTTAAGATGGAAGGGTAGTGATGGGACAGAAGGGGAAGATGGAGGAGGAGGTTGCTGAGGATCAAGGGCCATCCGTTCCAGGTCTTCTGTAGTATGAATTTCATGGGTAGGAGGCTGAGTTGGGGAGCAATACTGGGGAAGCAGCAGATTGGACTTAGGCAGGAAGGCAAGCTTGTTGAAGAAGACAAAAGGACCAACAGACAACTTCAGGGGAGAGGGGCCACCTGAGCTCAGGAAGATGGCCTCCAAGGACTCACTGTGCAAAGAGGGGAGACCCCAGAAGAGCTGGCTTTTTCTCTGATGTAGATAGCTTCCTGATTCTGTTTTGTGCCTCACAGGCAGGTTGGTCAGGATCTGAAAGGTGGGGAAGGATCTGGAAGGGCTTGGGGTCTGTGTATGTACTTGCTTTGGTGTCCCTATGGCTTTGTGGAGGTCCTCAGAACCACAGGATGGTTGAGATGGGACTGTGGTGGCTTGCTCTCCAATAGGAGCTTCTTTGGGAAGAGAACATGGCTTCAGTGGATCCAGAGATGTTTCCTCTTCTTCCTCCTCTTCTTCTTCCTCCTCTGACTTCTGCTTCCACAGGTGATCAAGGAAAGCCACACGGTACAGAAGTGGTAGGCCCTGGGGAGTGGAGAAAGCTACTTCAGGCATGAAACCTTTCAGAGACACAAGGTGTGTCATGAAGCCCTCAGTCTCTGTTCCACATCCAGAGGGAAGTTACTCACGTGGCCCCACATCTGTGGTCAGTAGTCACTTACCCATCTGGGCCATTACCCAGCCCATATTTGGAGATCAGCATTCCCTACCATAACAACATCTAGGGTCAGTAATCACCCACCTGTCTTCAAATCTGGTATCCATGGTCACTCATCAATGACAGTCATTCCATGTCAATGATGTTTTACCTGAACTTACATGTGGTATCAAGAGTCATTCACCTAGCTGCACATCCATGTCACCCACCTTGCCTTGCATCATGTCCCCAGAGTACCAGGGTTGAAGCTGTCGCCACTTCCCAAGCTGCCACCACCTCCGGATCTGCCAAACCATGAACAAGAATAGTGTCACCAGATTCCCTGGACTCTGGAGGCAGCTGCTGCCACAGTGTCTGCAGGCCAGGGCATGGGTCAGCTGGCCCCAGAGAAGCTCCATGTCCCCTTCAGCCCCAAGTAGGCCTTGTATCAGCCATTCCATTTTCCTCAGCCAGTGGCAGTTTACCCCGAGGTCATCACTGCATCACGGAACAAAGAACTCCCATCCCCCACATGCCTAACAGCCTTTTCCCTGAATTTGGAGCCAAAACATTGCCTCTACCAGGCAACTAATACTTCATAACAGTGAAACCTTAGTGATCCCTTTTGTCTTGATTGCCAAAATCAGAATTATGCTTCAGGCATTGTCATTAAGGACATGGATTCTAGCATCAAACCGCTTTATTCAAATCCTAGTTCTGCCACTTCCTATCTGTGAAATCTCAAACTACTTAATCTTCTACTGCCTCAGTTTTCTCACCTGTAAAATGGGGATGATATTACCCATAGAGTTGTTTTTTTCTAAAGATTTTATTTATTTATTTATTTGACAGAGAGCAAGAGCAGGAACACAAGCAGGGGGGGAGTGGGAGAGGGAGAAGCAGGCTTCCCGCCGAGCAGGGAACACGATGCAGGGCTTGATCCCAGGACCCTGGGATCATGACCTGAGCTGAAGGCAGACACTTAACGACTGAGCCACCCAGGCGCCCGAGTTGTTTTGAGGATTAAATGAACAAATTCGTATGATTAGGATAGTACATAGTATATGCTGTATTAAAAAATTATTTTGGGGCACCTGAGTGGCTCAGTTGATTGTCTGACTCTTGGTTTCAGCTCAGGTCATGATATTGTGGCCCTGGAATCAAGCCCTGCATCGAGCTCTGCACTCATTGGGGAGTCTGCTTGTCTCGCTCTCCTTCTGCCCCTCCCCCTGTTTCGTGCTCTCTCTCTCACTCTCGCTCTTGCTCTCTCTCTCTCTAAATCTTGGGGCACCTGGGTGGCTCAGTCATTAGGCGTTTGCCTTCAGCTCAGGTCATGATCCCAGGGTCCTGGGATCGAGCCCCGCATCGGGTTCCCTGCTCGGCGGGAAGCCTGCTTCTCCCTCTCCCACTCCCCGTTTGTGTTCCCTCTCTCGCTGTGTCTCTCTCTGTCAAATAAATAAAATCTTTTTAAAAAATAAAATAAATCTTAAAAAAATTATTTCTTTTAAGGTTCTTGATTATAAGCCTTATTCCATCTTTAATATATGGAGTCTGTTCCCACACTCCCCCCTTTTAAAATCTCATGTCAGCTATGAACTGTCTTATTTCACGTTAGGTTGCTTAAGATCTTTTTGGCAAGCATTTATGTTAAGGATGACAAATCAAATGTGCTTGACCATTTTTCTTCATTTGCCCCTCTTTATCCTAAAACCACCACTGTGTTCCACATTGACTTTTTCAGGGCCAAACTTTAATCTCTACCTTCCCAATACAATTTAATGCCTCTCTTCTCACCCCACCCCCATCAAAGGCCAGCTTAGTCTCATAGAAAGAGCACTGAGCTGAAATTAAGACTTGGGTTCTATAACTCTGTCACTGATAATATCAGTTATGTGATTTCAGGTAAGAAAAGTTTCTCCCCTAGGTATCATGAGTTGGACTTCATTCACTCATTCAACATATATTTACTGAGTGCCTACTATGGATCAGGTATTGTGCTCAGTCTTGAGGAGATAGAAGTAAGAGTCTCTGCACTAAAGTAGGTCCCATTTCAGTGGGGGAGGAAACATTTAAGTAATAGACAATTAAAATAGAAATATGCACAGGGTACTATGGGGTCAGAGGAGGATATCTAACTAGCCTGGGGAAGGGGGTTGCTTGCCAGGGGCTGCTTCCCAGATGAGATGACTAATGCTTGGTTTGAAGAGCCAAGAAAATGAAAGTATAGGCAGCAAGGGAAGGACGATTCAAGCAGGAGGAACAGCCTGTGTAAAGATGCTAGGGCAGAGAAAGCATGTACCATTAGGGAAATTGAAGGTATTTCAATGTATGGGGGTTAGGGAAGCAGTAAAAGATGGACCTGGAAAGACAGGATCACCAAGGCCCCTCAACATCAGTCTGAGAAACTGAAATTTATCCTGAAAATGATGGGAAATCAGTGAAAAGTTTTGAGCAGGAACGTGACAAGATCAAGTTTTATGTCTTGGAAAGAACACTGGCTCTAGTGAGGGCAAAGAGATGGAGGTGAGAGATTAGTTAGGGAACTCTTGCTTTAGTTTAGATGAGGCCTAAACCAAGGCAGTGATGGTAAGAATGGAGAATAATGAATTCAAGTAGAATTCCAAAGATATAATTGATTAGACTTCATTACCAATGGCACGGGGTAGATCAAAGTGGGAGTTGAGAATGACTCTAGGGTTCCTAACTCAGGAAACTGGGTGTGTATTAGTGCCATTTTTTTTAAAGATTTTATTTATTTATTTGTCAGAGAGAGAGCACAAGCAGGGGGAGCAGCAGAGGGAGAGGGAGAAGCAGGCTCCCCGATGAGCAGGGAGCCCGATGTGGGGCTCGATCCCCCAGGACCCTGGGATCAAGACCTGAGCCGAAGGCAGACACTTAACCGACTGAGCCACCCAAGCGCCCCTATTTGCCATTTTACTGAGAGAACACAGACTTGGGAACCAATTTAGGGTTGGGGGGAGGGTGATGGCTTCCATTTAGACATTTGAATGTGAGGTTTCTGTGACAAGGAAAAACTGGGCAGGAGGCAATTAGATGGATCTGAAGCTTGGAAGAGCAGTTTATGGTGAAGATGTAAAATTTGACAGCTAGCAGCGTACATGTAGCAGCTGAAACCATAAAAGGGCTTAAAAATGATGTACCGATATGTAACATTTGGCTCAATGTGGCCAGCATTAAAATTGGAGTAGCCAACACTGTAAAACTAGTAGATTGTACAAAATAATCAGTATTTCAAGTTTAAAGTCTGGCAGCACTAGACTCTCATTTCCGCAAAGTAAAGACCATTTAGAGCTAAGTAGCAGTGGCTCCCCTTGTAGTGTACATGTGCTCTTCAATTCACCGTGGTTCTCCCCATGTTCTCATCGTTAATGCCAGCTAAGGCTAGTTGCAGCTTATCATTGTGCCTGTGATTTTGTTTTCTTATATGTGTCCATTTTTACTCATTTGTATTACCTGCCTGGTATTTGAGTTTGCTACCTCTGGATGAAGAAGGTAAGTTGAGTCCTAATGGGAAACAGAGAAAGCGATGTTGAATACTTACATAGTTACATTTATGGCAGGACAATTTACCAAGCTATTAATTGTTGTCTCCTACTTCTTGCTGAAGGAAACATCCAGTAGGATAAAAAGGTAACTTTGCTCTCCTCTCTTCTAGGAATTCTAGGTTTCTTGTCTCATGGAATTGGTAGTTTTATGTTTTCTAGTCCCAAACCAAAGTTTCAAGACACCTGGTCTACAACCTTATCCAGGCTCTTGTGTGGGAGGGGAATTTAATTTAGCTACGTGTTCTTGAGAAGGAGAAGATGGAGGATGATTGAAAGAATTGCCCAAGGATAGAGGTGTGTTCAGGAATTTGAGAGAAGAGATATAGTAATGGGTTCCCTGAGTGACAGGGTCTGTACAGAAAGAAGTCCACTGGGAGGCAGCAGGACTTTTTTTTTTTGGCAACAGGACTTCTAATGGGGAGAGCCGATTTAATGGTTAGGGCACTAAACATCCAGCACATAGTCTTGGGAACTGCAGCAAAAATGCTGTGTGCATACCTGGCAGAGATGCTGTGGAGCCACCTGCCTTTGAATGGACCATATGTGTTTATACAATGCACATCCCAGTGGCAACCATGATAGACTCAAGAGCAGAGGTTATTTATTTTCTAAGTGGTTTTTTTTGGGGGGGGGAGGGTTGTTTTGTTGGTCAATGTATATCATGCTAAAGAGGAAAAAAGCCCCCCCATATAATGATTTAATATTGGATGTCTTCCAACACTAAAAAATGAGATTTTTGAACCAGATTTAATTTAACTTAGAAAAATTAAGTAATGTGATGTTTCTTGTTTCTCAGTGTTGTGGAACAAATTTATACTCTAACATTTATTACTCTTTAATAGCACTCTATTAATCTCTACAACTCTTTTTTTTAAAGATTTTATTTATTCATTTGAGAGAGAGAGAGTACAAGCAGGGGGAGAGGCAGAGGGAGGGGGGAAGCAGGCTCTCTGCTCAGCGGGCTACTCCAGGATCTGGAAATCATGACCTGAGCCGAAGGCAGACGCTTAACCATCTGAGCCACCCAGGTGCCCCTACAACTCTTTTTTTTAATCTTTACAACTCTTTGAAGTAGGTATTGTTATCTTTTTTTGCATAAATGGAAACTGAGGCACAGAGAAGTTAATATATATTAATATATATTAATTATATAATATTATATTACCATATAATATTATGTTACTATATAATACTATATATTAGTATATATATATTTCTGGCTATCCCAGAAAGCAGAGCCAGAGTTTGAGAACCCCCTTGCATTGTGAGGAATCATTTAGATATAAGTGACAGGAAATAAAATCCAACAGGTATAAGCAAAATGGGAATATATTGACTCTAACTGAAGAGTCCAAGATTAGGGCGGGCTGGCTTCAGGTAGTAGGGTTGATTCAGGAACTCATTTCAATGTCATCAGGATTCAGTTTCTATTTCTTTCTTTTTTTTTTTTTTTAAGATTTTATTTATTTGAGAGAGAGAGAGCACAAGCAAGAGAGAGAGCATGAGCAGGGGGAGGGGCAGAGGGAGAAGCAGACTCCCCGCTGAGCAGGGAACCCGAGGCGGGGCTTGATCCCAGGACCCTGGGATCACCTGAGCCAAAGGCAGACGCATAACAACTGAGCCACCCAGGCACCCTCATTTTCTATTTCTTGGCTCTCTTCTGTGCTAACTATATTCTCAGGTTTTGTGTCATAGCAGGTTCAAATGAAGCTGAAAATGTGTTGTTCTGACAACATTGTGCCTATGGGTTCCAGTTGGTCATGTATCTATCCCTGAACTACTCACTGAACTGCTCACAGGGAAACAGAATGCTTCTTCTAACAAGTCAGAGTCACACTCTACCTGCACATGGACAGAAGCAGGGATGTGTGGTAGTCCCTCCAAAGGAAACAGACATACTGTTTCAGAAAAGTGTATGCATGTTGGTATCAAAACAAAATAAAACAGATGTCCACTACAGCCCTCTCTAACATCTCCATTCTGTTTTCTGGCTCAGCCATGCCATTACCCTTTTAGGATCTAAGGCTTAAGTGAAGTGTGAATGCAGATCCTCTGAAGATTGGGGAAGGGACTGGATGGAGCCCAGGGCAGCATCTTAAAGAAGGGGGAATCTATGAGAGACCTAAACATCTATATGGATACCCCATTTAATGACTCTCAATTCCTAGACTTTTTCATCTTAGAGTCCTTTACCTCGGCTCCAGTCCAGCTATGTCCATATCTGAAGCCTCATCATTAGGGACTGTTTGGCCCTTTGAAATAGTTTGGCATCCCACCCTCTGACTTAAACCTCTAGATTTGTTCTAAAGATGCCAATTCTTCAGCCTTGTCAGAACATCCATTCCACTTTCTCCTTGTCCATCAACAACCTCTTGCCTTCATTTCCTCCCTCTCTATGATAGACTTCAATGCCCATCAATCACATCCCAAACACTTCTCAATTCTTCTTTTCATCACTTTTACCTGGCAAAATCCCAATTCTGCCTCTGCCAAGACCTGCCCTTTAGGAAGTGGCTCAGCCCTACTGGATAAAATCATACGTGTTGGTGTCACTGTAGACCATGGTCTACAACTAAGGGTCAGCTCCACTATCACTTGAAAAGAATTTATTCATGCATTCCATTAAGTGCCTACTATGTGACTAGGCACTAAGTACTTGGGATACATCAGCATTCAAAACAGGCAAAACTCCCTGCTCATGGAGCTTACTTCATTTATTCCTTAAAAACTTTCCCATCCTAGGGATGCCTGGGTGACTCAGTTGGTTAAGCATCTGCCTTCGGCTCAGGTCATGATCTCCAGGTCCTGGGATCGAATCCCCCATTGGGCTCCTTGCTCAGCGGGGAGTCTGCTTCTCCCTCTCCCTCTGTCTCTCCCCCTGCTTGTGCTCTCTCTGTCTCTCTCAATTGAATAAATAAAATCTTTTTTTAAAAAATCTTAAAAAAAAAAAACAACTTTCCCATCCTACTTAAAATCAATTCAAACCTTCTTCACTTTCTTCAACTTCTCTTGCCCCTGCTCCTAGCAGATGAGCCAGATCTCCACTTTTCAAAGGAACCAGAGCCGTCATATGGAAACTTTTCATCATTAAAAACTCTTGAATTCAGTCTCCTTCCTTCCTTGCTATGTGAAAGGTGTCCCTTTGGGAGGCTTTCCTTCACCTTCCCAGGCTAGTATGGGTGCACTTATCTTCCCGCCACTCCCTCACCGCCATTTTCCACACCAGATTGTAACTTGTGCCTTAATTATCTGAGGGCAGAGACCTTTTTTACCCAGCCAACTGCTTTAACCCCAGCATCTGCCTAGTAGTATTTGGTTAGAATTCAGTGTCTAGAATGACCGATGGACGGGGTTTCTTGGAGAGGCCCCGCCTACGGCCTCCTCCCGGGCTTCAGAACTCTTTCCTCAGGCTTCTTAGTGGCCACCTCTTGAGGCCTCCAGTCTGGTCAGCCTCCTTGGCTTCCGTGAGACATGAGCTGGGCAGTTAAGCTCACAGCCGAGATTCAGGCGGGACTTTTCCGACGCCCCAGGCCCTCCCCGCCGCGGGACTACCCCACCTCCAGCGGTGAGGCTTCTGGGTAGGGGGGCTGCGCCCAGGACCCGCCTCGGGTTTGAGCGTCGACGCGTCACCGCGGCAGCGGCTTCTCCTTCGCTGCCCAACTCGCTAGTCGTTCTTTTTCTTTTCCCTCCGCCTCCCTCTCCCTTCCCCTTTCCTTCTTCCCTTTCTCCTCCCGTCCCAGTCCTTTCTCTTTCCTCGCCTTCTCCGCGCCTCCTCCATAAGGATGTCGAGGTAAGGGCCCCGTCAGCCGCCCAGCCCCACTAGCCTGGCCGCATGTACACGGTCTTGTCCAGTGTCCCTGACAGGCCTGGTGTCCTGAACATGTCTGGGCTGATCAGAGGACAGTGAGACCTCACGGAGCCACTCCTCCAAGAGGGGTCAGTTTCTCAAACTCTCCTTCCTTCACACTCACTCATCCACAGGAGGGAGGATGCCGGGCCTGGCCCCGGGAAAATTGTTTCAGAGGAGATGAAGGGAGCTGTGAGGCCGCGGGGGGGCGTCAGTGGGAGTGGTGGGAGGGAGCCCTGCACAGGCCCATAAGGGCAGAGCGTCAAGGGGCTGAGGTGAGGCGGACTCCTGAGGAGCAGAGGCAGACCCGGTCGTATCTGTGGAGGCCCACCCTGGAGAGGCCTCCAGCAGCCGACACGCCAAGCCAAGGCTTTTAGAACATAGCAAGATCTGGGGCGCCTGGCTGGCTCCTCGTTAGAGCATGCGACTCTTGATCTTGGGGTGGGAGTTGGAGCCCCACGTTGGGTGCAGGGGTTACTTAAATCAATCAAATTAAGAAGGAGAAGAAGAAGATAGGAAAATCTGAGGCATCTGCACTTGTTGAGGGGGTAACTATGTGTCAGGTCTTGAGTTTGATAGGAACTTTAGCTATGTCCCACTAGAGGTAGGAAGAAATATTGTAGTTTTTTTTTTTTTTACAGTTTTTCCTCGTTATGATAGTATTGTATACTGAATTTAGAAGATTTGAAAAACCAGAAGGGAGAATCCCATAAACTTCCAATCTCAAAATAATTTCCATAGCATCTTGACATACTTCTTTTCAGACTTTGCTATTCATATTTTTATATTGATTAAATAAATGTAGGTTTTTATAAGGTAGGAAAGCATTAATATTTTAGTGTAAACCTTTTCTACACACTGTAAACTCTTCCTAACCATCATTTTTAATGACTATGTTATTCTCTAAAGTAGGTTCTCTTAGGTAGTCAGTAACCACTCATGTGGTTAGTTATTTCAGCACTGACTTCTATGGGCTTCAGTCTAATAAATTCCAGTTGCTTGCTAAACATCCCCAAGCTCAGTTTCCCACAGGTATCCCAGGTCTATCATCTTCATAACTTAGACCATTTTCTCCTTCTGTCCCAATCTGCTCTTCCTGTTGTGTTCCCCAAAGTAATTAGTATCACCTAATCACCCAGGCAAGAAACAGGAGCCATTCTACACTGCTGCCCCTTTATTTTTTCCAACTTTTGCTAATTTTATCTGCTGTTTCTTAAATCTGTCTTTCTTCCCTGTTGTCACAGTCACCCTGTTAGTTCAGGCTGTCATCATTTCTCCCACAGACTGTGCAGTTCCCTCCTAGCTGATCTCCATTCCTCCAGCTTTGTCCATCTTAAGTCCTCTCCCCTCACTACTCCCAAAGCAATCTACCTAAAACAAAAATGACCATGACTGTCTTTAAAATCCTTCAGAGAGGCCATATTTCCTACATGGTACACAGAATCCTCCACTTGGAGATCTCTCTGTACTTCTTTAGTGTATCTTGCCATTACCTGCTTGGATTTGTTGTTCTAATAATAGAGGAATGTTTGTAGTTTCCCCTGAGCCCCCTGTGCTCTTCATTGCTTTCATATCTTTGCTCATCACGATTCTGATTTCTCTGTCTAGAATGCCCTCACCACTTTTTTCTACCCGGCTAATTCTTAAATGTCCTTCTGTCCTAATTCAGGCATTATCTCCTTAGGTAACCTACCTGGAAGGTCCAGGTTGGGCTAAATGTCCCTTCTTTGTGCCCTACATAGAGATTATCTCTGTCCTTTCAGTTAAAACATCCTTAAAACCCTTTAAATCTATTTACTTTATGTACTTTTTCTTATAATTTCAATATCTGCAGTCTGAACATGTCTTATTTTTCTGTTTGTACTTTCTCTGGACTTTGGCTTATGGAGGTCTGATTCCTTGTATGTTTGATATGCATATTATTAGGAGCTCATATTTGGTTAAATTTTAGCTTTGTGAATCTTGAAGAGCGTGGATTGGGATAATTTGTTTTGGTTTCTCCTGAGTGTTAGGGGATATTACCAACCTGGCACTATTTCTGTTTCTTGTATTGGGATTTCTCAGTCTGTGAGTATGGTATAAATTCAAATCCCAGGATTGCATGAGACTAGGACTATGATTATAAATTAATAAATTATTAATGTTGTTAGTCTTTCCACTCACTTTTGCTAATTTTGTCTATTTCTCAAATTAGTCTCTCCTCCCCATTCTTAGTGTCACCAGAGACAGATTGATTTTCTTATTGGTTCTTGTTGCATGTAGATTTTTCTGTTTACATCTTCAAGATATAGTCCTTTGGGTGCTTGGCTTTATGTGCTGTTCTTAGATTCAGCTCTCTTACTTTGTTAAATCTAAACACTATTCCTCAGTGGGGCTGATAACCAGCAAAGCTTTAGGTTTCTGGTTTGAGCATATATATATATATATTTTAAAGATTTATTTATTTGACAGAGAGAGACACAGCGAGAGAGGGAACACAAGCAGGGGGAGCGGGAGAGGGAGAAGCAGGCTTCCCGCTGAGCAGGGAGCCCGATGCGGGGCTCGATCCCAGGACCCTGGGATCATGACCTGAGCGGAAGGCAGACGCTTAACGACTGAGCCACCCAGGTGCACCTGTTTGAGCATATTTTTAAGGCAGGCCTGGCGTCAGTGTTGGCTTTCCATCTAATTTTGGCTCTAGAATTTTTTCTTCCTTCCTTCTTTCTTTCCCTCCCTTCCTCCCCTCCTTCTTCCTTTCCTTTCTCTCTCTCTCTGTCTTTTTTTTAAGATTTCATTTTTAAGTAATCTCTATACCCAATACGGGGCTCGAATTTACAACCCTGAGATTAAGAGTCACATGCTCCATGTCTGAGCCAACCAGGTGCCCCCTCCTCTCTCTTATTTGTCTTTTTCTTTTTCTCTCTTTTTCTGTTTATTAAAAGCTTCCCTTACCTTCTTATGAGCTCAGCAATGCATTTAAAAGTGTATTTGCTCTAATTTATCCAGCATTTGGGTGTTTTGCAGTGGGAGGACATTTCATAATTTCTAGCCTAGCTAAATGTCAGAAATGGAAATCTTATAGACTTCATTTTTTTAAAAGATTTTATTTATTTATTTGACAGAGAGAGACACAGTGAGAGAGGGAACACAAGCAGGGAGAGTGAGAGGGAGAAGTAGGCTTCCCGCTGAGCAGGGAGCCCGATTGCCTCGATCCCAGGACCCTGGGATCACGACCTGAGCAGACGCTTAATGACTGAGCCACCCAGGTGCCCCTAGACTTCATTTTTAAAATTGGATTATTTCAGGCTTACTTGGAGATTTTTTAAAATTTAAATTCAATTATCCAACATATAGTACATCATTAGTTTCAGATGTAGAGTTCAGTAATTCATCAATTGCATATAACATTGGGTACTTCTTAAGCTGGCTGCAAGCCTACCGGGTGCTCATCACATCATGTGCCATCCTTAATGCCCATCACCCAATTACCCCATCCCCCCACCCACCTCCCCTCCAGCAACCCTCAGTTTGTTTCCTGTAAAGAGTTTCTCATGGTTTGTCTACCTTTCTGATTACTTCAGTTTTCCCTCCCTTCCCCTGTGATCCTCTGCACTGTTTCTTATATTCCACATATGAGTGAAACCATATGATAATTGTCTTTCTCTGATTGACTTATTTCACTCAGCATAATACCCTCCAGTTCCATCCACATGGATGTAAATGGTATTACTTGGAGATTTTTACAGTGAAATCTGTCAAACACTTGTTTGCTTTTTTCTTGGTTCTTTTTAAAATTAGTGGTTTTTTTTAATCAGGGTAATATACGCCCATTATTTTAAAAGTCAGTAGTTTAGGGGTGTCTGGGTGGCTCAGTCGTTAAGTGTCTGCCTTCAGCTCAGGTCATGATCCCAGGGTCCTGGGATCCAGCCCTGTATGGGGCTCCCTGCTTGGCGGGAAGTCTGCTTCTCCCTCTCCCACTCTCCCTGCTTGTGTTCCCTCTCTCGCTGTCTCTCTCTGTCAAATAAATAAATAAAATCTTAAAATTAAAAAGTCAGTAGTTTAAATTTTTTCTTTTTTGTTTGTTTGTTTTGAGAGAGAGTGAGTGGTGGGCAGAGGGAGAGGGTAGTGGGTAGTGGGTAGAGGCAGAGGCAGAGGGAGAGGGAGAGATTAAGATTCTTCTTAAGCTGGCTGCAAGCCTAGTGCAGAGCCTGACACAGGGCTGTCTTACGACTCTGAGATCATGACCTGAGCCAAAATCAAGAGTTGGACGCTTTCCTGACTGAGACACCCAGGCATCCCAGTAGTTTGTCTTTTAACAGAAAGCAGGCTCTTTTCTCCCACTTTCTTCTACCCCAAGTCTTACTTACCAGAGGCAACCATTTTGAGTTCTTTTGGCTATTTTTTGTATTGTTGACCTCCTTATTTTTAAATAATATACTTTTACCACTGTTTCTTGATTTATTAATTTTAGACATCATATTGATTTCTAACTATGGAAGATGAAGATTAGGCTTTCACAACCATCCCCATTTTCCTTCCTCCATATTCTTACATTATAATTTTTTGGTTAAATCGATGTTCATATTTATATTAAATAGACTATATAAGTATTGCTTACTGTTGTGTCAAACATTATACTCTAATTATGTTTCCTGTTTTATACAATTTTTTTCTTTTTCCAGTACTCAATTTTCTCATTATCTGTATTTATCTATACCCATAGTCTGTCAAGTCTGCTTACCACATGGTCAAAAATCATCAAATAATCATTTGCAATTCCTTGCCCCCTGCCCCACCCTCACTTGCTGGGTCTTTTGAAGTTGGTGGGGTGAATTGGCTCACTTTCCCTGCCCTCTTCTGTAAGTGCTTAAGTTGGTAAGTACTTCTCCTCTGCTAAGTCAGCTACCAGTCCTCCATTTGATTTCTGTCTGCTGGAAGCTTGTTGATACCTCACATGTATCCCCCTTCATTTGTGTCATCTTCAATAGTTTATTTTCTTTTTCCTTTGCTTTTAATGGAATTTTGGGTGAGAGAAAAGATAAACAAGTATGTTTGGTCCACCATGTTTAATGGAAACCCAAAAACTTAAATCACATTGTAGTTTTGATTTGCATTTCCTATTTCCCTCATGACAAATGAAGTTGAATATCTTTTCATGTGCTTATTGACTATTTGTGTATCATCTATGAAGAAATGTCTATTCAAGTCCTTTTCTCATTTTTTAAAATTTGGGTTGTTTTTTTGTTGTTGTTACTGAGTTGTTTATATGTTCTGGATGTTAATCTCTTATCAGCTAGATAGTTTGCAAATATTTTCTCCCATTTTATAGGTCATTTTTTCATTTTTTTAAAAGATTTTATTTATTTATTTATCTGACACAGAGAGAGAGAGAGAGAGCGTACACAAGCAGGCAGAGCAGCAGGCAGAGGGAGAGGGAGAAGCAGGCTCCCAGCTGAGCAGAGCCTGACACGGGGCTCAATCCCAGGACCCTGGGATCATGACCTGAGCCAAAGGCAGAGGCTTAACTAACTGAGCCACCTAGGTGCCCCTCTTTTCACTTTTCTTGATAGTACCTTTTTTTTTTATTAAAGATTTTATTTATTTATTTGACAGAGAGAGACACAGCAAGAGAGGGAATACAAGCAGGGGGAGTGGGAGAGGGAGAAGCGGGCTCCTGGCCGAGCAGGGAGCCTGATGTGGGCTCAATCCCAGGACCCTGGGACCATGACCTGAGCCGAAGGCAGACGGCTAACGACTGAGCCACCCAGGTGCCCCTTGATAGTACCTTTTGATAGTGCATAGAAGTTCTTAATTTTTATGAAGTCCAATTTATCTATTTTTTTGTTGTTGTTGCCTATGAGTCATCCAACTTTATTCTTCTTTTACAAGATTGTTTTGGCTATTCAGGGTTCCTTGCAATTCCATATTATTTTGAGGATGGCTTTTACATTTCTGCAAAAGGGGCTGTTGGACTTTTGATAGGGATTGTGTTGAATATGTAGATCACTTTGGGTAATGTTGACATCTTTTTTTTTTTTTTTTTTAATTTTTTTTATTGTTATGTTAATCCCCATACATTACATCATTAGTTTTAGATATAGTGTTCCATGATTCATTGTTTGTGCATAACACCCAGTGCTCCATGCAGAACGTGCCCTCCTCAATACCCATCACCAGGCTAACCCATCCTCCCAACCCCCTCCCCTCTAGAACCCTCAGTTTGTTTTTCAGAGTCCATCGTCTCTCATGGTTCTTCTCCCCCTCCGATTTCCCCCCCTTCATTCTTCCCCTCCTGCTACATTCTTCTTCTTCTTTTTTTCTTTCTTAACATATATTGCATTATTTGTTTCAGAGGT